>NC_090450.1:113173686-113476716 GCF_031143425.1 Pleurodeles waltl
AGAAATCCATAATTATGCGAAAATACACCACAGCTGCAAAATCACATATTTCCAAGGGCCTTGACTATAGTGATGCCTAAACTCTCTCAGAAGCGTTTGGAGAGATATTTAGCAATGGACATATCATCAGTGAAGCAAGGGACGTAACATGAAAGGCCCCCCAACGTTTTAAGAGAATCAGTAAGCTAATTATTTAAAAGTTTCATGAAGTGCCCACTGAAGGCGAAGGACTGTGAGGTTCAAGCAAGCAGCTGAGGTTACTAAGTCTACTTCATTACTTCTGTGTTTTAAGAGAGGAAGTGATCCTCGCATGGGGAACGACATTGAGAGGGTCATTCTGACCCTGGCGGCCACCCGACCACGGGAGCACCGCCAACAGGCTGGCGGTGCTCCAACGAGCATTCTGACCGCGGCGGTTCAGCCGCGGTCAGAAGCGGAAAGTCAGCGGTCTCCCGCTGACTTTCCGCTGCTCGTGTGAATCCTCCATGGCTGCGGAGCGCGCTCCGCAGCCATGAGGATTCTGACCCCCCCTACCGCCATCCTGTTCATGGCGGGAAAGCCGCCATGAACAGGATGGCGGTAGGGGGGGTCGCGGGGCCCCCGTAAGAGGGCCCCGCAAAGTATTTCAGTGTCTGCCTTGCAGACACTGAAATACGCGACGGGTGCCACTGCACCCGTCGCACCTTCCCACTCCGCCGGCTCGATTACGAGCTGGCATCCTCGTGGGAAGGTCGTTTTCCCCTGGGCTGGCGGGCGGTTTTTCAGCAACCGCCCGCCAGCCCAGGGGAAAACTTGTAATACCCGCCGCGGTCTTTTGACCGCGGCGCGGTATTTTGGAGGGCGGCATCCTGGCGGGCGACCTCCGCCGCCCGCCAGGGTCATAATGAGGCCCTATGTGTAATGTGTATGCCTTGAAACCAGGTTCACATGCAACACATGCCTCAGCTGTATCTGCCTTTGATTCGCTTAAAAATATAGAAAAACACTCAGAGTGATGAAGTTTAAATTTGCAATGCAGTAAGCACTTTACAAAACCATGAAATAAGAAAGTGTTTTAAAAAGCGGCGTGTTTTTCAAGAGCTACTTCTTGTTAATGTGAGTTGCAGTTTTTCAGATCACCGAATATATGCATATGTCACATTTGGCTCTTTTTGTGTGTCTTTTCTGTTTATTTTAGTCGTGTTTTTCTCAGGTGCAGAGAACAAAAACTTTTCTTAAGAGAAACACGCCTGCAATATTCAGGAGTATTGCCAAAACCAACAAGCGCTGGTGCATCACTTTTGTTGATGCACCAGCAGCACAGGCTGCAGGGCCATATCTAATAGTAAAATATGTGGGACACCCCTATCCAATTAGTAAAGTCATCTCTAAGGAATCATACAAAAGAAACCAATACAATTACATGTATATGAAGATCAAACAAATATGTACAATTTTTAGAAGAATGTAAATTAACACATTCGGAGATGCGGTACATAGAAACCAAATATTTACTTTCAATCTGATAACTCAATAATTCAGACAGTTTGGACAACATTTAACATATAAACTTAAACAGTACAAACTGGACATCAGTACATGTTACACATACATAAATCAAAAACAAACATTAAGATGGTATCCATAACAAGTCCATTCAGAAAGAATCCTGATGGTGACAAAGAAGTTCCATCCAATCCTAAGATTCAATCATAAATAGTTCCGTTCATAACCATATAGTTCACTCTGCTCGGAAAAAGCAGCCAAAATATCCAGCGGACACGTGTTTCGTCCTACTCAGGACTTTATCAAGGCTCTTGCAAGGGTGTGTCTCCATGTCCTAGTCTCAGATGCCGCAATTCATTTAGGCAAAATCGAAAAGAACCGGCATCGCGTCCGAGTCAGAAAGCAGGGCCATATTTACAAGGCCGTACAAAGCCACTTTGTGTGGCTCTACATGGCTTTGTGGATATTGCCCTCTTTTACACATTACTCTCCACGAAAGGGTTGTTCACTGGGTGTTTCTGGTATATGCAGTGTCCTACACCACCCCAGGGGCGGCATAAGGGTTGTGCAATGGGAATAAATTACATTATTTCTGCCCGTTTTTTCCTCTTTCTATGGGCGCTGCACATCAATTTACAATATAGAAAGATACACATCTTTAATTCGCATGACAAAGAATTATTTTTTAGATGCAAAATGTATTTCAAAATTCATTAAACTTCAGATTCCCTTATTGCTTCGAATAAAAAAATTATCTTTCAGATTAATGTTTGTACCAAGTTGATTTCTGGTGTTGTTTGGGTCCAGATGCGCTCGGTCCCTATTGTTATTTAAACCCACACTGGTATTAGTAGAATGGACACACCCTCAGGTGGCTATATCTTTTAAATAAGTGCAGTGCCTAATTAAATGGCGTGGTACACGTGTAGCCAGTACGTAAAGGTCATCCAATTGATCTCTTGAATAATTTTTTTGCACTGGATGCAGTTTTGCCAATATTTGCTAACTTTCTATAGACTGGATGTTTCCAGGTGCTTGGAAAAAAAGTGTTGTAGAACTTATCTTTATGTAAGGCGCGATAAGTCATCCTAGCACTTACAGAAAATTAGCAAAGGGCTAATACTTACTGCCTGGAAGCTTAAATTCTCTCATTGATGAGAACGAGCGTCTGACTGTTTTTTTTTTTTTTTTACTGGATTTCGAACTGTATGTTCTACAGTTGACAATATCATGGTTTTAATGATTGGCTGAAGGTGCAATGACTGTGAAAAATCCTCAGTGTGTGAGTGTTACTGGCATTACATGCACATTTTAACAAGGTCGATTGCAGCCTAGTTTGGCTTTTGATGAACCACCTGGGCATTGATCAGTGCGCTCAAAAATATTTGCAAATTACATTTTATTATTTGGATCAATACACATATGGCATAAGCCAAGCTTTTTCTAATTTTTGTGGTGTTTGCTTGCAAAAATAATCAACTTACCTGCTTTCCAGGGCTGGATCTATTAGATTTGCTAATGTTTATCTCAAATTGAGGTCAAGCCTTGCAAACAATTGTCTATCGATATGACTTATGACTGTTTTACATGGTCTCTGAGCTATTATCTAGTTACCAGTTAAAAACTGTAAGTTTGTGCAGCTGTGTACAGTTGAAGTTGGTTCTTTTATTTCCTTCTTTTTCCATCTCAAGAACTGTGTATCTTTTAAAACTTCCCAATGAAGATTTATTATTTTTGTTATGCAGTATGCTCTATGGACATATTTCTGAGAACTGACACATCGCTGGAGCAAGGCAAAGATGCATCGGAAAAAGTTGTGCTGTGGTACGACAGTTACCAGCGTCATGGATATGATGTATTTATGGTACGGTTCGCCATGTTATAAGGTCCAAACGTATAATACATTTGTCTTCCAATAGAGGGTGGCGATGATATAATAAATACACCTCCTAAAGTGTCCAACAGTGTAAGGTAGACCAGACTTATTTCATTAAGTCTACCAATGGTGCTGTGTAGTTGGCTACCTCACTACCCAAAGGCAGAAACATGTATTCACAAATACATGACGAGTCTAAACCATACAACCACAGCTCTCAGTTTGGCAGAACAATAGAAAATCTTGAGATCATGTGAATCTCCGACCAATCTGTCAATCTAAAGCGAGTCCAACAAATTATTTATTATTTGCCATCACTGAAAAATAGTGTCTCAGAGTTATATTGCAAGGGCCATGACAAGCCCGGTAATCGTGTAAGAGTATCCATCTTGAGTTCTACCACATTTTTCGGGAAATCGCTTTTGAAGAAAAAACTGATTCTGTTGAGTGTGAACAAATGAAATGAATAATTGTATTGGAATAAGAATGAGAATGACATTTCGCAATAAAAGAAGATTTTTAAGTACAAGACAGACTGGTATGAGATTCACATGACTTCAAATTTCTGTTGTTCTGCTAAACTGAGTGCTGTGTTTGTATGGTTTAGGTGCTAAGGTATGTAAAGAAAATTGGGCATCTGTGGGATGGATGCCACAGAGAAAACTGATGTGTGTGCAGCCAAAGTGACACAAAGCTGCTTTGTGGGTCGTAAGCCAATGCTTACGTGCCACAAATGCCATTTGTGTCACAATGGAGTGTGACATGCTTCAAAAATCCCTTGAAAAGTGGTGCCCCCAAAAGGGAGAGATGGAGCAGGCAGAAGGGGTCAGCAGCAGTTAGGGCAACAATCCAAACAACCCCGGCTCCACCCAGGATATCCAGGCAGAACTCCAGGGAAAGAGGAAGAACAATTCCAGTAAGGAGGAGAATGAAATACTAATAACAGAGGTGACAAGGCTTGAACATCAGATGTATGCTGCCCACCCATATTGCCATGATAGAACGAAGAAGCCATTTGGCAGTCCATAGTGGAGAAGATCAACTGTGTTGGGAAAACTAAAAAGACAGTGCCAGAGTTCAAGAAGCGATGGCATGAATCTAAGCTCAGGACCAAAGAGCACTGGCCAACAACCGGAGGGCAGCCATGGAGGACCTGACGACCTGGAGGAGCTGGACCCATCAGCGAAGCAGGTGGCATCAGTCACCCCTGCAGAGTTGGTGGCAGAAGTGAAAGGACATCACAGTCCTCGCTTTGAGAACCAGCAAGACCAACAGGGTAAGTGTCAGCAAGGGACAATATGGATAAATATGTCATGCTTTGCAGCACAGGAAGTTATGTTCCTCTGCTGTACTATACTGTGTGCATGGGAAAGGGAAGCACCAGTTCAGGTTCACCGTTGTAATCTAGGATTTGTAGTGGAACATATGACATGAGTGACCATGGCTACAGGTCCCACAGTACAAAGGAAAATACCTGGGTTGGAACAGCACATCATACATGGACACTTGAACCCTGCCCAACCTGACTTGAACAATGCTGGTCCCCTTACACTGTGGGGTTACTGTGTCTTCTTTGGGCCCATTTGTTAAATCTGGACTGTAAAGCAATGTATTGGAATAGGGTTACCAGACTCCTCCCCTGAGAGTAGCTTCAGATATGGAGTATGTGAGGTTTCGCCATGTAGGATCATGTGAATAGCTACATGTACGGTCACTAGCATGAAACTGCAATGCATGTGCTTCTTTCCAACATCTGAGAATTCCTAAAGAATTAGCTACACAAGTGACCAGTAAAACGTCCCTTGATGTCATTTCTACTTGCTCTAAATTTTTACTCAAGCCTACAAGGACATATTGGGTTGTAGTTTGTTTTCATCAGTCCCAATAAGGACACCTCTGATGCAATCAAAGGCACCTACTCTTCACTCCATAGAGTCATGAGGCACAAGCAACAACAACAACCCTGCCAATGTGACATTAGTGAGCTTGCCATACAGCCGGGGGCCATATGCATCATCCTCCAGTCTATGGAATGCAAACAGGACTCCTATTTTGCGACCATGGGTACATTCCACAGTGATCTTTTTGGCTTGTTGACATGCTATCAGGCCTTAGTCATTGCTGTGCTGCCTTCCTTTCTGGCACAGATAAATGCAGCCCCTGCTGTGTGTATGCCTCAGATGCCTCCTGCACAAACACCACCACCACCCTCAGCGAAGACACACCACATATCAGAGGCTGAAGATGTGGACTTCACCACTTTCTGGTGGTAACCTGCCTAGTAACATTTGTCTGTGACTCTTGGCCAGTTTCTCATTGGACGTGTGTTTCCCATCATTCCACCTCGCTTGTCACCCGGTACTGTCCCCTTTTTGTATGCCCACCTGTTAATCTGATCCATTTGTGGACTGTTGATGTAGCCTAGCTTCCCTAATGGCAATTTGGACCTCCACCTCACCTCAACATGCCACATGGCATGTATCCCCTATGGGCCCTATTTGGACATCCTTTGGACTTCAGCAATGTTGGGGTTGTTGCCCTAATAACTGCTACTTTGAAACTATGTAACACCTACAAATAAATTCACAAACATGAAGCAGCATGTTGTTTGTCTGTGGCAGATAGGACTAACTGGTGCATGGTGGATGTGTTCCTACAAAAGCCACTTCTTACTATCTTAAGGAAATAGCGCTATAGTCACTATCACCTGCTCTGTTTGAACTTACCAAAGCATCATGTACATCCACTGCCCTGGCATTATTGCGTAAGTCTCATCTAAGTGTTGAACATCATGGTGTGACAATAAACATCATTTTTTTGACAGGCACAAGGACAATGCATTCACATTCACACAAATGCCTACTAGCACAAAATGGATCCTGTGAGCAACATGATCCACCAACATAGTTTAACATATCAATATATGTTATCCTGACAATGTGATCTAGGACATATGATAGCCTCAATGCTTACACTTAAGAGTTACAAAGTTACCCAAATTATATATGCACTGACAGAATACAGATACTCATTTACAGACTCATTCTGATTTAGAACCATACCTTTGCCACTCAAGGATGTAGAACCTCAGTACAATTCCTTAGATGTGAGTATGCATGAAATGCTATTAATAATAATTTGCGTCCCTGTGTCAAAAGATAAATGTTGTCTAAAGGTACACTGGGATATTTAGTATCAATTATTCTCTTTGCCCCTGACAGCCATCACAAGCATTGAGTTAGTGTGTGACCACCCATGACCACAATTGGACAATATACATACATATCCTCAAATAGGAGGCAACGCACAGAACCAGGAACAAAGTTACATATTTCCCACGGTAAGAGGAAATGTGAGACTTATGACATTCAAACTTAGCAAGTAACCTGTCAAAGTCAAATGCACGTTATGCCACACCTTTGATTTACAAACAGCTAGCAACAATGACTCCCTACTACAATGGTGCAAGGGTGAGTGCGTAATTGGCAGACATAGGGGGTCATTCTGACCCTGGCGGTCCAAGACCGCCAGGGCCACGAATGACGGAAGCACCGCCAACAGGCTGGCGGTGCTTCAATCCCCATTCCGACTGCGGCGGTAAAGCCGCGGTCGGATTGCCGGGGCCGGCGGTCATCTGCCGTTTTTGCCCCAGCTTGGGGAATCCGCCAGGGCAGCGCTGCAAGCAGCGCTGCCCTGGGGATTCTGACCCCCGTACCGCCAGCCTGGTTCTGGCATGGGCAGTGCAGGGGCCCCCTAACAGGGCCCCTTGAAGCTTTTCACTGTCTGCCTAGCAGACAGTGAAAAGCGTGACGGGTGCAACTGCACCCGTCGCACCGCCGCAACACCGCCGGCTCCATTCGGAGCCGGCTCCTGTGTTGCGGCCCCCATTCCCGCTGGGCCGGCGGGCGCTAACATGGTTAGCGCCCGCCGGCCCAGCGGGAATGTTGGAATGGGGGCAGCGGTATTTTGGCCGCATGGCGGCCAAATGCCGGTTCCCGCCTGGCGGGCAGCTACTGCCGCCCGGCAGAGTTGGAATGACCCCCATAGTGTGTTTCCCAGCAGATCCAGAAACGGGTGATCTCGAAAGACAGAACCATCCATACTATACATGCAACATCTTGTGACTATCTATATTGGGCTGTGCATCAATTCACATGAAGAGCAACACTCACAGTGCCCAAAAATTAACCAAGAGTACTTAAGTGACTCACATGTGAGTTAGACTGACTTTTGTCCATAGGCCTCACACAAAGTTTCACATATCTACAAACAATGGAGGCAACAATTTTCACCATGTACTCAACTCATCCTAAGCAATGATGACAACTCTTCAGTACTGAATGATTAAGAAGTTGGGAAGGTAGTTAAAACATTTATATATCCAATTTGTATACTTAGAAAAAATATATATCTATCCTCTATTAACATACTGTCGCGGGCCGACCTCCACGTCGGACACTGACGCGAGCCGATTATTGTCAAGGAAGTTCCCCGGGGGCGCAGAGGAGAGCTGGTCCTCTCCAAGCTTGGAGCATTTCCGGGGTCACGAGCTCATGGCATGCACCACAACAGAAGAAAGGGAGAATGCGAGAGATGCAGGTGTCTCAATCTAGGTGGAAAGTGGATCAAGGGAGACGCCGGCAGGAGAAGATGTGGGACCAAAGCGATGCTGGGGAAAAGACCAGGGAAGCGATGAAAAAACTGAGGACTCCAGAGGGAGCAGACGAAGTATCCAGCTGAGCCCCAGGCAGAGAATACCACGGAGCAGCCCAGCCATGTTCCAGGAGGAACATGGCTTCACAAGGTACGGGCCTACTGGAAGAAAGGCTGGGTAGCAATTAAATGAAACAAAGGAGGACCAGGGGAGGGAGAGACAGGAGGGAAACCCCAATAACAAGGGGGAATCAGTGGGAAATAATACACTTTTCCTAAAATGAAGTGAAGAATTACTTTGTTGATAAGAACTCTCAGTCTCACTTGCATGAAGTAAAATAGAGCCTACCTCACTGCTTTGGTAGTGTAAATCACTGTGTTCACTTGGAGAAATACTATTTATCCCACCCTCACTTACCTCCCACTCACACCTCCCTGGTGTCCCAGTAACAAAATCCTTATAATACTCAAAGAGGCCACTTACCTGATTCTATCCTCCCTGTATTTTATTTGTGGGACATCCGTGTGAAGACTCACAACACAGGATCCAATCTCCTTCGTGCCCACTACAAAAGAAATGAGAAAATGAGAAGACTGTTTAATAAGAGAAACACTTAACCAATTATTTTGTTTTCATAGAAAAGACAGTATCATAGGAAAATAAAGGCCATACAGTTAAAAAGCACCCTAGTGGACTGTATCACTGCTAAACGGCTCCCTTACACATACTATATCTGATCTAAGTTTAAACTACCTCAATCTACCTATCTTACACTAAATTAATATATCCAATCTATGCCTAGCCTACCTTAACCTGCCTTTCATGCCCCTACTATCTTAACACTACCTTAATGTAACTAAACTTACCTTAAATTATCATATACCTTTCGCACAAAAGACATGTTAGACATCAACCTCCAAACCCTCTCTTAATACACATGCATTTGCACAATACTAACATTAACTACACCTATACAAAAACTACCTACAGACAGATACTAACCAAAGCAAATATATATATATATATATATATATATATATATATATATATACATATTTGTTTGTTTTAAGCATACCCTACACATCAACCCCCACCCATTAAAATCCCAATAAAAATTCTAAAATCCAGAAAAGCACGCATTCATAAAAACATCTAAATTATAAAACATAAAAACAATAAACTAACTCTGTGCCTAACTATCTAATAATGTAAATATACATCCCCAAACAAGGTCCAAAATAAAGTTAAAAGGAGTTAAAACACCTGGAGCAGGGCCTCCTCAGTTGTGTCCTGCTGTTTCCACAGAGTGGCCTGCTCCCTCTTGATTTTCTCTAAGCTGGAGGTGATCTTCTTCAGTTCTCCTAAAATGGAGTACTTGAAGAGTGAGCCACTCCTCTGACTCGACCTCCTGGCAAGTGTGGTTGGTGATGATGTTGTTGACAATGTCACTGCTGGCACCTGGGCTGGTGGGTCTGATGCTGGCATGCACCTGCTGTGGTTCGAGAGGTAGAGCTGGATCTCCCTGTTGATGGTCTTGGCGAACTAGGGACATTCCATGACCCCGCTGCCTTGCCACATGTATACAGCTTATCCATTTAACTGTACCCTTTTGCAGAATTTCTGATGTGCTGGCACTGGTCCCTCAGCAAGTTGAATGTCTTGTGATCTTCAGCTGACATGTTATCTAGTGCACTAATGGTAAATCTTTGTTAGCACAAGCTTACATGTACAGGATGTATGGGAAATAGTGGACATTATGAGACAATCATATGTTCATGACCAGACCAACTCACAAAATAGAGATGAATATATGTATGATACTGTCACTACAAATTAAGTCTGCTGCCATCTATGTAGGTTTGCTTTGTGTAACTATGCTCAGAATGAGATTATACCATATCATACCTAGCAATGATTTACACTCATGATGATGTAGAGATTTCCTATAGGGTCTTGTGTCAGACCTGAGTCAGTAAGTTGGGTTAAGGCATTGCATTATGCAAGTGGGAAGAGACACATATGTGAAAGTGGTCGAGGTGATACTACTGGTGTGGAGGGCCTCTATTCTGCATACCCCATCTGGAGTCACACAAGCTGCAACACATTGCTGACTTAACTTACTCAGTGTCAGGTAGCCCATACACGGATATGTGTATGTCAGTCATCCTGTAAAACATGACTGGGATATCTTTCAATTTCGTACCCTCAAGCAAATGTAGGGAAATGTGACATGAGGCTTCTGGTTCGCACTTGTAGCAAAAAACATGCTTATTCATATTTCAACATGTTTCAATACACACATCATCCCAAACCTGCATCTGGCTGTACCCATATCATGATTTAGACAATGCTTCTAGTGTGTATATGTGCACCAGAACACACATGAGAGAAAGAACTTTGTTAAATATAAGGGAGGCACCCTTGCACCATGACTCTGAGTGAGACACAAGTACCCCTGAGCTGCACTACAAAAGCCATACCTCATGGTAGGCCAAGAAATAGAAGTTCTAGGATTCCACATGATGATGTTCAAACACATGAACAGTCATGCAGTCAACAAAATGCGGCACACATGGAATTAGGAATAATACAAGGAGATATACTACTACTCCGGTACCTCAATGATTAGACAACTCACAATCTCTTTGCAATAGAATAGCTAGTTTCTTTAGGGACAAGATCATCAAAATCCATTCAGAATTTCAGGACTCTCTATTTCTGATGAGAGACCAAGATTCTGATCTCTATCCAGAGCAGCATGAGCACCCCACACTAGAACATTTTGCACCTCTAACTTTGGAACAAATTAAGGTCCTTTTATCTAAGACTCATTCAGGGTCCCCAGCCAATCCTTCTCCTCCTAGGGTGTTACAGCGGATTTGCGACTCAGTTCTAGGGCCTCTGGAAAAGCTGAATGCTGAAGTGCTTGAATGGGGTGCCTATCCTCCTGAATGGAAAGAAACAATAACTGTCCCCATAAAGAAAAACCCAGCGATGACTCAGAAGACCTGAAGAATTTGCATCCAATCGCTCTTTTACCTACTCTAGCTAAAATCTTAGAGAAACATTTAAATCAAGAGCTTACTTCTTACTTGACAGCTCATGGATGTCTAGATAGTTCCTAATTCGAAAACAGCTGGATGCAGGAGGGGGTGCTACTTTAATTCTACTGGTTTTATCGGCAGCATTCAATACCATCTCGCCACTCAGCTTGACGGATTGTTTTTATGAGGTGGGAGTGAGAGGACTAGCCTTAAATTTACTTACATCTGTTTTACAGAATAGTTCATTATCAGTTAAATGTGGTGACTATAATTTGGATCCTTTTCAGCTCCCTTGTGAAGTCCCTGAGGGCTCCTCTCTTAGCCCAACCTTGTTTAATCTGTATGTTTCACCTTTAGCAGAATTGATGCACTCCTTTGGGTTTCAGGTGTCTTCCTATGCAGATGACACACAAATCATTGTCTCCTTTGGGAATATGACACAGAACATAGCTAAACAATTTCAGGCTTGCATGCTTGAAATTAAGAACTGGATGGATCGTAACTGGTTTAAGATGAATGGAGACAAGACTGAGATTATTATCTTTGGGGTTAATTCATCTGCCTGGGATTCTAACTGGAGTCATGTGGGACACTAGCGGTTCCCACAGCCACAATGAAAAATCTTGGAGTCATCTGTGACTCTACCTTAACTTTTGATACCCAGATCAATAAAATTACCAATTCATGCAACTGGATCATTAAGATGCTTAAGAAAATCTCCCTTTTATACCTCAGGATTTGAGAGCAACGGTAGTGCTTGCCTTGATCGGATCCAGACTGGGCTACTGCAATGCTCTTTACTTAAACATCAATCAAGCCTCATTAAATAAACTACAACTTATTCAGAATCAAAGTGTGTGTCTGGTGGTGGGTTTAGACAAGTATGCGTCTGCCAAAGATAGTCTGCACAAACTCCATTGGCTACCAATGAGGAAGCGCATTACTTTTAAAACATTGTGTTTGGGTCATAAGTCCCTTTACTTACAGGGTCCTTATTAGCCTGTTCCATCTATTAAGTGGTACATACCTGGGCCGACCCTTCGATCAGTTGACTAGAAGTTAGCTTGTGTCCTTGGGACTAAGAAAGCAAAATGGGGGGACCGAGGTTTCTCTACCGCTGCGGTTAAACTATGGAACCCTCTCCCTTTGAAAATTAGGAACATCCCCTTTCTTCAGCTTTTTCACAAACAACTCAAACCTGGTTATTTCAGTCTTAGTTAAGAGCAATTGCTGCCCAACTCTGACTCTGAAAAATGATTTCCCCTCCCCGATATTTCCTTACAACTCCCACCAACACTATAGAAATGCACTAAACCCACAACTACTTAAATTAACCCTGGAAGAAAAACTAACAAAATGACAAGCTCCCAGGAATACAGTGACAAAAACTTCACAAAACAAAATAAAGGACAATAATGGGCAACAATGACACAATTTAGAGACACAGAGCACAGACTTCATGGACCAAACAGCCAACATTCGGAAACTCTCAAAAACTACTAGCAAACAGCACAGTCTAACATAGGTAAGAGAAAGTTTAAGTAACTTAACACTTCCTAGTATGCTGCCTTCCACACCCATTGTGTAATTTCCTTGCTGAATTGCTGCCTGTCTATGCCAAATTCATTGTTTTTTGGTGCATCAGTGGTGAATTTATATTGTGAAATTAACTCACAGTGCGTTGGCACCTATTCTGGTTTGCATAGTCAATGGCCTCAATGCGTTGTTACAACATGTGTAACGGGTGCAATGCACTATGCAACAGGGGCGATGCTTGGTTTTTGGCACATGCTACTGGCCCAATAGTTGGGATGTAATGTAGACAGTGAAAAACAAGATATCACAGCTTGTACCTAATTTCATTGGTCCTACAGGTATAGCAGATAAGTCCAAAGGTTGGTTATTTGTGCCATTTAACTGGTCAAAGTGTGCTTATGTGTGGCACTATACCATCTTTCAAGTGACTTGTAGAGTGACAATTCGTTGAGGCATTGAGTAAATTATCTTTATTTGGTGGTTTGAAAGTGGCTTGGGCGTACATTTTTCTCTGCAGTAAGGCAGCAGCTATGTAATGTCTGCATCACTGCATACAATTTTGAATGGTACTTGGAACAGCTGTGGACTGGGTTGGCAGCACTTGTCAGGTCTGTGTGACAGAGGGAGGTGCCCAGGTGGTGATAAATACTGGGTCAGCTGCTGTAAGTGTGAAAAGTGTCAATAGTACTGAGTGACACAATGTTTCGCAAATCAATGCATAGGCTCTTGCTGCTCCAGATATAGGCTCCTTCAATGTTGCTTCGGGGTACTCGTGCACCCACAGTGGTAACGTATGCACTCTGAAACATGACAAAGCACATGCAGTGGAAATGTCCCACGGACCACTGCCTGCTCTGAAAAAATGAAAAGAAAACATTTCATTATTGTTTTCGAAATGCATCTTGTTTTCCTTTAAGGAAAACGGGCTGCATTAAAAAAAAAAAATGCTTTATTTAAAAGCAGTCACAGGCATGGTGGTCTGCTGTCTCCAGCAGGCCACCATCCCTGTGAGGCCGCCATTCCCAATGGGGTCACAAATTGCGACCTACCTCATGAATATTCATGTGGTAGGTCATTTGCAGCCCCATTGGGAATCGCAAACAGTGTAAAGTACACTGTTGTACATCCGGTTTTGCGACTCGCAAATTGCGAATCACAAAACCAGATCTTTGTACATGTGGCCCTTAGTGCCTTACTCAATGCAAAACTTCTTTCCTGGAGAAAATGTTAGAAGTTACCCTCTACTTCAAGGATGCAGTCATGAAAATAATCACAATTAAGCATTATATTTCTCAGATGAAGGAAATTATTGTAAGGGTCTTATTTAGGGTTTGATGGATGGAGTAGAATCTGTTAAGATGATAGAGGACATTATCTCCACTATTCCAAAGGTAGTCTGTCTGCCAAATATAGTGACGCACTGCTGGGTCAGAGGCATTCTCTGAACATTGAAACCCACTATTATTACACTGGTTTGTTTCAATGTACTAAAAGTTTGTTGAATGGCTTCCATCACTTTTGACGGCCATCTACACAACATTTTACATGTTTTGGTTTTTCAGAAACAAACTCACAAAGGAAATAATGGCCCCATAACCTAGGAGTTTTCTCCCATGGTGTGGGGGTCAGAATTATTGTTCCTCACCTCAAAGGTTTTTCTGGTAGTGATGGATAGGAAGAGAATACATTACACATTCTACCCTAGTAGGGGGAGCTGTGCAACATCTTTCTTTTAACATCCCCTACTGTATCAGGTAATTAGAGATGGGGAGATAAAGTATTTGATGGGTAGGGTACTTTGTTACAGTCATAATGGAGTTCCTTGCCTGCCAAACTCTAAAACAGACTACAAGTCAGATGTAGGCTTCAGAGAATAATAAAATAATTTTGCAAGGTAGAAGACCAAAACACAAACACCTGAATAAATCATCAAAATAGTGTTCATTAATTAAATGAAAACTCCAACAATGTCAGTGCAGTTATACCTCTGGGTGGACATCTCACTTATACCTCTTAACCTATCAGATCTACTGTACTGCCCTACTACCAACAGAAGTAACTCAAAAAAGTCCTAGTCAGGCAATACATATGTGTTAGTAGGAATGATTCCAAAGAAACTTACAAAGCAGTCAAAACAAACCCACTGTAAGTAATTGTCTCAAAAGGCTTATAGGAACATGTCTACTGCATCAAAATTGCACCAGTTAATAAGGTGGCACCACTCAAAAGAGTTCAAAGCTGGGCAAAAAAAACAATCAGCAAATGACACAATATAGAAAATTAGAAATACAAAAAGCATCCCTAATGAGAAACATCTATTGGAGAAGTCAGTAGCTGAACACGACCACATCCACAATATGAGACTCTGGAGTGACAATCTCAAGGCTGTTAGGAGAGCCACACATGAAAATCTCCTAAATCCTTTAACATATTTCCTTGCTAAATAAAGATCGTTAACATCACATAAAAGTTGATCTAACTAACCCATAATCTGTAGAGAACAACCCATATCATCTTAAATCATTGCAAGAAACACACTGAATTCTTCCTCTCAGACTATCCAAAATTAGCACCTCAGAATATTCACCTGGATCCCTCCTCACTACCTAATGAGCTTTCACTACATATGTCCTCTAATAGGCATACTGCACAAGCGGAACAATGCTGGCCAACAGTGTGAAACCAACACAGTGGTGCTAGATCTTATACTGGCAGGAGGTGGGAGAAATAAATAACTTTAAAGAATATTAGTCAGCATCGGAAAACATTCCACAATGGATGCATGCACCGGGTGCGCCGCAGCGCGCCAGAGCCGTCTGCGCCTGGACCACGCCCTGTGCCCATCCCCCTGGTCCATGCTCCTCCGGACCCCCCATGCGCCACTACTCGTCCACAGAGCTCCTTGCTCTCAACCCCGGCCGACACACCGCCTGCACCCAGACCAACCCCAGACACACACACGGACCTTTCACATGCCACTCATGCCACTTCTCTTGCACTCATACCAATATCAACAAGCACCACAACAACAGCAAACCCCCCAATCACCTCACCTGCATCCTCCTTAACACCCGCTCTACCCACAAGCACGCCATCGAGCTTTGGGACCTACTCACCACAAACTCTCCCGACATCGCCTTCCTCACTGAAACATGGATGAACTCCTCATCAGAACCCGACATCTCCATAGCCATCCCAGAAGCATACAAAATCACCTGTGGAGACCGCACCAACAAACCAGGAGGAATCGCCATAATACACAAAAACTCCATCAGGATTTCCACCAACACCAATGACACCCTAGACAATGCAGAGCACCTACATTTTCAGGTACACATCAACGCCAACACCACCCTAAAAGGAACTCTCATCTACAGACCACCAGGACCTCGCCCTCCATTCTGTGACACCATCGCCGACACTATCAGCTCCCACGCCCTCACCTCCACAGACTACCTACTTCTTGGTGACCTTAGCTTTCGCCTGGAAAGCACCCACAACTGCAACCCCACTGCCCTGCTAGACAAGCTTGCAAACCGCGACCTCAAGCAACTGGTCACCTTGCCCACCCACTCAGCTGGACACAAGCTAGTCGCCATCTTCACCTCCAGCAGCCACATCGCCTTCACTCATACCACCGAACTCCACTGGACACATTTCTCTTTCCTGAAACCCCCCACCCACCACCAACAACATCCTACTTCCTACCGCGAATGGAACAAGAGCTCCAAAGAACAATTAATCTCCAACCTTTCACAAGCCCCACCTCCCAGTACCAATGACCCCAACACCGCCGCCCTCAACCTCACACGATGGCAAGAAACATGTGCAGACTCCCTCGCCCCATTCAAAATAAACAACAACACCCGCACCATCAAGATCGCCCCCTGGTTCACCACAGAACTTCAGTCTTCCAAACGAGGATGCCGAAAAATTGAGAAAGCCTGGCACCAAGAACCCTCAATGAGCAACTTCTCCACCCTCAAATCAGCCATGCGCAAACATCACCCAGTCATCCGGACCTTCAAACGATCCTTCTACAAAGAACGTACAGACAACACACACAACAGCAAGCACGTTTTTGCCATCATCAAAGAACTCACCAAACCAAAATCCTGCACCATCGACCCTCCACACTCCCAAGACCTCTGCAACTCCCTCTCCAACTACTTCACTGCAAGATCGCATACATACACGACAGCTTCACATCATCATCACCCACCATCACCACCACCGACACAACCAACACCACTATACCCTGCTGCACCATCCTACTGAACACCTGGACCCCTACCAACGACGAAGAAATCGACAAAACCATGAGCTCCATCTACTCAGGATCCCCTACAGACCCTTGCACCCACCACATCTTCAACAAGGCCAGCCAAATCATCCCTCCCCAGCTCCGGGCCGTCATCAACAGTTCCTTCGGGACCGCAACCTTCTCAGATATTTGGAAATATACCAAAGTCAACGTTCTTCTCAAACTACTGACCCATCACTCTACTCCCCTTCCCTGCAAAGGTCATAGAGAAGATAGTAAACATACAACTGTCTCGCTTCCTAGAAGACAACAACATTGTCAACATCTCCCAGTCTGGATTCCGCAAAAACCACAGCACCGAGACCGCCCTCATCGCCTGTACAGATGACATCAGGACCAGATTAGACAAGAACGAGACCGTCGCCCTCATCCTCCTAGACTTTCCGCAGCTTTTGACACAGTATGCCACCAAACCCTCCACACATGCCTCTTCGATGCCGGAATTCGCCACAATGCCCTGGACTGGCTCACCTTCTTCCTCTCCGAAAGAACCCAAAGAGTTTGCTTCCCTCCTTTCCAGTCTACAGCCACCAAGACCATCTGTGGGGTCCCCCAAGGATCCTCCCTCAGCCCCACCCTTTTCAATATCTACATGGCTCCTCTCACCAACATCATCCGCCTCCACGACCTCACCATCATTTCATACGCTGAGGACACCCAGCTCATCATCTCCCTTACGAGGAACCCATCTACTGCCAAGAATAACCTACCCACCGGACTCCTTTCCATCGCTAACTGGATGACAGCAAGCCACCTCAAATTGAACTCAGAAAAAAACGAGATCATCATCTTCAGCCCCAACAAGACAGCATGGAATGACTCTTGGTGGCCCACCACCCTTGGACCACCCCCAACACCCACCACCCACGCACGCAATCTTGGCATAATACTGGACTCATCTGTCTCCATGACTCAGCAAATCAACGCCATATTATCCTCCTGCTTTAACACCCTTTGCGTGCTACGCAAGACTTTCTAATGGATTCCTTTAGAAACAAGATGAACTGTCACTCATGCCCTCATAAGCAGCAGACTGGACTACGGCAACGCACTCTATGCAGGGACCACAGCCAAGCTTCAGAGAAAACTCCAGCACATCCAGAATGCAGCCACACGTCTCATCCTCAACCTCCCCCGCCACAAACACATCTCCGCCCACCTCCGATCCGTACACTGGCTGCCCATCAACAAAAGGATCATCTTCAAAATCCTTGTCCACGCTCACAAAGCCCTCCACAACACTGGACCAGCCTACCTCAACGAACGAATCAACTTCCACAAACCAACTCGACAGCTCCGCTCCACCGACCTCGCCCTTGCTACAGTCCCCCACATCTAACGCACCACCTCCGGCGGCAGATCCTTCTACCACCTTGCCGCCAAGACCTGGAACTCCCTCCCCACCAACCTACACTGGTCTGACTTTGCCTCCAGAGATTGATTCAAGAAACTTCTCAGTCTCAATATTGCCCTTGGTGCAGTCGGGACAATTTAATGCTTCATAAAGACCCCAGAAACATGTCATGGATACCTTCAGGATCCATCACTAAACACCCTTCACTGTCCAACATCTCAATTATTATTTCCTGTTTTATGCTCTGTGTGGTACAGAGGGCAAGTAAATGGCCTACCCTCTCACTGAATTCACAGCACTCCCTTTTGTGGGACAAAAACATTTCTGATGCCCTATTTGAGGGCAAGATGTTAATGGCAGATTTAACTACATCAAGCTTGGGTTGTACCATCACTAAATCGCCCCCTTGTGTTTTAATATCAATGAGTTGGGCCTCAGCTTCTGCTAGTTCCCTGTACAACTTTTTCAGTACTTGCTTTTACTTCTTCAAGCGGCTCATACTAAAGCTAAGTGATTTTTCCTATATTCTACCCTGAAGGGCATCACAGACTATCATGAGAGTCACTACACTGGTTATGAAGTAAAAATTCCATACCCAGGCATTCATGTGATCAATATACATCTGGTCAAAGAGTAATCCTCTTTGAAAGGACCAATTCGATATTGGCCCTGCACCACCTACACTCGAGATCTCAAGAAGGAATTATGTACCAGGGCACACCGAAAAGTCCATAAGGTCCAATCCTTAATTTGCTTGCAAATCAGCGCACAACATATGTATACAGTGCATCTTGAGGATTTTATTTATCCGCTGTCGTATGTTTCCAATTAGAGCAACAGCTAGTCCAGGGACAATACAGCCGACACATGTTTCGTCAATATGAATTCCTCAAGGCTGTAAATTGAATAGATGGAAAAAGAAACATGTAGTCATATAGTAAGACAACTTTTAAGGAATCAAGAAGCTTTTTGCTCCTCCAAAGAGAAACCCAAACCGGAAATGTGTACATTCGAGTCGAAATAGGAGACTAGTGAAGAAGCAGCACAGAAAACGTCCCCTATACATTGTATCTTTTAAGTGAAATTGACTGTGTGAAGCCAAAAGAGGAAATATGTCTGCATGCATCAAAGTGCAATTTCACCCATGTGACTCTAACAACATATCGTGAATGACCCTAACACCCAAAATAACTAAAATATAAAAAGAAAAGAAAAAAAACTAAGGAAGAGAAAGAGGATGAATCATATCTTGGGTCAAGAAATATAATTCCAAAAACAAACTAGGTATGTACGTCACCGTACAGAGCAAAAAGACTAAAACAGACAAAAGCACAAAACAACATACCCAAAGTGAAAAAGCTGAACCAATTACATTAATTCTGGCAAATATCCTCTATCCTGGACATACTGAGAGTCCAATATGGGAAGTATATATGAAGCATAGCATACGCCTTTGTGCAGTACATAATTACGACCTTGATAAGTCACAGACACCGAGAAGGAGACTAAAAAAGTAAAAATATCAAAAAGACTATCAGAGTGTATATATAGCCATAATATTTCCCTCGTCACAGAAATGCCAACAATTCAATTGCTCCGGAAAAAAGAAAGTGAAAAAGTAATGTCGATTGGCGTGACACTCGAGATCTCAATGACCAGAGGAGTATTATTTGACATTACTCTCGGATGTTTCTCAGTGACTATCACTTGTACTAAACTATGGGCTATGAAACAATAATCCATAAAGGTATGCTTTTTGTGAGGGGCTGAGGAAAAAAGTATACCCCAGGTCAGAAATGTTATTTTTATGCTAAACATCCACAACACCGTGATTATTCAGGAGGTGTTGCAAAGCCCTGAACACTCGGGGCTTCCGGCCACTGTAGCTGTTAATACCACCTTTACCAGCTTCAAGAAGCCCCCGGGCAAGTTCATATTTAGATCCTCGCACAATATAATACGAGTTAGCCTTAAAGCTAATTCATTATTTAACATATCAAACAGCGTGCGTTGTCCAGATCTGGTCCATATGCAGAGCAAAGTGTCACTTTGTGCCCTGCAATTTGACATTCGGCAATTGAACACCTATTAAATGTGTCAGAAGAAGATTGTTTAACCCCCTTGACATTGCCCCGGAGTATAATACCTACACCCCGGCTGTTTGTGCACTGGGTGGTACAAGCATCTAACGTGAAGCCAAGCGACTCAAGTTTACTTTTCTTTGAGCCTTCAATTTGCATCCCTTGCTCACAAAATGTCAGCTCGGAGAGCCTTGAAATATCCTGCCGTGCTCCATTTTTTGACATTGTCATTCAACCCACAGATATTAACAGAGGGATTAGGTATCTTAAATGTATGAGCCATATAAAAAAAACTAAGGGTCTCATTTAAGGCAAGTGGAGCAGCACCCAGTGCACCCAATGCAGGGCCACTTTTCTTGCACCCCTTAGCGCACACCTAATGCCACCATGTGTGTGCCTTATGTAAGTTATGGTGCACTATGGTGGTAGTTAGGGAAGCCTGCGTCAAACTTTTTGATGCTAGTTCGGAGCTTTGCAGGGCTAGCATCAAAAATGTTGACGCAACTCCTGCAAAGCCTATTGAGGCCAATTGAAACAATGGTTTGACTCTTTTAATGACTGCCCTGAGCAGGTTTTAAAAGTGCCAAAAAAAGATGCAAAAAAGTCTTTTAGAATTCTTTGCATCATTTTTTGGCCATTTTGTTTGGCCATTTTTTGTCCCCCTTAACAGGCAATTGCATACATTATGCTTGGCACTGCACCACTTTGTAAATCTGGTGCAGCGATTTTGGCTTAATTGAGCCACATTAGGGTCATAAAAAATGACACAAATGTGGCACAAGGAGGTGCTAGGGGCTCCTAAACCAGCCCCTAAAAGATCAACCAGCTATCAGGACAACAACGTACCATTCAAATTGACCAACTCTTCCTGTAACCTACAAAGACACCATTTAAGACCTCTTGAATTTCTTTCCTCCTCTTGGGTAGTGCACCTCCACTCTCCATTGACCCCTCAAAGTGACCCTCTCCAACTACCGCCCTGCTAAAGCCCACCCTCCTGACCATCCTCCCCTTTTCCCCATTCCCCTAACCCCAACCCTATGGGTTGAGGCAATCAGACCACTACCAAACTGCATTGTGGCCTGGGAAGTGAATTCCCATGCTCAACCTCTTTTCCAGCTCCTAACCAAGAATAAAGGTGTACGATATCAGAAAACAAAGCAAAAAAGAGAATTTACAGAGCAAAGCTTAAAGGCACAGGGCAATGCACATTCAAAAAAGTAGCCTTTGGCATTTACCACATGGTGACAGTATAGACCATCAGCCAGGGAACCATACTTAGTTCAAAATAAGCTAAACAGCGCAAATCAAGACCTGCCTGAGAGTTACCCCAAATATTTGTTCGCATTGATATCTGAGGTAAAAATCAGAGTGCTAATGTTAAAAACAAATTTTAGGCTGGATAGATTCAGCATAAATGCTTCTGCGCCCACTTATTGGTATGGCTTGATGAGCTGTCTCAACTGTCATCTCCTTTCGACTGTTACATGACAAAAATCTGTTTGAGTAAGTAAGTGTCCATCAAAATTTCATTTAGTGTCTGGTTGAGGCTTCTCGAAAACAGCTTGTCGGAGCAATAAATTCCCCAAATTTATGATAGTTGCTCCTGGCTGGCTTGCACTCTCGGCTTTAGAGGAGCTCCCCCGAATTGGTGTGCTCGCTGTATTTCAAGATCCCAGTTCCAGTTCATCAGCTCTGGAAAAGCCCCTTTGAGCAGGTTCACCACAAATACTCTGGATTGCTACCTTCAACCCCTTCCTGAAGCCCAAGGGACCATATATTATCCTCAAGATTCCATTGTATGTCTGTACTTTGGGATTTGTGGCCCTCTGATTGAACTTTCATCATCCCATATCTGTTTCAAACAGCACTGCCCAGCTTTCCAACGAGATTAACCTCTTACCAATCTCTGCACAGCCTTGGATATTTTCCTCTTTGCTCCTCGCAGTTTTGTAGTAGTGATTGTTGCCTCCTGATGTTGGTTAATAGAGTCATAGATCAGTTTCAGGGGAAGCTCCTCTGAAGAATCCTGGCCATTGTGAAGTTCTCTGTATCTTGCAGAAGCAGAATTTTACCCCTGTAGCCCTTGCAGCCCTTGTATTGCTGTACAGACTCAACGAGTTTCAGAATAGTCCCATCTGAATGTTTCAGTGCAAGGTCTCAATTTTACCACCATGGCTGGTTTTTGGGCTTCAATCTGCTCTTGCGGTTTTCTAGTCTGCAGTGCCCGTTTAACCATATTGTTTGGCGGGGAGGAGCCAAGATGGGGACCGGGATGGATGCCTAGTGTTTGAGCTCCGTCCCAGACTCGCCAAATAAATCCTGAAGGGCGCCTCCGGAGCTCCACCGGCCCCCGAGATAGAGTGAGCCGCCTCAGGAGTACCGGAGCGAGCAGGCAGAGCCCGGCGCCGGCGGAATTGGCGATGCAGCCCCGAGACTCCCCCCACAACAGGGGGACGAACCCGAGGCACTCTGCCCGGCGTTGCCCGGTCGGGGGCGGAGCGGGACCGGCAGACCCGACCGGAGCTTTCTTGGGGGAGTAGGACGAGGCCCCGCCATGGGAGAGGGACTCTCCGGAGGAGAAATGGAGTAACTGGCCGGCCCGGAACTAGTTGGGCCTGCCCTTGTGAACCCCCGACTGGAGCCCCAGGGCGCAGCGGCTGGCGATATCGCTACCTGCGCTCTCGCGGTGCGGGGTGGCGTTGGGGGCTGATCTGTGCGTCCCCCCTCAGTGGGAGCCGGATTGCCCGTCGGGCCCCTGGAGGTGGGGGCTGGTACGTCCCCAGACGAGAAGGGACGCCCGCCTGCTGTGGATTAGTGGAGCGAATCAGTACGGTGCAAAGGACGGCGCTGCTGGGACAGTGGCTCCAGGATCAAGCCGAAGTATATTGTGCATGGAGGCAGCAGGCACTATACCCTGAGGGAAGGAGGGGAAACAAACAGGAGGCTCTCCCCTCCACCTAGCTGCCGTATAGGGAGAAGACTGCTCAGTTACTCCTCACGCACGGGACACCGCCCCCCCCTAGGTGGGCAGCCAACAGAGTACCAAAAGTGAGCCCACGGGCCCCGGTCTCAGGGGCCAAAGGAAGGTATAAGGAGTCTGGGGTGAGCGAGTGGAAAACGCAAGGAAGAGATAAATGCGCTACCCATGGGCGGAAATAGCTGGTAGCCCTTCACCCGCCCTGTGAGCCATTGGGAGATGCGCAGTAAGTTGAAGAGGCGGGCGTGGCCCCCACTGAGGAGCGGACACCAGTGCCCCACTTAAGTTGCCCAGTTCTTCCTGCACTGATTCCCGCTGCCAATACCGTTGTCCCCAGGCTGCGCTACAACTACATAAAGACACAGGTACTCTGTCACCCCAAGGGGCATGCGACACACCCCCACGAACAGCCCGGCGCCGGGATTGCTGGGGCGGGCGACGACCCCCCTCCACACGGCCTTGTGTGTTAGCGGGGGCACGCGCTAGGCAGCCGGGACAGTGTGTGGGCCCGGCTCAGATCCCGCCCCCCTGAACGAAACCGGGAAAGCTGAGGAGCACACACTGAACTAATAAACGGCTGTAAAAAGGTAATTGGCTGGCAGGACTGTACTGAGTAGCACTCCGTTGCACCCTACAAAGCACCTATCAGACTGGAAAAATGGCGGGCAGGCTTCAATCGGCCAAGAATCAAGATAGAGACACGCACAATGTGGCAACTAGCGATCAACAGGCAAACCTGTCCCTACAAACATTAGAATGCTTACTTGCATCACAATCCGCACAGCTCGAGAAAGTACTGCAGGCGATTATGGACACTAAAACATCCCTGGAAAGTAGAATAGATGCGGTCTCGCAAGACCTGAACTTATTAAGGGTGGACCATCGCAAGCTGTCGGAGAGAGTGAAAACGACATAGGAGGGGCTGGCCGAACTGATCCCCACGACCCAGGATAACCAAAAACCAATCCAACGCGGGACGCGGAGCTGAAGGTGCTAAGGAGACGCACGGAAGAGGCGGAGAGCAGATCGCGCCGTAATAACATTAGCTTTTTGGGGTTCCCTGAAAAAATGCAGCAACTCAGCATGGAAATATTTCTAGAACAATGGCTAATTAAAGAAGTATTAAACGGGGCCCCATCCAGGCTCTTCTCGGTGGAAAGGGTGCACAGCATACCGGGCAGACCTCCGCCCCCTGGACAACCACCCAGACCATTGATCGCTAGATTCCTGAATTATAGGGACCGAGATGCCATTTTACAGCAGTTCCGCAGCAAAGTCCCGTTCAACTTTGAGGATTCAGTCATTAACGCATACCCAGACTTCACACAAGAGGTGCAAACACAAAGGAACTCATATTTTAAAATCAAGCAGCGTCTGCGCGAGCACGACATTAAATACGCCCTATTGTTCCCAGCTAAATTAAGAGTGGTTACAGAAGACCGCACCCATATATTCACCTCCCCAGAGGATGCGTGGACATGGCTGCACGCTAATGGCCTGGCGCACCCCCACGAAAGCACGGAGGGTGGAGAGGAATGGACCACATCCGAGTCAAGGAAACGCTCCCGAAGACGTGCCAGGGGATTGCCATCGGCCCAACAAGTAGCAGAAGAAAGAGCTAAAGTGTTAAAAGAGACCCCCCTGCTAACACAAAATAATTTTGAAGTAATCAGGGTGACCCCTGAGATCAATTTGGACTCAGACTCGGCCAGCTCCGATTCCACCATAACAGGAGAGTCGAGGTGACCGAAGGTCACCCCCAGAACAGCAGACGAACTCCAACAGCGCACAGCCACACCTCCTCTACACCAGCACCCACAAAAGAGTGGCCGGTCGACGCGGGGGGCGCCCCTGAGCAACGGAAGACATTGGAAAGAGCGACCTCTCCCAACAACGAGTATCTTTTAATTGTACACACATTTGCCAGAGGGGGGTGCACTCTGGGAGCCGTCGGGGTTGAGGGGTCTGGAGAGGAGGATGGTACACTCTGGAGGCGCCCAAAAAGTATTTGCAGATTAAGTCTGCGGACAGATGTGAGCCCCGTATGTTAACACCACCACGGAGATCCAGACGGATACAGGTTTTTGCACACATTAACGTGTTAAGTAGTTTCACGCAAGGTATTAGTTGGGTAGGGGAACTAGTTGGGGTGGGAGGGAATAGCAACTCAGTTAAGACGCACACTACAGTTCCAATCCTAAAATTCGGAATACTGCTGCAGCAGGCATCAATAACGAATAGCTTCAGCGGAGGGGCCACAGGATGCAATGTCATGCTGCAAGATGGAAGACCACGTATAGGCAGACATAATGATATCACATGGCACCACACATTAATCACAACAGGGATCAATATGACATAGTGACATGGAATGTGAGAGGTCTGGGAGCAGGGAGTAAAAGATCTTGTGTGTATGCGCGCCTCAAGCGACTGGGCATACACATTGCCATTCTGCAAGAGACACACCTACTGGAGTCAGATCTGCAGGAGTTGCGTGTGAAGTGGGGAGGACAGCTGATAGGCACAACATACTCAGCATTCGCAAGGGGAGTTTTGATATGGATTGCAGACGGGGTCCCATTCCTTCAAACGGCACATAGAATAGACAACGGGGGTAGATTTGTGGTGGTGGAAGGCCAGCTGGACGGTAGACAAATCTCCATAGTAGGGATATACGCCCCAAGCAGCGGTATACCTGGATTTCTGGACACACTCATGCCTACACTACTGACAAACCCGTCAGCCCCGGCCATCTGGGGCGGCGATTTCAACAGCACACCGAATGTAACATTGGATAGATCTCACGCTCAAGGGGGCTCATCAATGAGAAGGCGCACCACATGCCCGGTGCAGAAATGGGCAGGGGATATGAGGCTCCACGATGTATGGTGCATGAGACACCCGCAGCAGAGGGAATATTCATTTTACTCTGCCCCGCACAAAACACACACTTGAATCAATATAATCTGGGGCACTCAGGACACAGGGGCACTGGTCAATGGGACAGAATACCTAGCAAAAACATTCTCAGACCATTCCCCACTGAGGGTAACACTGGTTTGGGGCAGGAGACGGCAGAGCATCCCCACTTGGCGATTGCAGGTAGACGCTCTTCAAGACCAGGAATTCACAGAAACACTGAACACTACACTGCAACAGTACTGGGAAACAAACGACTCAACCGCAAACTCACGAGCGGTGGAGTGGGAAGCTCACAAAGCGGTGATACGAGGTCAGTGCATTTCCACCAGTTGGGGAGTGAGGCGCACCCTGCACTCGGAAATTACTAAACTAGAGAGGGAACTAAGAGCAGCAGAAACAGCAGTCGCGCGGGGGGATGGCCCCTACACAGTACTAAAAGCAGTGCGCATAAAATATAACGAGGCAAACAATAGACTTTGTCGCCATGACTACAACTATCTTTTAATGAGAATGCAAACGGAGGGTAATAGGTCATGGAAAATGCTGGCATGGCTACTGAGAGCAGATCGGCAACGGCCCCCCATAGGGATTATCCTGCTTGATATACAAACCACGGTCTCTACGCAAATCGAGATTAACGACACGTTTAGAGAATACTACGCGAACTTATATACCAAACGCACCTCGTGCACATTTGCACAGCTCAGAGCTTTCCTGGGGGGCTCGTCATTACCACAAATATCTCAAGCAGACAGGGACACCCTAGAAGCTCCTGTCACAACTAGCGAAATAGATTTAGCTCTAGCGCAGATGCCCAAGAATAAAGTGCTGGGTATAGACGGCCTACCGTCAGAGTATTACACTGCATACTCGTCCCGCTTGAAGCCCCATCTGCTCAAGGTATTCGAGGAGGCACGGACCAACGAACTGCTGCCCCCATCCCAGAGAGAGGCCATGATAGTGGTACTCCCCAAACAAGGCCGGGACCCCTCAGATGTCCAATCTTACAGACCCCTCTCGCTCTTAAACTCAGACTGTAAAATACTGGGTAAAATATTGGCAAACAGACTAGCCCCCATTATGAACACTCTAATACACAAGGACCAAACTGGATTAATCACGAAGCGCAACACATTCCTAAACATCCGCAGACTCCTGAGTATAATAGGAGGCACCCCACCGGACGCACACAATGACATGTTGTTATCACTTGACATTGAAAAGGCGTTCGACACGCTTGAGTCGTATTTCCTTCTGTCCACAATGCGGCGAATGGGAATAGGCCCCAACTACATGCGCTGGGTTCGGACACTATACTCTAGCCCACAAGCTAGAGTAAAAACGGGGGGAGTCATATCGGACAGCTTCCCATTCTCCAGGGGCACGAGACAAGAATGCCCCCTCTCCCCACTATTATTTGCTATAGCAATGGAACCCTTAACAACTAAAGTACACTCCATGGAAAGCAGTTGGGGAATAATTAGAAACAGGATCCATCATGCAATATCACTATACGCTGACGACGCTTTAATATACACCCGTAAAGGGATTGAGGTGATACCTTCAGTGATATCACTACTGGCTGAGTACGGAAGAATATCCGGCCTAGTGGTAAACTGGGAAAAGTCGTGTGTGTTCCCATTGGTCAGGTGGCCGTCGGGTAGACAGGAAATGGCTCCGCCGGGACGCCTGAAATGGTGCTTCGACACATTTAAATACCTCGGGGTACACATATATCACAACACAGAGGACCTTAGAGATGGCAATCTGGGGAGAGCGCTGGCCTCCATGAAGGGATCATTACGCTTTTGGATCAAACTGCCACTGTCACCGCCCAGCAGGGTGGCGATTGCAAACATGCTGATATTACCCAGGCTGCTATATTATTTTGCGGCATTACCAATCAACATACCCAGAAGTTTTTTCAGGGACCTGAACGCAATGCTAATACAGCTCATATGGGGTGGGGGAAGAGCACGTGTGGCACTGGCTACACTACAACGCCCGGTGGACGCGGGGGGACTGGGTGCCCCCAACCTTGAACTGTACTACGCGGCAGCTCAGTTGCAGTGGCTACAGCTTTGGTTCCATAGGCCAGAATCGGCTGAGGCTAAATGGCTACACTCCCGGTTAAAAGGAATCCCACTGCTTACATGGATCTCAAACAAACACCCCAAAAGAGGATTCTCTTTTAGCACATGCTTGTTGGGGGAAATATGTTAAGAAGGGATGCAGGACACTCCCGTATTCCCCGCACATACCACTGGACCGTCTCCCGGGATGGCACCAGGCCGCGTCACACCCGCCGTTGGTGTGGTCGGAGGCGGGCATACAGACGGTGGGAGATTGCTTTGAAGATGGTAAACTGATGTTGTTTGAGACCGTGCAGGCCCTCACCGCAGTGAACCCTGGGCAATTCCTGGCATACTATGCAATATGCCATGCAATTAAGCAAACTTGGGGGGCAGGAGTATCAGAAACAGAGACTTCCCCCATAATTCATCACATACTGCAGGATGACGCCCAAACAAAAGTAACCTCATCCTTATATAAGATCCTTAGCAAGCCCCTGGAACCTTACCTGAAGCGGTCCAGAGAGAGGTGGAACACTGTGCTCCCTGTCCCGATCCCATGAGAGGACTGGCCGAAAGTGCCAAGTCACGCCAGGGGTGTATCGAGAAACCCCGGATTTCGGTACACCTAGTTTAATTATATACACCAAACGTACTTGTCCCCAGCCAGATTAAAGCGAATGTTCCCCGGAACGGAGCAGCCATGCCCCAGATGTAAAGCACAACTGGCACACTTTTATCACATGGTCTGGGAGTGCCCACAGGTAAAAATAATATGGAACAGGGTGATGGAGGAGGTGTCGGAGATGACGGGGCTCGTGTTGGAAAAGGACCCTAGGTCCTGCTTACTGGGGTTGAAGAAAAGAGAAAAAAAGCACAGGCACTTACATAAATTTGCGGAACTAGCCTGCGTGATGTACAAAAGATTGATAGCAATGCACTGGAAAGCGCCTAACGCCCCCGGCCTGAAAACCTAGCGCACCCTCACTTTGCGCTGGGCCCGCACAGAACATCAGGTACTGGATAAACTTGCACATAACGGTCAACAGCACACAGGGAGCGATGCCTGGGGAACATTGGTAACTAAACTCGAGGCTAAGAATGATGATAAACCTCCATGAAGTGGGAAAGGCGTTAAATATATTGCATTCTGCAGAAACCTACCCAGACATATTAAGACAGGATCACACTATACTGAACAGCATACTGGCAGGGTGATGCTCCCGCTCCCCCCCCACACTCCACACTTGTCCGCCATTGACCCCTGCACCTCACACAAGCACACCAGAAAACGCATAGGGCAAACATGTCAACAGTTAAACACGGCCACCACCTCACACCACGTAACCCTTGGCAGCGCACGTCCAGCCGGCGCGGCGATCGGATTCAGCAACAGCAGGAACTCCCTAGTAAGTGAATGAAGGGCCCCACAGCGCAGCGACACACGCTTAAGTATCTAGCCAATACAGCAAGAAGTAATACTGAAAGTCATGGGTGGGAACGTAGGGGGAGGTTAGTAGTTTGAATGTAACTTAATCAGAAATGTTTATCCTGTAACAAACACGCTAAAGGCTTGCATTATGTGTCTGTATTGTAAAAACTAATACATTTTTTTAAAATAAAAATAAAACACATTGTTTGGCTATTCTGGTGAGCAGCTCAAACTAAGATCCGAGGCAGTAGAGCAGCTATCCTCATCTGGCTCCCTGGGGTTAGATGTCTTAGAGCTGTCAGTAAGAGGTCCTGGGATCATACAGAGGCTTATATGCCCCTGGTTCCTCTGTTAAGGTTTCAAGACTGCTCATTTGTAATTGACCTGGTGTATGGGCTGTTCTCTGGTCTGTCTTAACCTCTATTAGATAATTTGTTCCAGTTAAATGGGATGAAGGACATTTCATTCACCTGAAGACCACAGAGCTCAGGTATCTCATGGGCATTTTAGCAGAGGACCAACCCCAAATGTACTCTCCTCTACTGGGCCAGTAACTGGCCCTGAGCCTGGGCCTTCCTCAAATAAGGGGGCACCCAGCACACTCAAGGGTGCATCCCCCCAATCAACAAACTACTCGACTGACCAGACTGACAGGCTTGAGAGAAATTCAAATCAGGGCATGCACACAAACTATAGTTGTCCCCGGGGGTAGCACCCCTGAACTTCAAAGAGCTCACAGTCATGGCACTGACCAGGAAGGACAGCTGAGAAGTAAGTTGTGTTTCCAAGCTGTCAGTCTGCAAAAAAGTCCCATCTTCCTGTACCTTCCTCCAGCAGTATAAGTCCTGTTCTGCTTGCAGGCTTCAAACCCAGGAATATGAGGGTCTGTAAAGATTCTAGGGCTGAATACAGTCTCATTGCCAACCACCTTACCACGATCCAGGGTTTGAGTTAGGATGTGAGCTGCCAAAACAGGGGCCATCAACACATATAGTGCTGCAGAAAAAACTTTGTAACAGAGGACTGCGGTCCAAAGGTCAAATCACCTGCACTATTACAAGCATTAACTTGCTCCATTGAGCACTGGACATCAGCATTCATGAAGCCTCTGCATTTAACTCTGAGACCGGGTTTCCTTTTTTCTCCACTGCTAGTTTCATTCTGGTCCTGCTTGTAGAGGGGGCCTGGAGTGCGTGAGGTTGCCATCTGGTTTTCTGCCAGCTGGTCCCTGATCAGCTGAGCACTCTTCAGTGGCGGCATGCCTCCTTCTGAGAAGTGTAGTGCTGTGAGGTCCATGAGCTGTCTGGCCCAAAAAAGTTTACAACATGTGTGTGCAGGCAGTAATGATGCAATGGTATGTTGAATTGATCAGGCAGCAGCTGCTGAGGGAATGAATGCTGCTCCACTTTTAAAGCAGCAGTAAGCCCCTGTTCGTGTCCCCAGTAGCACACTAGGATAACTGTTGTGATGCCTGCACAAATCATGGCCTATGGCACTTGACTTACACCTTTATCCAGGCTGGAGAAGAGCGAGCCAAAGCCTGACCTCTCACCCAGGCACCATCTTGCCTCTGACCCAAGCCTTTTTTGAAAGCAAACCAGTCTTTCCTGTGCCCTTGGTCACCAGCCAACAAGATTACTTGTTCATTGGTAGTTTTGTAGAATGAACATACCACTTTGGAGCTTCTTCAGTTATCTGATCTTCTACATTTGCTCTTTGATGTGTAACAGATGCCCATTTGTGTTCTTTATTTACTGGATGTTTCTTTCTTGAGCTTTGTTTGCAAGTCACTTGGGTTACTTAGCCACACCTACTTGTTCCCTCTGACCTTTCACAGACTCACTTGTGACAGTGGGTGAGACCTAAAAGTGCCATATGAAGTAGCCACCACATTTCTGTAAACCATGGTGATATGCGCTCTCTAACCTAAGCTTTATAGGCATCATTTTAACAGTCATACATTCACCTTGTGCCACTAAGGGTATTGTTCCAGCCAGCACACCTTCTAACTTGTCACTCCGTTCATCATGTGTGATGGGGTTGGACCATTCCTTCCTTCATACTCTATACCTAGCACTGTTTGTGCTTGAAGAAGCACAGCATCCACACACGCTTATCTGTCTATCCAGCTGTCACTGAAAAATATCACACACACACATAAACAAAATATTACTGACCATACCATGCGGGTGCCTTTTTGCCGGTGACCTTACAACAAAGAGACATCATGATGACTCATGGATGACCTGTTGCCGGCAATGTCGTGATGTCAAAAAACCTCCTGGGTTTTCTCTCTTCTGAGAAAAGTAGGACAAAATCCTCTGCCAATCATATGAAACCCAAGACCTCCCAATCTTGATGCTTGTGTATGTGATGTTCTGTACATCTTCTTGTGCATTGTGAATCAGATCCCTACTTCTGAAATGACCTTGCCATGTTTGCACCTTAAGAATCTAGAACCAATAAGAACGCCAATTGATGCTGTCAATTTTAACATCCTAAGCAAACTTAGGTGCATATTTATACACCGTTTTAGCGTAATTTATTTTGACACTAAAATGGCGCTGATCTTACTCCATATTCATATATTGATGCTAGATCCATCTAGCATCAAAATATTGGAGTCAGCATCATTTCGTGGATGCGGCAAACTACCTTGCACTAATTAGATGCAAGGTAGGCATTCCCGTCCATGACATGACGCTAACCCCCTAGCACCATATCTATCCTCTGGTACAGAAATGATGTTCACGGAGGAGGCGGACCCAAATAATGGCGCTAAGCCTGCTTTAGGGTACCTGTGGACCCATTTCCATGGACGAACACCATGGAATGGGTCCACAGATGCCCACCCCAAGCCCCAGCAACACCCCACCCGCACCAGAGGGACACCACAGGATGGGTGACACCATCCTGTGTAACTATAGGTAAGTATTTTTTATTTTTGGTGTGCCATTGGGGGCCCCTGACATGAGGCCCCCTGCCTGGCACTGGGTCTTATGGCCTTGCCCAAGGACACTGATCCCCTGTGCTGGCCATTGGGGTGATGGACATATCTTCTGTCTTCACAGGAAGGCTTTTTGGTATGGTTGGCTAGAGGTGTAACATGTGAGATGAAATGGGGTCACTTTTCCGCTATGCCCCCTCTCTCTGATGGAGAGCAAGTTTTATCCCCACACTAGACCCAAAGGTTCCATCTTACTAGTACTAGATAGAGACAGCACAAAGTCGCACAACAAGGAAATTAATTTTGCATTATATGTTTTATTCTTTAACATTTATTGACATACAAGATGACGCTCCATGAATATATTATGAACTAAGTTAATAGCATTGTGTAAATGTGAATGTCTCTCATATATAAATACAAACTTTAGAATAGTCCACCTCTCCCCCCACCAAATTGCCCCCAGTGTCCTCCATTCAGGGCCCCCTCTATCCATTCCTGACAGATCTGCAAAGGTTCTGGCAGGCAGACAAGCATTGGCTGAAGACGACTGTGCAAGTCATCCCACTGTCCTGGTTTGCATTAGATGTCATAAATGTCTGTTTCCATTTACAAACAGGGCCTTCTCCCTTTCTTGGAGCATGGAGGAAAAGGAATCCAATTATGGCATTGTAAATATGTTTTTACAGTGTGGATCTACTTTATATGTACTTTTTAGAAATTACATTACACAATAAGCTATATAGCAATGTTACAGGAAAAAAATGTATTTTGTTTGATGCTAAATATGTGTAATTATTTACACCAACTACTTCTAGGAATGTCAAAACAGTAGGCGTAGGTTGCCAATGACCATCTACATGTTGAATGAGAGTTTGGAGTTATAGAAGGTGGGAAAAGTCACACTTGGAGTATCAAGCTTCAGTGGGTACTCATGTATAATGGTGGCTAGTACCCAGAGGTAATACAGTCTATTCATGTCCTAATGGCAGATAAATAATTCTCCTGATTCAAGTGTCCATCAAATTACTTAATGTGGCATTATCTGACAAGCAAAAATAATCATGTTCCTTTATAGAAATGTATATCCTTAGGTTGCATGCTATCTCAAAAATCTTTCTACAACTATATTCTGAAAAGTATTGTTAGACCTGACAGCCTTAGGGTGGTCACCCCCAACTTTTTGCCTGCCTCCCTCCACTTTTGGGACACCGTTTTTGCTGGTTTTTAGACTCTGCGCACTTTACCACTGCTAACCAGTGCTAAAGTGCACATGCTCTCTCCCTTTAAACATGGTAACCTTGGATCACACCAAATTGGACTATTTAATTTACGTATAAGTCCCTAGTAGAGTGCACTATATGTGCCCAGGGCCTGTAGATTAAATGCTACTAGTGGGCCTGCAGCACTGGTTGTGCCACCCACTTAAGAAGCCCCTCAACCTTGTCTCAGGCCTGCCATTGCAAGGCCTGTGTGTGCAGTTTCACTGTCACTTCGACTTGACATTTAAAAGTACTTGCCAAGCCTAAAACTCCCCTTTTTCTACATATAAGTCACCCCTAAGGTGTGCCCTAGGTAACCTCTGGAGCAGGGTGCTGTGTGGGTAAAAGGCAGGACATGTACCTTTGTATTCTACATGTCCTGGTAGTGTAAAACTTCTAAATTCGTTTTTACACTACTGTGAGGCCTGCTCCCTTCATAGGCTAGCATTGGGGCTGCCCTTATACATTGTTGAAGTGGTAGCTGCTGATCTGAAAGAGTAGGAAGGTCATATTTAGTATGGCCAGAATGGTAATACAAAATCCTGCTGACTGGTGAAGTTGGATTTAATAGTACTATTTTAGAAATCCCACTTTTAGAAAGTGAGCATTTCTCTGCACTTAAATCTTTCTTTGCCTTTCAATCCATGCCTGGCTGGGTTTAGTTGACAGTTCCTTGTGCATTCACTCAGACACACCCCAAACACAGGGTACTCAGCCTCACTTGCATACATCTGCATTTTGAATGGGTCTTCCTGGGATGGGGGGGTGAAGGGCCTGCTCTCACACAAAGGACTGCCACACCCCCTACTGGGACCCTGGCAGACAAGATTGAACTGAACGGGGACCTGGTGCACTTCTAAGCCACTCCTTGAAGTCTCCCCCACTTCAAAGGCACATTTGGGTATAAAAATAGGGCCTCTGTCCTACCACCTCAGACACTTCCTGGAGAAGAAACCTGAACCAGAACCTGCACCCTGACAAGAAGAACTGCCTGGCTGCCTAAAGGACTCACCTGACTGCTTTCTACAGAGGATGGCTGCCTTTCTGTTACCCTGCTGTCTTGCAGCTCTCTTGCTTTGCTGCAGAAGTGCTCTCCAAGGGCTTGGATAGAGCTTGCCTCCTGTTCCCTGAAGTCTAAGGACCAAAAAGACTTCTCTCTTGCAACTGGACTCCTTGTGCGGCGAAAAATTTGGCGCACAGCTTGGTCTGTGGTGAAAAATTCACCGCACGCCGAACCTGGCTGCCGCTGCTCGACTTCGCAAGGAAAAGATCGACGCGGCGCCTGCTGTGCGACCGGAACTTAGACGCACGGCCCACCGGATCGACACACAGCCGACCTGGGATGACGCTGCCCAACTTCCGAGGGGAAATCGACGAAGCGCCTGCGTGGGGGAGAAATTTTCCCGCATCGCCCACCTGAACGACACAGAGCTTGTCAACAAACCCAGGATTTCACGCACAGACCCCGGGCTTCTGAAAATCCCGCAACCCAAAGAGGAGGACCGTCCACGCGCCCGAAATCGACGCAACGTCTTCCCGTGAGGAAAATAACAACGCAGGTCCATGTGCGAAGGGGCGAAACCGACGCACACTCCCCGTTTTCCTCACATCTCCTCCTCTGCAGGCCTTTGCGGAGATTTTTCACTCAAACCAGGTACTTTGTGCTTAAAAGAGACTTTGTTTACTTTTAAAAGACTTAAGACACTTTATATCACCTTTCAGTGATATCTTTACATTTTCTTATTGCATCTTTGATCGTTTTTGACCTGCAAATATCCAGATCCATATTATATATTTTTCTAAACAATGTGTGGTGTATCTTTGTGGTGCTGTATTGTGTTATTGTATGATTTATTGCACAAATACTTTACACATTGCCTTCTAAGTTAAGCCTGACTGCTCAGTGCCAAGCTACCAGAGGGTGGACACAGGATAATTTGGATTATGTGTGATTTACCCTGACTAGAGTGAGGGTCCTTGCTTGGACAGGGGGTAACCTGACTGCCAACCAAAGACCCCATTTCTAACAAGTATGAACAAAATGCTTACATTGACTTTAAATGTTTGACTGTTACCTTTCCTTTCTTACTTCCATTTGAATTACTCTCTCTGGTAGACCTGATATCCTTGGCATAATTTTCCCTGACTTGTTGCCTTGAGAGCTCCTGTTTTGCTGACCTCATTTTTGCTGGCTTTAGGACTTTGGACACTATACCACTGCTAACCAGTACTAATGTGCTCTCTGCTTAAAACATGGTAACATTGACATATTTAATTTACTTTAATTGAATTTAATTTACTTATAAGTCCTCAGTAAAGTGCACTGCCTGTGTCCAGGGCTTGTAAATTAAATGTTGCTAGTGGACCTGCAGCATTGATTGTGCCACCCACTTCAGAAGCAGTTCAAACATGTCTCAGGCCTGCCATTGCACAGGCTGTGTATGTAGCTTTGAACCACCATGCGGAACTTGGCAAGTTGCCATCTTGGCAGACCCATACCTTCCTTTTGAAGACTTATAAGTCCCCAGTAAGTAGGCACTGGGCAGGCCAAGGGCAGGGTCACTGGATTTAAAAATTAGGACATGTACTTTTAAGTTTTGCATGTCCTAGTAGTGGAAAATTCTTAAATGTGTTTTTCGCTACTACAAAGCCTAACTCTCCAATAGGATAACATTGGATGACCTACCTACATTTAATATGTGTAATTTTCAATTGGAAAGAAATGGGACCCCATCCCACCCTAGTTTGGTGTCTCTGGAACCAGAATTTAAAGTTGAAGTTGGACTTTAACTTGTTGTTCTGAAACTGCCACTTTTAGAAAGTTGGAGTTTTCTTACTTTAACCGTTTGGTGCCTTCCGCCTGCCACTAAATACACATCTGTGGTGGGTGAGAGCTGGGCTTTGTGCAGTCCCTCTAGATGGCCACACCCTAAAGGAGCTTAGGGGTGACTAATGTGCCATCCACAGACTGATGGTCCATCCTGGGCAGGATGGGAGGAAGGAGCCGACACTCACACCTGAATAGTCTGTGTCCTGTCCCCACACAAAGAGCTACATACACCTCTTTAGTGAGTCTGGAGCCAGGACAGGAAGGGCAGGGACTCTTTGCACTTCAGAGGCCTCTCTTTGAAGTCACACTTCAAAGGCACACCTGAGAATACATACTGGAATTCAGACACCACCAACTCAGTACACTTCTAAACCTGTGGATACACTGACAGGAAGAAAGACTGCTGTGCTGCTGAAAGGAGTGCCACTCTGCTGGACTGCTACTCTGCTATACTCCTGCTCTGCTGTGCTGACCTGCTTCCTGCTGCTCTCTTTGCCTGGGAGTGAGACAGACTCGACCTGCATCTTTCCAACCCAGAACCAAAGTGACTCCAATGGCTTGCTGGCTTGCCTTCTGTTTTCTGAAGTCTTGGGGACACAACAGACTCTGCCAACTGTGAATCTGGTGCGGCCAAGTGATGCCAATTTATCCCTTGGCCATTGGAAATGGGTATAAAGTGCTGCTGCAGCCAAATCAACGCATTGCTGGCACTGCGCAGATAGGAACCAGTGCATTGCCCCTGTTGCATGGATCAGAACTGGTGCATTGCCCCCCCATTGTGTGGATCGGAGTCACTGCATCTCCACTCCAGCACAGATCGATCTCAGTGCATCGTCTTCGGAACCTCCACATCTGGGACCCAGTACATTGCCACTGCTGCATGGTGAAAATTTACACATCTTTGCTACTGCATGGAAAGTATCAATGCATCGCCTCCCATGCAGAGTTCAACACTGATGCTTCATTTCAGTCTTCTCCCCGCCTCCTCAATGTGGACTCACCCAGGATTAAGGTACTATCAAGGTCCAGCAGGCCCCACTGGGTCCTTGTAGCCAGCCTACTCTCCATAACGGTCGGCCTGAAATTTTGACTTTGTCTTGATCCAGCACGACCAGATTTCCCCAGTTGGTGCTTCTTGCTTTAAAGTGCTATTTTGCAGTTTAATCTTTAAAAATTCATAACTTAAGTTCTACTTGTTGGATGTTAAATTAAGAAACTAAGCTATATATTTCTAACCAGGTGGTATCTTTTTGTGTGGAGTTTTCACTTTTTTACTGTTTAAAGTATTGCGCAAATACTTAACACATTTCCTCCTATGTTAAGCCTGACTGCTCGGTGCCAAGCTACCAGAGGGTGAGGACCTGTGTTGGTGACTTACCTTGACTAGGATTGTGGTTCCTGTCTGGACAGGGTGCATACCTCTGCCAACCAGAAGCCTAATATTTAACATTCTCCTTAGCTTTTCAACTCTTTATGCGTTTTTTCTCCCAGCACAGCTTACACTTTGCGTCATATGCCTGTCTACCATAATCTTTTTATATTCCATTGCTGCAAATTGCCCACACCTCATTTTAGAGACCACAACCTCACTTATGTAAATACATGCGTAATAACCAAAATTAACTAATCTTCTCATCTAGTAATCAGACCGACAATTTGCTGAGCTTACGTTTCTCCCACTAATGAGCACTCTGAAATCCTATTACTTTAATCTTACTCTCATAAATTGGAACACATACATTAAACGGTGCCACTGAGAGCCCACAACTAATTCCAATGACCAACAACAACCAATAATGACTGGATTAACTGTTGTCCTTGTTTTCAGCAGTAGTGCATATTCAGCGTATTGTACTTCAGGGCCTCTTTGGGGTTAGTAAGTGCTATGTACATGGAATTACAATATATTAGAATATTACAATACAAAATTGCGTTTATATGCTGCTTACCCAATGGGGAGGGGACATCTACTAATGACTTGTTCTATTAAGTCGAACAAACTGTTTGGCTTTGCCAATGTTTATTTAGATTGCAACACGTTGCATGAGGGGGTGTCAAGATATAAAACAAAACAGCCAGAAACCGGGCCGTCATGATTTTCGACCTGCCAGCCGCATTATCAAGTCACCACAACTTTCCTGTTTGAAGCTGTCAATTTAGAGAATAAGAACTGGGGTTGTGACAGCTTTTAAAAGGTGGGGATATCATATTTTAGGCTTCTTTTGATGCTGATTACTGTCGAGGTTGTAATTCCGGCTTTTGGTTTTAGGGTATTTTTTTTTTTAGATGTGTCCATCAGAAATTATCCATGTGCACATAATATCTATTTATCCACATTTACTTTGTGTCTTGAAACAACGTGAAGCTGCAACCGCTCTATTTACACATTTATATAAGTGATAAGAGTCTTGGAAGCTGATGGGTTTTAGTGCTATGGGAAGCCATTCATAAATCACCACCCACATGCAAATAGCTTTGCAGAATAAACACCTGATCATCTGCAGCTCTTCGTTGTGGAACATTATCACTTTTTCAACCCTTCTGCTTGTCAGTCTGTACATCTATCGGACAATCACACATAATTAACAGCTTTATGAGTCAGTCCAAAAGACCTGTGTTCTGTTTTTTTCATATTTAAAAATAAATACTGGACAAAAGCCAGATTCCATTGTATTTACCTGGAAAAACAGTAAAAATATAAAAAATACGGCTCTCAGCGATAATACAGAAGCACAGCGATGATTTATATAGCTGAAGGATTACCAGGGCAGTTTGAATGACATTCTTGTGAAGTTTATAATATTACAAGACGTATTACTGAAGTGAAATTAATTCTAAAACCCTTCCTTTTGTGAAAATCACAAATGTGGTACTAGACAACAGCCCCCTTTGACGAAATGAAAAGGAAATGTATCTATAAGATCCCCAAAAACGCTGTCTGGAAAGAATATTTTGAGAGCCAAACCAGGACTGTATTTTAAGAAACAAAAGGGGCTTCTTGCTCAGAAAAAAGGAATACGTATTTTACATTCATCTTGTTCTAAACGTAAGAATAAGGCCCATATTTATACTTTTAGAGCGCCGCATTTGCGTCGTTTTTTGAGGCAAAATCGGCGCAAACTTAGAAAATACAATGGTATTTGGAAAATTTGCGCCGATTTTGCGTCAAAAAACGGCGCAAATGCGGCGCTAAAACAGTACATAAGTGTTTTCCTGTCCCTGCTCTCTTGAACACATGCAGAAGGGTAGAATAATAACTTTAGTGACAGTGCTTCCGTTCACAAATTATTCAAATACATTATGGTTGAAACGTCCAAAGATCCATGCTACAGAGAGACTGTTTTTTAAGCGGTGTAAGTTCAAGACTGAGTTGTTCATATAAGGGGAATGTCTGTTTTCTACTGGTCCTACTTGTGAACTTAGAAATGTTTTCTTTCTAAAACCCAACTATTTCTGATTGAAGCCTTGAATAGATGATGTATGTAATACTGCTGCTAGCGCAGGTGTTTTAATAAAAATTATTAATGAGTGCTTATGTATTTTGAAAAATAAGTTTATGTACAAAATAAAATAAGGCAGAAAAATAATGCACACATTTAAAAATGTGATTACGAAGAATGGCTACCAATGTGAATGAAATGTACTAATCAATGATTAAATATTAAGAAATGTGGAATATATGTTGGACTAATGCAGTAGTATGTCATATTAAGGGTTATGAATATGCTTTAGCTTTATTAATTGTAGGCCTTAACTTAGCGAGTGTCTTGGCCTACTTGCCAGGCCTCATGTAAAAGCTGTATTTCTTAGTGTTTAATAAAATGGCTGTCCAGGAAAGTTAAACTGTGAATTTCTATTGTATTGCTTAAATGTGCTCATAACGGAAGCTTCACATGTGACATGTGAACCGACTGCTAGGAGATGACGTTCTTGCTAATGCAGTATTTTATGTGTAATGTGTGTGAGACTGTCTTTCCCAGGACAAGAACAATGAAGATACTAGAGTAGAAGCTGCAACAATATTGTTACCTGACAAGCCGGATGATAAGGACATTGCAATATGAACCAATCAACGAAATGTGAACGGAGTAATATTAGAATTCATAGATTTGGGATTTTAGTTTTATTGGACAGAGTGTGAACATACGATTAACTGACCAATAGGGATTTGTGAGGAAGTTTAGGTAACTTTGACTTAACAACACTGCAGAGAGAGAAGAGGGTAATTCTGAGGGAAAACAGCCCAATACGCATTTTTCTTCCTGGCCGAGAGGTTACTACTTTCTTATGTGTCTTGACAAGAGACATGCTTAACTTTAATGCTTAAAGACTTTGCCCTTTTAAATTCTGATGCTGAAGCCTGATGACTTGCTGATCGACTGATATCCTGAGGACGAAGACCGATTCTGCTTTGCTGATCCACCCTGAGGATAGGTAAATCCAGATTGTGATTATTATGCATATTTGCTTTTTCTTTCTAGTTACCATTCTTTGCTGTTTTGTCTATGGCTCTACCATAGTAAGATGTTTTTCCAAATTTGTGTTACTAAATTGTTTTGAATGAAGTCCAACATGCTGATGCTAATTTGATATTAGTTAATGACTTATAATAACAGGGACTGATGTTTGATGAATTTCTCTGTTGAACTTCATGTACATCATAGCAATGACACAGCTGACTTTGCTATTGATTTGCCCTATAACTTTAGAATGTGATGTAGTTCAAGCTTTGATTAGATTATGTTTCTTATGCTGCTTTGGTCAGCCTGTGTTATTTCTGTATGTGTTTCATCTGATTGTGAGATTAATCTACATGACCTCAGCATTGTTAACATAGGGAAATAGACATTCTAAACTTTTACTAAAGGTGTGGTTATTCATGACTGAAAGGTCATGGTGGGTGACAATTACTGACTCCATTGATTATTAATTTATTGATTACTAATGATTATTGATTATCGTGTATCGATTATTGATGTACTGGATCTATGGTAAGAACATCTTAATTGCAAGTCAAAAGGATCATCGATCTATTCGCATCCCCTTGTAAGTTTACTTATTAAGGTCAGACGCGCTAGCACTGCACAAACACAGAAAGGTGTTGCCTGCACAAGTGAACAGTGAACTTTGATTTTAAGCATGTATGTTGGGGTCTATTCATACATTGTAATTTGTAGTACATTTTATAGCAGTCAAATTGTACAGGGAACAATTTATAAATGCTATTAACTGCTCTTGAGGTGTCATGCAGTGAGGGAAGGAGCAGGAAGGACCATGCCTACAGCAAGGACTGCAAGTCCCAGACTTACCAGTGACAGGCTCAGAAGAGCACTGATCATGCACCTCTTGTTGTGCTCTTAAGCGCTTGAGGGATTCTGCAGCAGGGGACGTGCCTGTGCTGTGCCCGGATGAGGTCTGGGCTAAGGGTGAGTCCATCCATGACCACAAGAGCCTAGAAGAGGCTGGGCTCTGATGCTTCTCTCTAACCAACATGTGGAGGAGGCTTTTTGATGCCTCTCCTTAACCACCTATTAAGTAAGAGGGGGCCAAGCTGGGAGATTGATAAACACAAGTTTTCCCCGTGTCAAGCACTTGGTAACTCAGAAATTGTCATGAAGTGGACCCAATATGCTCAGTTACGTGATTTCAGCAGTTGGGGCTTTAATCAATTAGATAATTTTAGCAAAGGAAAAACTGGGCGTCAGTGGTTCTGTCCCTAAACCTCCTGAATGGTTCACGGATTGTTGTACAAACATAGTCAGGGGTATTTCTGAAGTGAACTCTGCTTCTAAGTTGTTTTCATCTAGCAAGTGGCAACTTGTTGAAGCCATTATTCACTAGCCTCTAATTACCTATCCTACTGCACATACCAAGAACCTCCACACAAAAAAGAAAGAAAACTATTTCCAATTCTAATAAGCCAAAGAACTGTGACCTGTTATTTGATATCAATCCAACATATAAATGTACAGAGGGGATAAATATATATTTGTATATATCCTAAGTTAAAAAATCAAGTAATCACTGGAAACAATTACTGTCTTTACCATTCCGTTTTTTTTTTTTTTGTCTCTTTGTCTTGCTCTCACCAATTATATTAAAGATAACAAAACTATACACATGACTGAATCACAAACAATATATGCAAACAATTACCTATAAACAAATATAACACACTGAATCATTAAACATGTAACATTTAACATACAATATTCTGAAACAATATTCAAAAAAGTCTCTTGCACTGAAATCTTTCAATTCATAAGCTGCTAAACCTTTATGGCAAGCAATATTATACTCTGAGGTAATGATGTTTAGTATCGCCTTTCCTGGGTTCTTTCTTCCTGGTACTTATATACGATACAATCCCATTTTAATTGTCTCATTGTTCCATAATTCCAGAAACACTCCTCAAAAACATTGTCGGCGCGTTTCGGCCTTTCAATTTCTGGCATCTTCAGGACATCAAAGACTGTGCCTTAGCGTCAAACGTAGAGTTTTTTTCATGGTGCTTTTACTGACAGCAATCGCCGTTACTTCAGTACACTTTCCTTTTCAAAGTTACATTCGGTTTCTTTCTTTGTGAGAGCCCTCCATGTGTGAATACCTTTTCCTACGATTTCGCCGCTTCAGCCATACAAATGTTATTTGATATCATCAGAGACTTGATAACTAATCATTTTAATAAACTTGAGAATTTAATTAATTCTTCTTTCTTGGTGTGCAACACCAGGCTGTCTAAACTGGAAGATGCTTTACAAAGGTTGGCACATTCCAATCAGCCACCTCAGTTGGGTACGCCGGGGTGTTCATAGCCTACTACAAACCCATTTGTATCCCCAAGGCTGACAAGTGGTATGCATAATTTCCTTGAACATTCAGTTAATCAGGGTAACAAGGGTAACAAAGATTACGACAATAACATTATTAGGTAGTCTATTGAGCCACATCACCTCAAAGGTAGAGAATCACATGTTGCACATCCCCATTATCAATCTAAGCAAGTACCAATCTGCAAACGGGATGTAGGGATAAAGCAATTACTTTACCAACCAGTTGTGAATGATAGCATTTATAAACACCATCATCAAAATCTTGACTTATTACCAGCAGCCAATGTGCCCCTTTAGAAACCTAGGCTGGCTGAATATTTTCCGCAGCTTAAAACAAAATAATTCACTTGTTCAAGGGACACTTAGGTAAATTTTTTTAAATGTTTCAGTCTGTTATCATGGACCATATAGTTAACTGGCTTCGCAAGTTACCGAAAACTATGGCTGATGACTGTGTAGTTCTGAACTTTAACAGCCCTAGCATCATGGAGTGTTTGTTGATCAATCATTCTAGCCCATGTATTTTCCACGTTCAACCTCTTCCCTTAGGTTATTTTTGTAGACCATTGCCTAAGCCTTCTATACCTTTAGCTCCTCCCCTTCTGTCATCATTTGCTCCAACTGGATCTACTAATGGCTCTTTCTTTGATGTTTTTTCTACTAGCAACAGATTTGGTCCATTGAATTCCCTTAGGGCCAGTGCTTGACTGGCTAATGCGTTTTATCCTACTTTTGACAAAGCTGGCAGCAAGGGGCCACTGACAATTTGTGCTCAAGTCGGCCTTAATATATTATGTTGGAATGTGGCAGGGTGGTTAGGAACATGGGTGACTTTGGCTGGATGTCCCTAGTGAAAAACCTCAATGTGATTTGTTTAGAAGAGACTGGGGAGACAACTAATAGCTTTTTTTTGGATGCTTTTTTTCCTGCCACAGGTTTCAGTTCTGGCTAGAGCCAGGAGAGTCTCTTGGTCTTTATCTCAGTAAGTCTTAATTGCGGTCTCATGCAAGTGGATACAGGTTATCCAAATCTACATGCAGTATGCATTAGCTTCTGGAATACCCCTAATGTCCTACTTGTCAACATTTACAGTGCCAATCTGACTGAGGCTTGGGATTTCAGTGCCTCCCAGCTGAGAAGTCTCTTGGACAAACATCCCCATTCTTTTAAAGAGAATGTATCCATTCTGTTATTCGGTGACTTCAACACTCAATTGTGTGAGCCTTGCACCTTGTATGATAGTTCCAATTGACCACCTTTGCCACCTATTGTATGCTACTTTGGTCACTCTATTCAGGCGGAACTCCTTAATGCCATTGTGAGCGATTTTTATTTGGCACTTTTTGAGAATTCAATTTCACCTGTACACACCTTTTCATCAAGAGGCTGCTTCTCTGTTATTGGCTTCATTTTTGTCTCCACTAGCTTGACGCCCTAATTTCTGGATTTCGAGGTATTTTTGGATTCCCATAGTGACCAAAATCCACTACATGCTTCCTTCTCCTGGTCCTTTAACTCTATGCCCCTTTGCTATCCTGCGTGCGAGTGGTTGTCTGTTAAAGACCAGGGTCACTAACCAATTATTTTATTAACTCTTTAGAGATTGCTGTAAGGAGTGTCTTATTTGTTTGAATGAAGATGTTCTAGTTCAGAATACCCTATGGTATTTTACTAAGGCGAGCACTATTCTAACCAGTAACCAAGTTAATTCTCAGGTTTCCTATAGTTGGTTCAATCACTCTTGCTCCATTTCACATAGAAAACTTTTGGTATCTTTCAAAGAGAAGCCCAGAGACAATAACAGAGTTGTAGCCTGTTGTCAGGGTTATAGGCTGGCTATTACAAACAGGAAAATAATGCTAAAGCAGGAAACCTTGGCTGATTTGACTGATTGTTGTTATTCCCAAAATTATTCTATATTCTGTGAAGTAGTTAATCCGGCATTTTTGTGCCATCTGATAGAAGTCTATGTCACAGTTTATTAACCCTGATTCCTGGCTTGAGCGTTTTGCACCTATCTATGACTCTCCTATTTCAGTTAGTCCTTTAGGCAGTGTCAGTGTTTGAGGCTCCAGGAAGAATAAGGATGCTTGACCTCTTGGGCATTGTACATCATAGCATATGTAGGATCAAACAGGAAAACTCTATTTTTGGCAGTATACTCCATCAATAGCTAGTTTGAATCAAATGCTGCAATGGGATTAAAACCGGGCTCAATGGTTACCTGATTCAAAATAATGTTGAATATATAAGTTTATTAGGGGCTCAGTACAAGGTGTTACTGGAAATCTGCTTTACAAAAATTCAGTTTTAGTGACTATTGTGTTGTTAGAGGTGGAATTTAGCAATTTTAAATCCTACAATCACATAAGGGAGAAGTAAGACTCATTTACTGTGGTATCTCTGTTATTCAACCAGTTGTCCAGAATTATAGACCGTAATCAAGGTGGTTGCTACAGCACTAAATGCTGGTGCACCTTACAATAGAATATGGGCAGGAATGATGATGAAGAGAATGATAGGGAAATAGAACTTCTCCTTAAGAGGAAGTATGTGCAAGGATAAGATTTATTTTGAAGTTATTGGAGCATAGTTGGGCATGAAAAGAAGATCACCTAAGGTTGATGCAGGAGATTTTTTGCCAATATATCAATTCAGATGTGCATTCATTCCCGTCTTAGGGTGGATTATTTGTGTTGTAGAAGGCTCTTAGTCATATCCTTCTTAAAAGAATCGAACATTGAGATGACTGGCTTACCAAGAGATATCTTCAACTGTAAAGCTTTACAGCAGAGTTTTGCCATTTTCTTGTGTAAATACATATTGTCAAGCATATCAGCTCCTCAACTATGGCATCAGATAGGTCTAATTCTTTACATCTAGTGGCCCACAATGTGGAAGCAAAATTAAGCTATTCATTTGCATATCTTCTGAAAATCTACTTAAGGTGTTTAAGGTCCCAAACTTTTGGCACTAACCTTGCCTACTTTTTTAATTTGGCGTAGGGAAAAGGCCACCTGAGCATTGCACTAACATCAAAAAATGATGCTAAGGCAGCGCTAAAGTGGCGCTAGGCCCTCTTAAATCTGGGACAAAGTTCTATGACTTATTTGTAAATATGGGACTGGCAATGAGGAGTGGTAGGAAAGTGGAAGGAAAAAACAAAGAGTAATGCTTTGCTTGGGCCCATTTCCAATGCTCAGATTTCCAAATGTTCATGAGTGTGGGTGACCAGACTTCCAGCTCCTTCCAGACTGCTTGCAAGCACAAAGTCAAGGTCAATTAATTTACTACTTGCTTTGTCCATTTTTTGTGAAAAAAGAGTGGTACTGGGAGCCACCTGCAAATACAAAAGAACATCTACAAATTAATGTCACTTACAATTCATTAAAGACGCAACCACTTCTATTCCAGTACTACATCCGCTTGGATAGAGTCCTATAACACCCACGTTTGGAGAAAGTCATACACCACACAGGGCCTCTCACATATACTGCAGGGGAATCACATAGAAACATGAAGGAAGGAAATAATGTTAACAACTCAAAGACCCACACCTAATAAAAACAAACATATATAAAAGAAAAAATGTATAAATAACTTTAGACATTGTAGACACCGACATACATCACAATGTTAAAATAGAAATAATAACAGTAATTTTAAAACTAGTCATAACACAGTAAACATTGCCACAACTATTCATATCACATAACTGATACACATAGTTTCAAAATTAAAAATAAATATGTTGATAATGATTTAAAAAACACATGCATGACATCTTACATCTAATACTACTCACTACACACTTGGGCACCATAAGACATTGCATGTCGCAAATGCAACCTTGGTTTACGATATCTAAATCAGGCCCTAAGTTTGAAAATACTATTGACTCGGCTGCCCAACCTGACGCCTAGGTAAGTAGCCACTGCTACTGTCCCCAGGACTGGATTTACCTGTCTGGAAATCAAACAATACATGAGTTTCAGTTAGTTTTAATTTATACCCAGGAAAAGTCCCAAACCTATTGGCCTCGTTGGTACCTAGGCCAATTGTAACAAGTGGATCTGACCAAAAAGAAGGCCACTTTATCAGCATACACTGTGATTTTGAGCTCAAAGCCATTAGATATCACTGACTGTATGCCTAGATTAAATAAAAGAGACTTTAAGTAAGGCTGAATATACGAAGAAAACAAGAGAGGGGAGAGCGGACACTCTGTCATTTGCCTCTAAAGATCATAAATCATGAGGAGAAATTCTCAACATAAACTATTTTGGCCATAGGATTCCTGTAGAGGGATTGTACCTACTAAATAAATCTTTCACTGATGCTGAGGATCCCCATTGTTGCCCATAAACAATCCCATATGACCTGGTCAAAAAACTTCTTGACATCCAGTAAGATCATGCTGACAATTTGTCAGCAACATCAAATACAGAAATTGCTGTATTTATGTAACTCATGGTGTCCCTGCTGGTTATAAAATCATTCTTTTGTGGTGAGTCCAGCTGAGTACCTAATATTTTTCCAAAACTCTTTGTGTCAAAATAAGCAAGGGAAATAGGCCGATAATAACCCCTGTCCTCTGATGGCTTGACAGCATTGTTGGTAAGATTCCATGAGGCAGGAAACTCTCCCATATCGATATGACCTATCAGATGCATACTTTTTAGTAGAGGAATATTTTTTTACAGAATTCGAGTGGGATGTCATTCTCCCCTGCTACATTTCTGAATGGCAGAGCCTTAATAGCCACCTCAACTTTGGACATAGAGTTGTCTCCCTGTAAAGCTCACACCTGACTAACCTCTATCCCTGTAGATATTCCAAAAGATCAGACAGATTGACTGGGTGAGGCTACTATAAACATCCTAATTAAAAAAGAGTGAGTTGCTCTATCTGTGGGCTAGTAAGAAAAGCTCCATTATTTCCTTTAATACTTTGAATAAGGCATCATGATCTTCTCTCAAAAATCTGGTGGGCTAATATTTGGCCAACATTCTCCCCATACTTATATTGAAGTGCTTTTCTCTTGCTAGTTGGCAGTAACATTTTCCCTAAATCCCAGGTCTAAAAGGCACTGGCTTGCTACTATCTCCAAATAAAGAGACAACTCTCCTGGGTCTCTAGCTAGACTTGCTTGGGCATGCAGAGCTCTAGTTTTCTTATTTGTTTGTGCAGCTTAGTTACCCACTCCTTGTTCTGGCTTATTTTTATAAAAAATAAACTGCAAGGAGATTCCACATACAAACATCTTCATGGCATTCCACACAAACTGCAGAGAAGCCATTCCAGTATTTGACATTAAAAACTCTTTGACTAGCCTTTTTCGAAAAGCAGGGTTGGAAAGGATGTGATGAGGAAACATGAAGTGGCAACCTTCCCTTCTGCCAGCAGTTACAGAGAGTGTGAGCAGTACTAGAATATGGTCAGAAGTAAACTTAGGGCAGACTTCTGTTTCAACTCTTTGAACAAGCCGTGACCCAGCAAAGATCATATCAATCCTAGAGTAGTTCTTGTGATGGGAAGAGTAAAAAATATACCCTGATCTAGTGGGAGAGTGAGATCTCCTTACATCAATCAGACCATGTTAATGGGTAATTTCTAAAATGGATGCCCTTGTTTTACCCATGCGATGATGAGCACAATGATTAGTAGTGTCAATCTCATAATCCATTATGCAATTGAAATCACCTGTTGATATTAAATCCCCCCCAGTCAAGCAATTCTATACAGAGCTGGTCAAACAGCCCAGGATCATTAGAATTTGGGCAGAGAACATATTTTCGCCCATACATAATAAACTGAACAATAGCCTATCTTTGCCTTGGATCAGCAGCAGTTTTAAGAACCTGAACTGCAACATACCTAGCAGTCAATAAGGCAACGACCCAAAAAGAAACAGACTGAGAAGTGCTTAAGAGGTTATTGTAGCCTAGATGCTTCAGTAATGAACAATCCTTATATGCCAGGTGAGTCTCCGTTGAACAAATTGCGGTGTGCACAGTGCTATCTCCTTCTATGCTAGTTGTCATTTAAGAGGATGATTAAGTCCTGCAGCATTCCAACACATAATTTCCAACCTAATTCATTTTAACAAACATTGTTACTCACTGTCACCATCATGTATACATTTCCCAAAAACTGGCAAATGGTATAGTTAGCTACCCACTCAAATAAGACCATGTGAACATTCGGACTTATTTTTCCCCACTTATCCCTCAAGCCCAGCATTCCCTCTCCACAACAAAATACCTGAGCAAATGACAAAGTTAGAACACAATACACACCCCCAACACCAGAACCCCTCCCCCTGTATCATGGGAAAAAAAGTATCCCTCTCCTGAGCTGTCGGATGGAAGGACAGCACTGTGAGGTCTCAGCCCCTGTACCCTCCCCTTCTCCATGACCATCCACCCATAACCAACAAGAAAAAAGAGAACATTAAATGCACAAATTCAATCTCAAGATCTAGCACTGGGCACGATCAACAAACAGTGATAATCATGCCTATGGTGTTTTAAATCAAATGAGAGGGGATGGGAAGGGAACCTACTTAACTTGCTCAATCTTGGCCTATTTACTTAATTATTTCTTTCAAAATGGCTGCTATGTTTATAGTTAGTGAAATGTTTTAATTTTACGTTATCAGTGCCACTCAGTGAAAGAGTCACTATTAGAGTCAAAGTCACGTGACATACGTAGGTATTCACATCATGTCCCTTTCCCACTTACATGTGACAGGAACATAATGTACTTCTAGAGGGAATTGTTTACATAATTGCTGCCCCAGGCATGCCCCCTTATCTATTGTTTGGGAACACACCTGCATCATGGGTCCTACAACATCTGTATAAATACATTTTACACAGGCAAGGGTAGGAGAGGGATTACTACCAGATGCTATCGACGCCATTTATGCTGCACGTTGCTTTTATGCAGTCCCAGCCTTTGTGTCACCAGGAGCCTGATCTAGAGACCTCATTCCAAGGTAACAAGGGTTGGGGGGTGCTTCTCATGGATCTGGTACTGGCAGATTAGATTTATCACACCTATCTCTTGTATGGTTAGAGATTAGGATCTCCATGCTAGGATTTTAGGGATTTTACATTTCATGTGTATTTAAAATGGTGGGGGCCTTTTTCACAACTCTCATCTTTACTGTTCTGCTTCTTGCATTATTCAGTATCCTAATCATTGCAGCTCATGCATTTTACCATAGATTGCAGACTTTTTAATAAACCGATTAGAAACTTTCCTGCATCTCCTTTATTGCCTGTGTGTGACTGAGACTTATTGCAAACGTGAGAAGAGAGTACCTTCTGGTCTACCACGACTTCTCATTCTAGAGTTCATGTGTAAAGGCAGCCAAAAATCACATTTTACTTTTTGGGTTTTTGGTGAGGTAATGCGTGTGAGCCAGGAAGGTTGAGCTGACAGTTGCAAATTGTTCTAGGATTGGCCTAGTCACCTACAAACAAAAGTGCTGTCATCCCTAAACCAGCAGTCTCACCTAGGAGTGAGAATCCAACTATGACAAGATCAGATCATGCAAAAACTGACATTGAGTCAACAACAACAGGTGCAGTAGGTCAAGCTTTCAAGGAGATCACAAGTTACACATAAATTCAGAATTAGGCGAGGATGTGTGAAGTACTGGGTTTTTCAGAACCCAGTGGTGCCAGGGAACATACCCTAAGACTTCGAGTCCTTCCTGTTTCAGACTACAGAAACACAGAGTCTTCTTGGTGAAGTCAAAGATCTTGTTTATTGGCTGCAGCCAGTAACAGGTATCCTAGAAGTACAACACGGTGTATATTCTCAGGAGACTGCTCTCTTTGCAAAACTAACCTTCTCTTTTATACAAAATATTATGCTTTAGGCAAACATTCCTTATTTTACAGTTGACCATTCACATATTTTCACTACAAAGAAATAGCAGGGTTATGATGACAAGCCCATATTTCAGTTTGTCCAGCCCTCAATCAATTACCCGGCAAGGCTCAGTACTTTCATCAGATATCGACGGACCCCCAATATAAACAGTCACCTCCTCCTTGTAAAGCAAGTCATAAAGAAAGAAACAGGGACAGGTGCACATAAGATTAGGCATGGTTTGTGTGTGATGAAAGGTTTTATGATGTGTTGTGCCTTGATACTAATCTCATTCGGCCACTGGGAAAGAAACTGGCCGAACAGGTTTGGCTTCAGGCAGTGGAGTCAGCTTGCCCAGGTCACAGAGGAGTCAGCAAAGATGTACGTGTCCTTCAGACTCGTTTTCGGCATTAGTCATTGGCCTATGTGAGGGCAATCACAAAATGGCTGTCGTTTAAATGGAACCCGAGGGTTCAGGACGGAAACTCTGATATTCGGGTGATTTCGTCACCCGAATATGAATACAATGCTTGTGCATACTATTCTAATCATTCTCGGTCTGCTGATACCAAAATCGTTGTGATACGACAATGGTTATAACACGGGTACAGAATTTTCAGTACCAAAGACCCTCCTTTTGCCCTTACATAGGCAATAACCTATACTCACGCTAATCTGAGTCCAGGTCTATATTCATAAAGTCGTTGAGATGTTGCTGTAGCATCATCCTATTACTTAGCTCGTCCCTTGATACAGGTTTCCTTACACACGATGTAGCACAGAGGCCACATATCGCAGGAGCACACTGTACACACAGACAGGACAGGAAAAGAATGGCTAAGATCATCCCAATGACTACCAGAGTCTTCCATCCCCAGGCGCATATCAGCTCCCAGAACCACCCCATCAATGACCAATCTCCTTTATCCACGTGAATAGATTCGGAGATCTTATGCAGTTTGGAAATGGCCTGGTAGACTGTCGGAGCGTTATCTGGGATGAAAACCCAGCAACTTGATTGGATCACTTTACATACCCCACCTCGGTCTGCAAGTATGACGTCTAATGCGACCCTGTTCTGAAGAGTCATAAGGCGATCCGACTGGAGCTCAGCAGTCAAATTACCAAGGGCACCGGCGGTTTCAACTACCGTGGATTCAACCACCTTTGTCAATTGCCTTATGTTCCTGCTGTTAACCATAGGACCCCAAAACGGCAGAAAACCCTTTACGAAATCTCCAAATTCTTGTCCTGTAGTGTCTTCTTTACTTATGACACCTCTAACTATCCTTGTCTTATGGTAATCTGCCACGGCCGTGTAGGTGGGAGGTAACAGGAACGAAACAAAACATGTGCCTGAGAAGTCAGGGGGCAACCATGTATAGGCTCTATTATGGCAGATGAAATAGGTACCCTTAGCTGCTAAGAATGAAGGAGAAGTCTGAGACGCAAAAACATATGTTTCAGTGCAGATACTTTTCCCTAACTGAGCTCTGGGATTCTTGCCATTACCTTGCAGACATAGGTGACCCTGATGGGGTACAATCCAAATCGGGGAGGATCTCTTTGCTCGCTGGTTCCCACTCAGAGTAACTCCATATCCTGTTATGTTCCATCCAATATATGCTAGTGTCTCATCTCTCGGGATAGTCTCATAGGAAATATCTTCCCTAATCATATCTACTATACCCTTAGCTAGAGCACTATTCTTAGGATTATCTTTCACAGAACGTAGGGGGTTGGCTTCATACGCGTATATGAACACCGTTCTATATGCCCATACAGAACCATTATGGTTGAAAGGCAGGACCAGATAAGGGATACCTTTATCAGCAGTATGAGGCATAAGACCACAGACCCAACAGTTAGTTGTGTTCACTACTAATTGGTGTTGTGTAGAAGCTGAATGAATGAATTGTTGACAAATTCTAATCTTCTGGCAGACTCTTGTTCAGGCAGGGGGTGAAAAGAATGCGAGGAAACAGTAGAAGGAGGTATGGGCTGTGTAATGGGTGCAAATGTCACTTGAAAAGAGAATAAAACATATCCTATTAAAAACGTCATTACACTAAGCAACATGAAAATACATAATATCAAAAATCGTTTCTTTGTCATTATCATACCCATTCTGGCTTTAAAGTCCATCTGTCTGGCAGGTCTCTCATTCTTGAAAAACTCCATCCTCTCTAATTGCTGCTCGTGGTGGTAGGGTGTTCTATGCTAGGGAATGCTTCTGTCAGTCCAGGGCAACTCCCTTAGACCGACCAGAACTGTCGACCTAACGTCTTCAGCTGCACTCCCAAGACTTGGGCAACCACGACCCTACAGCTGAACCCGGATGGCGGTTCGAAAAGAAAAAAAACTAAAATAAGAAAGTTTCTCAGATGAGAGAGCGGCAGTTTAAAAAAAATAGCAAAGGAACGGGAAAAAATTATTTGTCCTTAGTTCTTGGTCTCAAATTATAACGGCTTTTTCCAGGTACTGTCTGGTTCTGGAACAAGAGTTCAGGCTCTGTAGTGTTCAATCGAATTGACGGTGGCACAGCTTCTTGCAAATTATTGTCACTTTCTCGTTCAGAAATTGTTCCTTTTACACGTGCATCGCTAAATGGCAAAAAACGAGGCACAGTCTCAGTCTCAGTCTCAGAGTCAGCGATCCCCTCCTAGACCCACCGGTCGTACGGTAGAGGAAAAGGGACCCTCTTGCAGTGTACGCTGTGGATCCAGTTCTTTTTCCCTTCCACTCGAACAGCTGATCTTGTTGAGAGAAGGACGAGGTAGGGGCCGGTCCAACGGGGCTGGTCATTCTTTGTCCGCTGGAAGTTCTTGACCAGCACCCATGATCCAGGGTCGATAAGATGTCCTGGAGCTTCAGAGACCTGAGGCAGAGTATCGTGAACCTGTTGGTGTAGAACACACAATTTAGCCGTCAATTCATACAAATAATCAAGCAGTACATGGTGTTCGATCTCACTGAATTTTGTTGGTCTTGGCACTCCCCATATGTTGGCCGGGCGGCCGAACACAATTTCATAGGGACTAAGTCCCACTCGCGAATGCACAGTCATTCTTGTTGATAGGAGTGCTAGAGGCAGAGCGTCAGGCCATTTAAGACCAGAGCTCGCTTGTATCTTTGCCAACTTCAGTTTTAGCGTGCCATTATAGCACTCTACTAGTCCAGCTGATTGGGGGTGATTTGCAGCGTGGAATTTTTGCTGGATACCTAACCCCTCACATACTTTTTTCATCACTCGACCCACAAATTCACTCCCATTATCACTCCAGACCATTCTCTGCATTCCAAACCTAGGGAAGAATTCTTTGGCAAGGGCTTTAGCTGTGGATATTCAGGGTTGTCTTTTAAGGGATATGCTTCTACCCATCTTGAAAAAGCACAAACAACAACGAGTACGTATTTCAGATTGTTGCACCTTTCCATGTGGATGAAATCTAGCTGCAAAACCTCGAACGGATACGTTGGAGGCGCAAAATGACCAGCTGGAGTTGGGGTTCCCCTACCAGGATTGTATTTCAGACACACCATGCAATTCTTGACCACATTCTCTGCACATTTAGGAATTCCAGCATTTTGCCATACTGGAGCCAACAACTTACAAATCCCTTTCACACTGATATGGGCCATTCCATGAGCCATTGTCACCACTGCAAGCACATACGCATCGGGTAACAACCATCGCTGATGTTCTGACAAGTCAACCCAACAACCATTTTCATCCAATTTACCCGTACTTTCTTTCCACACACTCAACTCTTTCTCTGAAGCTTCAGCTTGAAGAGACTTCACACCCTCTATCGTATCTTCACATATTCCAACGTCACCAACCCATCTTGCGGGGCCTGCAACATACATTCGATTCATCACATCTTTTGCTGTTTCTTTTGCGATTTCGTCAGCAAATGCATTGCCACGACCGACATCATCAGTAACCTTCTTGTGTGCACTGCATTTCACAATCGCAACTTGTAATGGCAAGGTCAGTGACTCAAGAAGCTCATTCACCAACTGACCATGCTGAATTTTAGCTCCATGCGAAGTCAGGAACCCACGTTCTTTCCACAATCATCCAAAACTATGGGCCACACCAAACGCATACTGGCTGTCGGTATATATGGTCACTTTCATTCCTTTCGATAACACACACGCTCTCGTAAGTGCAATCAGCTCTGCTGCTTGAGCTGAATTATGTGGTATACGTGCAGCTTCAACAATCGTGTGCAAAGTTGTGACAGCATATGCTGCAGTCGTATCACCATTCGGAAGCTTGAAGCATGAACCATCCACCCATAAGGTACCATCACACTTTACAAGAGGAGTATCTTTAAGATCTACTCTCCCTTTCGTTTCTTCTTCTGTCCTAAGAAAACAATCATGTTGTTCAACATCATCTGTCTCTACTGAAATCGGCAATAACGTGGCTGGATTCAACGTATTGCACCTCTTTATGTGCACATGACTCGCTAACAGTGTCAACTCGTAACCTGACAATCGAGCACTAGTTAAATGCTGTGTCTTGGTCCTGTTTAACAACGTGTCCACTGCATGTGGAACCATCACAATCAACATATTATTCATCACTAACCCAGCAGACTGTTGAATAGAAACAGCTGCTGCCGCTGTGGCTCTCAAGCAACTCGGCAATGCTTTAGCTACCGGATCCAAAGTTGACGAAAAATATGCGCATGGGCGCTGCTTGTCTCCAAAAGACTGTGTCAGCACTGACAATGCACAACCCTCCTTCTCATGGACATACAGTGTAAAGGGTTTACTGTAGTCGGGGGTACCCAAAACAGGAGCCGAACACAATGCATTACGCAATTCGGAAAAACTTTTCTGACAATCTTCAGACCACGGAACGGGGTTTGGAATATCTTTATAGGTCAATGCTACCAAAGGTTTGGCCAGCAAAGAAAAATTCGGTATCCATTGTCTGCAGTATGATGTAATGCCCAAGAAAGCACGTACTTCTCTCTGTGTCCTTGGCACACTCAATTTTGCAATTGCCTGAATTCTTTCTGAGGTCTGTTTCCTTCCCTCCTTCGATAAGAAATGACCTAAGTAGGTCACTTCTTGTCGACAATATTGCAGTTTTGAAAGGGACACTTTGTGATGTAAATCAGATAAATGACGCAACAACGACAAGGTGGATTCTTTACAAATCTCTTCAGTATCTGTAGCGACTAGCAAATCATTGACGTACTGAATAAAGGTAGCGCCGTCAGGTAAAACAATTGCATCAAGCTGTGTTTTTAAAGCCTGACTATATATTGATGGACTTTCACAGTAGCCTTGTGGAGCGCGTTTGAAGCGGAAACTTCGGCCTCCTAAACTGAAGCCAAAAATATCCCTGCTCTCCTCTGCAATCGGGATGCTGAAGAAAGCATTCTTTAAGTCAATCACCGAGAACCAGGTGGAGGAAGCTGGAATCATAGTCAATAGAGCAGTGATATTAGGAACAACTGGAAACTGTGGCACAACTATTTTATTTACCTCTCTAAGATCAATCACGAGCCTGTAAACAGGTGGCTTAGAGGGGTCAGTACGTTTCAAAACATGCAGAACAGGACTATTACAAACGTTGCCTCTTGTCTCTTCAATTACATCTTTTTCAATGAAATCATAAATGATCGCTAGCAACGCCTTTTCACCTTCACTAGAGATCTTGTATTGTTGAATGCGTGGTAATTTAACATTGGCTTTCAATGTCACAACATAAGGCAGTATTTCCAACAGACCCACATCATTAGGACAAGTAGCCCAAATGGTATCAGGAAGAAACGACAATTCGGTCGGAAGTTTATCCTTCGACAAATACATTGGAGAGACCATTTTCCTACCCAGTGTAAGTTGTACGCCCGAAGGAGAACAATATAATGTTGCATACAATCTTTTCAACAAATCCAATCCTAACAAGTTTTCACCACAACCTGTCGTCAGAATAAGGGGTGCTTCCAATGCACAAGGTCCAACAGAAAGGGACATAGGACTAGAAATCGGGTTCCTAACCGGGGCGCCAGAAAAACCTACTGAAACATTCATCTCGCCAGACAAAGGTGCACCAGGGAGTTTTGAGTGCATAATAGAACTCTTTGTAGCACCAGTATCCAACAGAAAAGGCTCCGACACACCTGATGTAATCACCTTAACATAGGGTCCATTCTGATCCACTGGAACTAAAAAAACTCCCTCTCTTCGTCTATGGCTGTCCTAGCAATTATTACCTTCCAAGTTCTCATCTTCTGCATAGTAGTCGTCAGCATAGTACTGAGCCGTCCTACCAGACGCGTTATGTTGCTGGTCAAAACTATTCATTGAGTTTTGAGACGGAAAGGAATGCGTGTTCTGGGGGAAACTTCCACGTCCTCTACTTCTAGGAGCTTGTTGAACACCTCGTCCTCTTGCGCCAGAAGCACCATTCGTACGCTGTAACAAAATAGGACAACTATACTTGAAATGACCCTCTTCTTTACAATATGAACACTGATTGGGACCTACAGGAACACGTGGTTGAGAAAACTCAAACCTTTGTGAGTTTCTCTGGAACTGTTGAGGTTGCTGATAGTTACTCTGACCACCACGTGGCGGATACGCCTGTTGTAAAAGAACCTTCGTCTTTAATTCTTTAGTTTTCTTGTCTGCTCTATCCTTCTCATCTTTATCCCTATTTTCGTAGTACTGTGCAGTAGCCAATATTTGTGCTGAAGAGGAAACGGCCCAAGAACTCTCTGAATCCTTCTATTTCTTACACAGCTCAGCAAGCAAATTGTGCACAAACTTGTCGACGAACAACCGTTGACCACCTTCTGTACTCATATCTTGACCACTGTGGTCGATAAACGTTTCCTCAAACCTGGTGAAGAAATCAGACACGGTTTCATCTTTCTTCTGCTTACACGCAGACAATTTATCCCAATTCACACGCATCGCAGGCATTAAAGTCTTCATGTAAGTAATGATCCTAGCAGGCAGTTCTGCTACCAAAGGCTCAGGCTTGGCACCACCAACTTGTCTATCATTTGCAGCACTAATATTAGCCCATGAGTCACCTAACTCTTGTGCATGATCTGTATGGCGAATCAATCCCCACAAAGGCTGTGGAACAACATTCCCAAATAACATGTCTATGTCGGCTAAATTCATAATGCATGAGTCTGCAGTCTGTGATAATTCCTTATAATACCCTGCAGGGTTTTTACAGGGATCAGGCAAAGTCTGCTTAAAGGCTAAAACTTCAGCTTGCTTCCACGGAACATGTACCCAAACACGCTGAAAATGAGCTGGGACAGCATCAATTTGATTAGCAACATCAGCCGCAACGGCGTCCTTCCATACCGGAGGGACTTCTCTCATTGGGTACTGTCGCACCTTTTTTTTAACAGAGGAGTCATGTTGGAACAATGACTGAGAAGGATCCTTATTCCTAAAGGACAACAACGTCGCAACTGCTTTCTCAACATCGGGACCCACAATCGTGCCTTTTTCAAACTCAAACCGTACACGGCACAAATCAGGCGGATTTGTTTCCAAATCATTATCCTCCAATTCCTCACAAAGGAAAGCACACATTTTCTCAAAAACGTATCTTTGTTTCGGTGCTTCCCATTGACGGAAGACATCCATAACAGACTCTACATCGTATCTTAAAGGGTAAACAACCCATTTACGCGCCATACGGTCAAACATTTCTCTCTCTTGAGAATTATGCAGTTGACTACGCAACTGTTTACGCTCCGAATCTGGGGTCACACCAGACGACCCAAAGAGAGCAAATATAAGGCTGGCAACAGTATCTGTCACTCTCTGTTGGACAGAAAGAGAAGTTGATGAAAGAACAGGAGGAAAAACAGAGGGAGGCAAGGCAGACGCAGAAGCAGACGCAGATGCAGTATCAGGAAGAACACCAGAAGAGGCAGTCGATGTAGTGCATAAAGTCGCAGGAGGTACAGATGGAGCAGGTAGCGAAGTCGGCGGCCCTTGAAGGGGCTGCGCCATAGTAGTAGGAACCAACTGAAGAGGAGCTGGCGGCTGTGGAAGAACCTGAGGCACAATAACCGGAGGTTGCACAGCTAAAGGTTGCGGAGGTGCTGTAGCATTCTGCGCATAAGGGGGTGGCGAACTCAACAAGTGTGACATTAAAGGATCTTTCTCAAGTTCTTTTGCTGCATCTTGCTGAAGAAGCGGAAAAACTGGATAACATTTATCGGTCACCATTTTACGTTGCCTGTGCAACTGCTCATTCATCTGTTCTTCTTCATCATCTTTAAACTGCATGGCAGCTTGCATTATCGAGATACCCTCTTCCCTCTTATTTCTCTTTGCTAATTTAATTTCCTTCTGTTTGGCTTCCTTACGCCATAGGCGGAAAGAGTCAAACATCGCCAGCCGGGCTTTCTTCTTAAAAAGTTTAACCTCCAGATTATCCAGAATCTCTGTGTCGAAACTACCATATTGGGGCCACCTTTTCCGGGGCGGGAGCACCGCCGATAAAAACACGGCGGAAACAGACTACGGACGGGAAAACACTCACCACTACGCACTCCAGGAGGAAGGAGGACAGCATGGAACCCGAATTAAACATCCTACCTGCTCTCGTCTACCTTCTCATCTACCACGAGTACGAAGTCCGGCGCAGACGACAACGGTGAGTACTGCACCTACGACACACGGGAGGGGGAGGACGAAAGGTTACGGGCACACACATATGCGACCCCTCCCCCCCCAACTATGTACTCACCAATGCAGAGCACCAAGTCACAGTGACACCACCCAAACACCCCTGAAAAATGCTAGGACATAATCATATTTGGAATAAATATTTATGTACCAAAAAGCTCCAGAAAATTATCGTACAACCATGAAAGATATTCACAACAAAACTAATGACATACACATCAGTGTATAACTGAAGTACCAAGTCCTGCACATCCTACGAATTCAGCATGTCCGTGGGCCAAAGTCTTGAGAAATAAGGGCAAAGCCCTCACAGGAGACCTGAGTCCTTTGGAGAGAACACTGCAGGGGCATCAGATGTAAAAACTACAGGCACCTCAGGGGGAAGGGAAGGGGGGGGCACCACAGCCACATGAGTCCACGATGCCAGATCCACGAGGAGCCACCATGCCCACTGGACCATCCTGGGGAGTGCAAAGCCACAGTCTCTCAATGTCTCTACAGTGGGTGGGCTGCCCACTGGACCATCCTGGGGAGTGCAAAGCCACAGTCTCTCAATGTCTCTACAGTGTGTGGGCTGCCCACTGGACCATCCTGGGGAGTGCAAAGCCACAGTCTCTCAATATCTCTACAGTGGGTGGGCTGCCCACTGGACCATCCTGGGGAGTGCAAAGCCACAGTCTCTCAATGTCTCTACAGTGGGTGGGCTGCCCACTGGACCATCCTGGGGAGTGCAAAGCCACAGTCCATCAGGTGGATGACAGTCTCCACTGGTCAAGGAGGAGGCATGGTGGGCACAGTGAACCATAAACGGTGCTTGAGACGGCGGTGCCCAGCGGAGCGGTGCTTGAGATGGCGGTGCCCAGCGGTGCTTGAGAGGAAGGGCCCAGCGGAGCGGTGCTTGAGATGAAGGGCCCAGCGGAGCGGTGCTTGAGACGGCGGTGCCCAGCGGACCGGTGCTTGAGAGGAAGGGCCCAGCGGAGCGGTGCTTGAGAGGAAGGGCCCAGCGGAGCGGTGCTTGAGAGGAAGGGCCCAGCGGAGCAGTGCTTGAGACGGCGGTGCCCAGCGGAGCGGTGCTTGAGAGGAAGGGCCCAGCGGAGCGGTGCTTGAGAGGAAGGGCCCAGCGGAGCGGTGCTTGAGATGAAGGGCCCAGCGGAGCGGTGCTAGAGACGACGGTGCCCAGCGGAGCGGTGCTTGAGAGGAAGGGCCCAGCGGAGCGGTGCTTGAGATGGCGGGGCCCAGCGGAGCGGTGCTTGAGAGGAAGGGCCCAGCGGAGCGGTGCTTGAGATGAAGGGCCCAGCGGAGCGTGCTTGAGACGGCGGTGCCCAGCGGAGCGGTGCTTGAGATGAAGGGCCCAGCGGAGCGGTGCTTGAGACGGCGGTGCCCAGCGTAGCGGTGCTTGAGAGGAAGGGCCCAGCGGAGCGGTGCTTGAGACGGCGGTGCCCAGCGGTGCTTGAGAGGAAGGGCCCAGCGGAGCGGTGCTTGAGAGGAAGGGCCCAGCGGAGCGGTGCTTGAGATGAAGGGCCCAGCGGAGCGGTGCTTGAGACGGCGGTGCCCAGCGGAGCGGTGCTTGAGAGGATGGACCCAGCGGAGCGGTGCTTGAGATGGCGGTGCCCAGCGGAGCAGTGCTTGAGATGAAGGGCCCAGCGGAGCGGTGCTTGAGAGGAAGGGCACAGCGGAGCGGTGCTTGAGATGAAGGGCCCAGCGGAGCGGTGCTTGAGACGGCGGTGCCCAGCGGAGCGGTGCTTGAGAGGAAGGGCCCAGCGGAGCGGTGCTTGAGATGGCGGGGCCCAGCGGAGCGGTGCTTGAGAGGAAGGGCCCAGCGGAGCGGTGCTTGAGATGGCGGTGCCCAGCGGAGCGGTGCTTGAGATGAAGGGCCCAGCGGAGCGGTGCTTGAGAGGAAGGGCCCAGCGGAGCGGTGCTTGAGATGGCGGGGCCCTGTTCAGCGGTGCTCTTCTCCACGGCGGGGCCCTGTTCAGCGGTGCTCTTCTCCACGGCGGGGCCCTGTTCAGCGGTGCTCTTCTCCACGGCGGGGCCCTGTTCAGCGGTGCCTATCTCCACGGCGGGCCCTGTTCAGCGGTGCTCTTCTGCACCACGGGCCCTGTTCAGCGGTGCTCTACTCCACGGCGGGCCCTGTTCAGCGGTGCTCTTCTCCACGGCGGGGCCCTGTTCAGCGGTGCTCTTCTCCACGGCGGGGCCCTGTTCAGCGGTGCTCTTCTGCACCGCGGGCCCTGTTCAGCGGTGCCTATCTCCACGGCGGGCCCTGTTCAGCGGTGCTCTTCTGCACCGCGGGCCCTGTTCAGCGGTGCCTATCTCCACGGCGGGCCCTGTTCAGCGGTGCTCTTCTGCACCGCGGGCCCTGTTCAGCGGTGCTCTACTCCACGGCGGGCCCTGTTCAGCGGTGCTCTTCTGCACCGCGGGCCCTGTTCAGCGGTGCCTATCTCCACGGCGGGCCCTGTTCAGCGGTGCTCTTCTGCACCGCGGACCCTGTTCAGCGGTGCTCTACTCCACGGCGGGCCCTGTTCAGCGGTGCTCTTCTGCACCGCGGGCCCTGTTCAGCGGTGCCTATCTCCACGGCGGGCCCTGTTCAGCGGTGCTCTTCTGCACCGCGGGCCCTGTTCAGCGGTGCTCATCCAGCAGGTCAAGGGAGCCAGACCTGGCCTGGACTCCCTGCTCAGTCGCCCTCGGACCGTGACGTTTCTGGACCCTTCGGGGACGGACTCCTGGCCTCCTTAGTGTCCTCCTTCCCAGCTGGGATGTGGCATGTGGGGTCCACCTTCTCCGCGCTCCTGCTGCCCTTCCGCTCCTTTGATGGGGCTCTCAGGCCCTTGCCTCCCCTAGATGGTGTGGGTGGTGAAGTGGCCGCACATTGCTCCTTGGGGGCAGCTTTGTCGGTCCTCGCACGGCGGCCCTTGTTTTTGCGGGTCCTCTTGCCGGGGGGGGGGCTGGACGTGTCCTTGCTGCTGATCGATGTGTCACTGCTGGCAAAGGGTGGGCTCCAGAACCCAGGCACAACAGTGACACCCGAAGCTGGGCTGGTGGTGGCTGCGGTGCTCTTGGGACTCTTTGAAGATGGATGGGGGAGCTCATCGGGGGGAAAGAGGTTAAGGTTAGCCAGGAAAAGTTTTTTAGGGCCAAGGTAAAGGGTAGGAGAAGTGGAGATGGAAGTGGAGGTAGAGGAGGTGGTTGTAGGAGAGTCAGGTGTGCTGTCATTGGGTGAAGGTGCTGGTGCTGTAGGCTGTCGTGAGGTGGATGGCTGTTGGGTGGGTGTCTGCCTGCGTTTGTGTGTCTTGGAAGAGGGGGTGACAGACACAGTGGGAGAGGACACAGGGGACGTGTAAATGGTAGTGGGGGTGGTGACTGCACGAGTGTGGACTGTACTGGAGGGTGAGGTGGTGATGGAAGCACTGGCTGATGTTGGGGTGCATGCAGGTGTGAGTGTAGACGTCACAGGGAGGGAGGAGGGAGACGAGGAGGAGGGGGACACAGGGGTGGCAGTGGCTGTTGGCATGTCTGCATCTGGGTGTTGCTTGGGTGAGTGTTTGTGGGATCTGTGGTGCTTGTGTTTGGATGAGCTGCTCTTGGGTGTTGAGGTGTGTGCAGGCTGGTCTGATGGTGTGGATGGGATAGGCTGAGGAACAGGAGACAGAGAAAGGCTGGAGGCAGTAAGAAGAGGGAGGCTGGAAACAGGGACAATGGCTGCCGTCAGTGCTGAGGCCAGAGCAGTGAACGCTCGTTGATGGGCAGACTGACCCGAATGAATGCCCTCCAGGTACGCATTGCTCTGTTGCACCTCCCTTTGCACACCCTGGATGGCATTCAAAAGGGTCGTCTGCCCAACAATGAGCGTCCTTACCAGGTCAATGAGCTCCGCACTGAGGGCAGCAGGGGCAACAGGGGCAGGGGCTGAGGTGCCTGGGGCGAAGGAGACGCGCGCCTTCCTGGGCGAACCGGCACGAAGCGAAGACTGAGGGGCTGCTGGGAGGGCGGGGCTGGTGCGCTGGGTGGCGGCTGTACCTGTAGAGGCGGGGGGCACGGATGTTGCCGCCACCCCTAGGGAGCTCCCATCCGAGGACGTGTCGCTTTCGCTGCTCTCACCAGCGGTCCCCGTCGTGGTGCTCCCCTCGCCCTCCGGATCACTGGTGCCCTCAGTGTCTGTTCCTGGGCCCACCGGGGCCTTGTGTCCTGCAGCTCCCTCGTGCTCCGATGCCAAATCTCCTCCGCCTGATGATGCTAATGCACACATGCACAAGAAGATGAAGAGAAAGGGTGGGGGGAGAAAAAAGAAGACCAGGTTGAGTGCATGCAATGTCAACACCGTTGGCGGAGAGGACAGACACAGGTGCCTAATGCACTAAGCCGCGCATTCGGGGTACACTACTCAGTACTACTGACTAAGACAACAGGCCAAGAGACGTCAAACACGCACATGGGAGATGCTGGACCTTCAATGGCTGTACTTGTCACCCTACCGAGGTGGGGGCCGGGGGCACAGGGCCATGCCTAAGGGAGAGGACTACACTACAGAAAGCGCCCTGGCCTAATGTCACCCACAGCCCTCCTCCCCCACCCAGACGCCTCCACTGCTCAGAAAGATAGGAGAATGTGCTGATACTCACCCCCTTGTGTCTGCTGTGATGTCTTAAAGCGCCCATCCAATTCAGGGTAGGCCACCGCCAGGATCCGGGACATCAGGGGGGTCATGGTGCGACTGGCACCCCTCCTAGGTTGGGAGGCCATCCCCAGCAGTGTTTCTGCGGTCTTCCTTGTTCCGCGGCGGATGTCCTCCCACCTCTTGCGGCAGTGGGTGCCCCGTCTGTTGTGGACCCCCAAGTTCCGGACTTCCTTGGTGATGGCACGCCAAATCTCGATCTTCTGATGGGCGCTGACCTATTTGACATGTACAGGGTGGAAAGGAGGAAATCATGAATGACCTGCATGTTAGATGTGATTGGCCCCCCTCACCAACTTTGCCATATGGCACATGCTCTCATCTGTCGGGCGTTGTACTCCTCATTCGCCCTCCACCCCACCAACTTACATCCACCCCAATCCACACAGGCATAGCCCATTCCATGTGCACCCGGTGTACTCACTTGTTGGTCTGGAGGACCGTAGAGTAGCGCATACTGGGGGAGGACCCCATCCACGAGCTTCTCCAACTCTTCAGACGTGAAGGCAGGGGCCCTTTCCCCAGTCGCAGCAGCCATTGTATCTTCCAGACCGAGGTCACAGCAGCACTTGCAGTATAGGTCCTCTCCTGTGGATGATCAGGTCTCGAGTGATTAAGCAGATAGAAAATGGCGGTCACGCCCGCGGCGGTGCGTACCGCGGCGGTGCGTACCGCGACCGCCGGCGCACTTCGTCATTGGCTCCTGAAACCCATAGGCTTCAATGTTAACCAATGCGGCTTTGCGCCGCGGTCTTCGACCGCCTACCGCCACGGTGTGCCCCGCCAGCGCATTGACCTCACATCCCATTGTCCCACTTCACAGGTCAGGCAGCCGCCATTTCAAGGGCCTACATGGCTTAATTTTGACTGCGACACACAGGCCTAGGCCTTGCATTGCCACACATACACGCCTTTCAACCCATTGCCATTCTTTAACTGTGCAAGCTGTCTGTATGTACCTGTGGTTTGGCTGACTCTGTGCTCCATGTTGTCCTTCCTAGGCACCGTCCGCTGGGACTTGCGATGAGAAGGAGGAATCCTCGCGTGTACCGACCGCTGGTGGACCTGTCGACAATGGAAGAACGCCATATATTACTTCGATACAGACTTGACCGTGCCACTATCCATGAACTGTGTGCCCAGCTGGAGCCAGCCCTGATGTCCCCCATGCGCCAACCCACAGGGATTCCCCCTCTGGTGCAGGTTTTGTCAGTCCTCCATTTTTTGGCCAGTGGGTCATTCCAGACCATAGTGGCCATGTCATCTGGAATGTCTCAGCCTATGTTTTCTAAGATTTTGAGCAGAGTGTTGTCTGCCCTGATGAAACTCATGCGGAGCTACATCATTTTCCCAGAGGAGGGTGACTTGCCTACAGTGAAGGGTGATTTCTATGCCCTTGGACATATCCCCAACATCATTGGTGCCATTGATGGGACCCATGTGGCTTTGGTACCCCCAAAAGACGATGAGCAGGTGTACCGAAACAGAAAAAGTTATCATTCGATGAATGTCCAGGTGGTCTGTTTGGCTGACCAGTACATCTCCCATGTAAATGCCAAGTTCCCAGGGTCAGTGCATGATGCGTATGTGATGCGAAATAGCAGCATCCCCTATGTGATGGAGCAGCTACAGAGACAACGTGTGTGGCAAATAGGTGACTCTGGTTACCCCAACCTGCCGTGGCTACTGACCCCAGTGAGGAATCCCCGGACAAGGGCAGAGGAACGGTAGAATGAGGCCCATGGGCGTACTAGGAGGGTGATTGAGCGAACCTTTGGCCTCCTGAAGGCCAGGCTTAGGTGCCTGCATATGACAGGTGGATCCCTAATGTACTCACCAAAGAAGGTGTGCCATATCATCGTGGCGTGCTGTAGGCTTCACAACCTGGCTTTGCGACGCCAGGTGCCTTTCCTGCAGGAGGATGGTCCAGATGGTGGTGTTGTAGAAGCCGTGGAGCCTGTGGAGAGTGAAGAGGAGGAAGACTCAGAGGACGACACAGACAAGAGGGACAGAGTGATACAAGAGTATTTCCAGTAACACCCAGGTAAGAATCACCCACGCCATTTCACAATTGGTTCTAGCCTCCTGCATCTGTACTTTCTGTAGTTCCCACCAGATCTTTTTGGGTAATTTTTGTTTTTCCCTTCCCTTCTCAGTGCTGTATGACTCAGTGCCTGACTTCTGCTTGGTTTGCCCATGAACTACAGCGTATTGACATTGGTATGTTGTCATCACTAATTGACAGAACAGATATTGAACAGTAATATGTAATACATTTGCTAATAATACTGCATGACTCCAAACTGATTTGTGTGCAATATGTGATTTATTTACAGGGCTAGATATTGGTACATGTGATTATAAGGGTGATGGGTGGGGGTGGAGTAATGTCCATGGCAGAGTCCAGTTCTCAGTCTCACAGGTGCATTGTCCTTTTGCCTGTGGAAGGATGGAGCAGAGGCAGTTCATGGTTGGACAGGGTGGCAATGTGGGACAGTGGGAAGAGTTCAGGGGGTATGTCCTGCTGGCGGGGGTCTTGACATCCTACTCTGTCTTTTTTTTGGATCTCAGGCTCCTCTTACGGGGTCGTTGTTCTTCAGCAGGAGGTGGGGTTCTGGTGGCCTGCCGTGGTGTTGGGGCCTCCTGTCCACTAGCGCCGGCGGAGGTGGTAGGCTGTTCCTGGTCCGGGCTAGTGACAGGGGCCCTGTGGGGTGCCACATGGTCCCGCAACGCGTCTTCTATCCTGTTGAGGGCCAGGACGATGGTCCCCATTGCAGTCCCGATGATTCTCAGCTCCTCCCTGAACCCCATGTAGCGTTCCTCCTGCTGTGCCTGGATCTCCGTGAACCTGGCCAGTACCGTCGCCATCGTCTCTTGGGAGTGGTGGTAGGCCCCCATGATGGTGGTGAGGGCCTCTTGGAGAGTGGGTTCCCTGGGCCTCTCCTCCCCCCCCTGTCGCACAGCAGCCCTCCGAGCTGCCCGGTTTCCCCCGGCCTCTGTCTCCTGGACGGTGTGCCCGCACCCACTGCCCCCAGGTCCCTGTTGTTGTTGGGGTGTTGGGTTAGCCTGGGTGCCCTGTAGTGGCAGACACACCGCTGATTGACGTGTCCTAGAGACAGAGGCATTGGCCCGCTGGGTGGGAGCTGTGCTGGTGTTGGCAGAGGGGGTCGGGTCTGGTGTGGCCTGTGTCTGGGTGAGGGGAACCGACTGCCCAGAGGTCCCCGATGGTCCGGGCTGGTCATCAGGTTCAGTGTCGACAGAGCTGCTGTCCTCACTGTGGGCCTGTTCCGGGGGTGGGATGGACATTTCTGGACCCTCCTGGCTGGTGTTTTGGCGTTCGGGTCCTGCATGGGGTAAGAGAGTTTGGTTATTGTTTCTGTGTGTGCAATAGCGTGCGTGTTATGGGTGCCCTCATCCCCCAGTGCAGGCATTCCCTTGAGGGAGGTGTTGTGAGGGTAGTTAGTGGGGGGGGGGGTAAGTGCAGTGGTCATGCTTGGGTGATAGGTGTCCATGGATTGTGTTGGCATGCAGGAGTTGGTGTTGGGATGGGTGGGTTGTGCTGGTGAGACATTGTCAGGGAGGGTGTGTGCTGTGGGGTTGGGGGTGAGGGTGGGGGTGTGGGTTGGCATGCTGGTGGGGTGGGGGGGATCTAGTAGTTGAGATTGGACTTACCAGAGTCCATTCCTCCGGCTACTCCTGCGAGGCCCTGAGGATGCAGGATGTTGAAGACCTCTTGCTCCCATGATGTAAATTCGGGAGGGGTGGGTGGGGGTCCGCCGCCAGTCTTCTGGACCGCGATGTTGTGCCTGGAGACCATCGATCGGACCTTCCCCCGTAGGTCGTTCCATCGTTTGCGGATGTCCTCCCTATTCCTGGGATGCTGTCCCACCGCGATGACCCTGTCCACGATCCGCTGCCATAGCTCCGCCTTCCTAGCTATACTGGTGTGCTGCACCTGTGAGCCGAAGAGCTGGGGTTCCACTCTTAGGATTTCCTCCACCATGACCCGGAGTTCTTGGTCCGAAAAGCGTGGGTGCCTTTGGGGTGCCATGGGGTGGTGTGGGTGAGGTGTGGGGTGGTGTATGTGATGATGAGTATGTTGGTGTGTGGTGCTTTGTGTTACTATGTGGTGTGTGTGATGGTGTAGTGTGCCTCAGTGTGTATTGCTATGGATTGTCTGCTGTGTCTCTCTCTCCTTCTCTCAGTAATTGTGGTTGTAGGGGTTTGTGGGTGATGTGGGGGTGTGTTTTATAGTTGATTGATTGTGTGGGAGTGGGTTGTGTATGTGTATCAGGTGTGTGTATTTGTAATTGTCCAATGTGCCTGTGTTTTGGTGCTGTGTGTGTATTTTGACCGCGGCGGTGTGTACCGCCAATGGAATACCGCATTGGAAAGCCCGCCGCGTTGATTCGTGGGTCGTAATGGCATGGGCGTTTTTCTGTTGGCGTGAAGGTGGAGGTTTGGTCATCTCCAGTTTATCGCTGCCCGCTGATGTGGCGGCCTGCAGTGGAGGTCGGATTTTGGGAGGTTTGGCCGTTGTGGGTCGGAATGACCGTGGCGGCTTTCCGCGGCCGCGGCGGTGTTATGGCGGTCTTCTGACCGGCGGTAAGCGCCTTTTACCGCCGAGGTCAGAATGACCCCCATAGTTCATAGGTTGGAGTTCCAATCGGAGGAACCGGACACGAGTCCTCCAATCGGGAATCCCTATTATTATCAAGACAAAACAAATTTCCATGTCTGCTAAGACCAGGCATCTTCGCTCTCCAGTCTAGCTTCAAACTTCAAAGGATTATCGAATACGATAGTCTCGTGAATACACAAATCCCTCGGCTTTGGTACTTGCAAGTTCCAAATCAAAGATCCCAAGGGGATACCAAACTAAGAACCAAACTAAGGACTGGGAGACGCTCCACTTATACTTAACTGAGGTATCGATGACGTCACCAGAAGACTCGTTTATCGTTTCGCTCTACCAAATCATCAAGGGTCCAAAACAGGGCGATAGTCAGGGCAGCAGTCCTTCGTAGCCGTCGGGAAGCGGGGAACCTCGCAGCAAAGACTTTCGGACCACGTCGACATACAGGGGTCGATGAAGTGGCGGCCTCCCTCCAGAATTTTCACACGAAGCTCCTCACGAACCTCTGGCTTGGACTGGTACTGCTGAAATTGCCCCACGTTGGGCACCAACTGAAGTACTGGGTTTTTCAGAACCCAGTGGTGCCAGGGAACACACCCTAAGACTTCGAGTCCTTCCTGTTTCAGACTACAGAAACACAGAGTCTTCTTGGTGAAGTCAAAGATCTTGTTTATTGGCTGCAGCCAGTAACAGGTATCCTAGAAGTACAACACGTTGTATATTCTCAGGAGACTGCTCTCTTTGCAAAGCTAACCTTCTCTTTTATACAAAATATTATGCTTTAGGCAAACATTCCTTATTTTACAGTTGACCATTCACATATTTTCATTACAAAGAAATAGCAGGGTTATGATGACAAGCCCATATTTCAGTTTGTCCAGCCCTCAATCAATTACCCGGCAAGGCTCAGTACTTTCATCAGATATCGACGGACCCCCAATATAAACAGGCACCTCCTCCTTGTAAAGCAAGTCATAAAGAAAGAAACAGGGACAGGTGCGTGTAAGATTAGGCATGGTTTGTGTGTGATGAAAGGTTTTATGATGTGTTGTGCCTTGATACTAATCTCATTCGGCCACTGGGAAAGAAACTGGCCGAACAGGTTTGGCTTCAGGCAGTGGAGTCAGCTTGCCCAGGTCACAGAGGAGTCAGCAAAGATGTACGTGTCCTTCAGACTCGTTTTCGGCATTAGTCATTGGCCTATGTGAGGGCAATCACAAAATGGCTGTCGTTTAAATGGAACCCGAGGGTTCAGGACGGAAACTCTGATATTCGGGTGATTTCGTCACCCAAATATGAATACAATGCTTGTGCATACTATTCTAATCATTCTCGGTCTGCTGATACCAAAATCGCTGTGATACGACGATGTTTATAACACGGGTACAGAATTTTCAGTACCACATGTGCTTGATTAGTATTGGCAGAGCTCCGAGTTAGCTGACATGGTGTGCGTGCTGAATTTGGGAGTTCATATCCCAATTGACCAGGTCCCAGAACACTCTCATGAACAGACCATCAATTAACTGCCATTAATTATCCCCTTCCCTTCCTTCAGTTATTCCAAAGTTCCTCAAGTTATTGTGATGTGGACAATTCTCCAAGTCTTCAATCTTGGATCGGACCACTGCTAGTCAGCTCTCATGATCTCTAAAAGTCCTAAATGAGGCTGTTCTTATCTTTTCTGCACTCACAACTTTGCTGCTAAAGCTCAGCCACCTATATGGTCAGTGCTATAACCTGCACGGTCACCTAAGCCAAGGACTGCTGCAGCAACAGATTATCAGCTCTAACATGGACATAGTGTTCCAGTTCCTCTGATTGCTGAACCTACATAAGTTGTATGATTGTAGTTAATGATGGTTTGGGCAATGATTCTAATATAGGAGTGGTGGGTGATACATCAGGTGTAGGGCATCCTAGTGAGGCAATGCCGGGGGAATTAAGATCTTCTCCCTTAGCCAGGCTAGCATCAGTGCTGAAAGGAGTATTACAGTCATGTGCCTCCTTAGAAGGTGTACCAGGCCATTGACTATGCTCCCCCAGTGGAGTCTGGCTAACCAGACTCTCAGTAGTCAGCTGAAATGCCAAGAATGTTCCTTCTGCCTTAGAAGTAACCCAATGCCACAAGGGATTGCCTTTAGGATTGCTTCTCGGGCTGGAGAACACAAATTACCATGCAGAGAACTTCCTTGAGCATCACAACCTCTTTTTTCTTTACCTTGGACTTTCTGAGCCAGCTGCTTTCCTCACTTCCCCTGAGTCCCCTCAAGCTCATTAAGTGCAGTACTAGATCCCTGAATACCCACCTCTGTAATATTGGTATATGTTTGAACAGGCACATTACCAGATTGTTGATCTCCACTTAGAGCAACTGATGCAGCTGAGGTGACTGCAATGACCCAATGTTTGGGGTCAGCCACTGCTAAAGTTATGTATCAGAGAGAGACGCAGCTCTCTCTCTGATGCATCTCTCTCAAGTCCCACTTTCAAAGCCTCTGTCTCAGCCTCTGTAACCCCCTTAGGCATCCTCAGCAGGCCCCTCAACAATGAACGCAGACTCAACTACCAAGCTCTATACCAACTCGACATCAACAGCATGAGAGACAGATGAATTGGACTAATCAGAATGTAAGTCAGGCGGCTGTGGATAGTTACTTTGTTGCAAGGTAATTGAAGCACATGAAAGAGCGACTGATACACTGTTGCAGGTCACCACCGGGAGCATGGAGACCTGCAAAGAGGATGAACTCTGCTTCCCTGCTTGGACCATGTCCATTAAAAGGTCAACAATTGGTGACACTTCACCTGTAACTCGCCCATCTTTTGTGCAATGCTTGCAAGATACTGGCAGCAGTGTCAGACTGAAGTAACTTCAAGATAGGATGGGCAACTTTAGAAATGGATCCCCTTTCCGACTTGAGCCGAGAGCTGATTACACAACACTGGGCCTCTGCTGAAGCCATTGTCACTAAGCGAGCCCCCCCCAGCAGAGCACACACATCCCTGAAGGCATCATACCACTTGCTGCACTGAAGGGAGGTGTCGGGAGAAATGAAGAAGCCAGGTGTAAGTGAGGCTATCATGGAGCCCCCTCCCAAACAATTGCCATATCCAATATTGCCCTCCCATTAAGGAGTCACGGTCTGTTGCCAAACGGTGAGTAGCTGTTGGAGGGATGGATAACATGCACCTTGGGGAAGCACTTACAGCAGCGGCATCAACCCACCATCTTTCTTTCCCCCAATCCTGGTACTTTGCAAGTTCCTCTAAGCTGTATACACTGGAATCGGCAGTCATACTGATGTAAATAGGCATGGAGATGTACTCCGTTAATCAGCCACAAATCTCCAGTTTTCACTTAAGTAGAGATTTAGAGCTAGGTATATGCGTAGGCATAAATTTGCATGGGTGGAAATTTTCATCCATGGATTTATGTTTGTGCATAAGGTTGGATGTGTTTTGTCATTGTCCAGTTCATAATTTAAACATGCAGTATTTTGTGTTCCCAAAGAGTGCTTACAAAGGTGTTGGCTTTGGAACTCCCTAAGTCACAGGGCAACTTCTCAAGGGCTTCAAGCCGGCCCTTTAAAAAAGTGAGGGGCATATTTATACTCTGTTTGCGCCGAATGTGCGTCAACATTTTTGAAGCACATTCGGCGCAAACACTGCCCCATATTTATACTTTGACGTCCGACCCCACGGGCGTCACAGTTCCACCATGTGCGTCATTTTTTAGAAGGGGGAACCAGCCTTGCGTTAATTATATGCAAGGTAGGCGTTCCCTTTGAAAAAATGACTTTAAGGCCTGTGCCAGTTGTGCGTCAAAAAGTATAAATATGGGCCTGAATACTCACAGAATTCCCATCACTCACAGGGACATAGACAAAGGTTGTTCAGGTTCATGTCCACGGTCCTACTGGCTCCAGGAAAGTCAAAGGTACCCTACTGACCAGCTTACCATGGACTTCCCAGGGATGAAACCAAGATCCTACTTAGATCCCAGGCTTTCTTAGATAAACATGTTTGTAGCCCCTAGTGTTATGATCTAGTTAACAGGAGTGCATTTGGGATCCTCCTGCTTTTAAATTTCTGCTTCCTCCGTACCCACAGCAGTTACTCGCAGGGGAAAGAAATTGTCCTGCAATCTAGTTCTGATAGTTCATGCCTACAGGTCTTACTGTCAGTGTTAGAAATGTGGTGTATGGTTGGCTGTCAGGTTACCCCCTGTCCAAGCAAGGACCCTCACTCTAGTCAGGGTAAAAGAGAATCATCCTCAGCTAACCCCCGCTCACCCACTTGGTAGATAGGCATGAGCAGCAGGCTTAACTTCAGAGTGTTAGAGTGGGAAACAGAGGCAAAAAGTTAAGGGAGAACACGCCAAGGATGAAAAGTCTAACATGTGTCCCCCCCCAGCTGAAAGTGGGGAGCAACTACCCAACCTCATGGCAGTTCTCATCACTAAGGTGGAAGAATCTGGGCAGACCATCAGCATTGGGTGTTCTGTATCGGGCGGTGTTCCACCATAAAGTCCATCCCCTGTAGGGAAATGGACCACCTCAACAGTTTTTGATTCTCACCCCTCATCTGCATTAACCATCTGAGGGGCCTGTGGTCGGTCTGAACCTGGAAGTGAGTCCCAAACAAGTAGGGCAATAGATTCTTCAGTAAGCAGACCACAGCAAATGCTTCACGTTCTGCGGCACTCCACCTACGTTCCCTGGGAAGTAACCTCCTGCTAATGAAGGCTACTGGATGATCTAGGCCCTCTTCATTAAGCTGTGAGAGTGCTGCTCCAATGCAATGCTCTGAGGCGTCTGTTTACATAACAAACTCCTTGGAGTAGTAAGGTGCCTTCAGCATGGGTGCTGTCCACATGGCAGCCTTCAGGGCATCAAAAGCGGTCTGGCAAGCCTCTGTCCAGATCACTTTCCTGGGTTGCTTCTTAGAAGTCAGCTCAGTCAAAGGGTTAACAATGGTACCATATCCCTTGACAAACCTCCTGTAGTATCCTGTGAGACCTCAGAAGGCTCCCACTTCAGTCTGGGTTTTGGGAGGCTCCCAAGCCAGATTGGTATCAATCTTAAGCTGTAGGGGTGCCACCTGGCCACTCCCCACCTGGTGTTCCAAGTACACCACAGAACCCTGCTCTATTTGGCACTTGCTTGCCTTAATAGTGAGGCCTGCCATCTGCAGGGCCTCTAACACTCTCCAGAGGTGTTGCAGGTGTTTCTCCCATGTGGAACTAAACACAGCAATATCATCCAGGTAGCCGGCACTGAACTCATCCAGTCCTGCCAGCACCTGGTTGACAAACTTCTGAAAGGTTGCAGGGGCATTCTTCATCCCAAATGGCATCACTTTGAATTGAAAGTGTCCATCTGGGGTAGAACATGCTGACCTCTCCTTGGCCCCCTCAGCTAAGGCAATTTGAGAGTACCCAGACGTTAAGTCAAATGTACTGAGGTACTTGGCAGCTCCCAACCGGTCAATGAGCTCATCAGCTCGGGGGATGGGGTGTGCGTCAGTCTTGCTGACCGCATTGAGTCCCGGGTAGTCCACACAGAACCTGAGTTCTGGAGTGGCACCAGGTGCAGCAGCCTTTGGGAACAATACTACTGGCCTGGCCCAGGGACTGCTGGAATTCTCAATAACCCCTAGGGTTATCATTTTGGATACTTCATCCTTAATGCAAGCCCTGAACCTGTCATTCACCCTGTAAACCTTTTGTTTCATATGTGTACTGTCCCCAGTGTCCACATCATATGTGCACAAGTGTGTGACCCCTGGGATCAGGGAAAACAGTGAGGCGAACTGTCCCAACACCTGGCAACAGTCCCTCTGCTGCTCCTCAGTCAGGGAGGGGGAGAGGATCACTCCCTCCACAGATCCATCTTTCTCTCCTGCAGCCAGGAGGTCAGGAAGAGGCTCACTCTCCTCCTCCACCCCATCATCTGTTTCAAGGAGCATGGACAGTCCAGTCCGCTCAAAGTGTGGCTTAAGGCGGTTGACATGCAGGACCCTTAAAAGGGTTCCTTGGAGACTGCAAGTCCACCAGGTAGGTGACTTAACTCTTCCTTTCCACCACCTCAAATGGCCCAGTCCACTTATCCTGGGGCACCCTATGCTCCTCTGGTGCCATCACCCACACTTTTTGTCTAGGTTGAAACTCGACCAGAGTGGCATTCTGGTCATACCAGTGTTTCATATCCTCCTGGCTTGCATCTAGGTTCTCTTGGGCCAGACTCCTGAAGCGGGCAGTCTGGTTTCTCAAAGCCAGCATGTAGCTAAATTCATCCTGGGGGGGTTTACTAGGAGCTTTTTCCAAAGCCTCCTTGACCAGACTTAAAGGTCCCCTCACAGGGTGGCCATAGATGAGCTCAATGGGACTAGACCCAAGTCACTTTTGAGGCACCTCCCTGTAGGCGAACAGAAGGCATGGCAAGAGGACATCCTACTTCTGCCTCAATGGCTCTGACAGGCCCATAGTCATGCCTTTCAAGGTGCGGTTGAATCTCTCAACCAGACCATTACTTTGGGGGTGATAAGGGGTGGTGAACTTGTAGGTTACCCCACACTCCTTCCACAGAGACTTCATATACGTGGATATGAAGTTGGTACCCCTATCAGATACCACTTCCTTGGGGAACCCCATGCGGGTAAAAACTCCCATCAAAGCATGATCCACCACAGGGGAAGTCATTGATCTCAAAGGAATGGCTTCTGGGTAACGGTGGCATGGTCCACCACAACCAGGATGAACCTGTTGCCCATGGCTGTCTTGGGATCCAGAGGCCCCACAATGTCAATCCCTACCCACTCAAAGGGAGTACTGACAATAGATAAAGGTTGGAGGGGAGCCTTACATTTCCCCCCACTCTTGCCACTTGACTGACAAGTCTGGCAAGACCTGCAATGTGCATCCGAGTGCCCACGCATTAGGGGCCAGAAAAAGTGGATGACAAGCCTCTCAAAAGTCTTGTCCTGCCTCGAATGTCCAGCTAAAGGCACATCATGAGCCAAACCCAGTAGGAAGGCCCTGAAGCACTGGGGTACCACCAGCACATGGGCTGACCCAGGCTCAGGAACCTTAGGCTCACTCTACAGGAGGTCATCCTCCCAATAGATCAGGTGCGATCCTGGCTTCTTGCCAGCCACCTGGTCTGCAGCCTGCTGCCGTAAACCCTCCAGAGTAGAGCATGTCCTCTATGCTGCACAGAATGCTTCCCTGGTGGGCCCCTCTTCCTGCTGCCACTGCGACAGCTCAGGAACCTCACGCAGTTCAGCCACCTGTTCCCCTGTAGGCTCTGGGGCATCACCCTCAGGCTCCGCCTCCTCCCGGACCGTGGGAACTTCGGAGCCGGTTTTCCGCACCCCCTGCTCTTCCTCTTCTTGGCAGTGCCCTGGGCCACTGTTTCAGGCTCCAGGGGCTCTTGACCCCACTGACGGGCTTCCATTGACCGGGTGGATACCTATACCCACCCAGGCAGACCCAACATCTCCAAGTGAGACCTGTGTTCTGACTCCTTCCAAGTGGAAACTCCAGTTCATTGCCTAGCAAATTACCTAGAGGCATGGTTCGACTCACAGCTACCTTCAAGGAAGCTGAGACCCACTCCCATTCAAAGGGAACCTGTGCCACTCTACACAGGCACTCAGAGTTGTCCACTGCAACTACTTGGTGAAGTATCCGGGGATCAATCTGCTCTTCAGGCACCAGCTGACTCCTCACTGTAGTCACACTGGCTCCTGTGTCTCTCAGAGCATCCACCCTCTGTCCATTGATGGTCACCAACTGCCTGTACTTCTTAGTGTTCTCAGGCATGAGGGTTCTCTGGACCATTTCACTGTCCCCTAGTGAGACAAGGGTCATCTCAGCCCGCTTCCACCCACCTGGAAACAACTCCTCCCCAAGCGCTACCCTGGCCAAAGCCTGGTACGGCACACCAGTGGGTGCTGGTGAACTTTTTGGGCATTTGGGGTCCTCCTCACATGACTCACCTGATCACATGCATAGCACTTATGAGCGGGACCACCTGCCACTGGCTTCCCTTTGGAGAACCATGGCTTCTTCTCACTGGGGGGTTCAGAAGTTTCACCCTGGGAATCAGTTTGGGACCCATTAGAGAACTCCCCCTGTTTACCCTTACCCCCCTTTCTTCCGAGTGGGACCCTGCCCACCCCCCCTGCCCACCCTTGGCGTGGTCTCCCCCATACCTCTTTTGGACCCTGGTGCTCTCCCAGCAGTCCGCTTCCTGCGCAAGATTCCTGGGATCAGTCAGCTTGCAGTCAATCAGGTGCTGGTGCAGCTCTGGAAAACATAAACTGTACAAGTGCTGCCAAGCAATCAGATTTTAAAGCCCCTCATACGTAGTTATCTTACTGCCATTCACCCAACCATCTAGTGACCTGCAATAAGAATCAACACATTCTAACCATGTTTGGGATTCCTTCTTCTTCTAGGACCTAAACTTGTCCTTATGCTGCTCAGGGGTTAGACCATACTTTGTGAGTAGGGCATCCTTCATGATAGTGTAGGTGAGATTCTGAGCATCCCCTAAGGGTGTCAGTGTATCCCTCCCCTCTACCTCAAAGTGCTTCTACAGACCCACCTCCCAATGAGCTTCAGGGACTAGATTCATATGGAGAGCAGACTCATACTCCTTAAACCACAAGTATATGTCATCCTCCATTTTATAATCCTTCACAAGATCTTTAGGAATGTGCACCCTCCTTTCAGGCTGCACTGTAATGTGGCTGCCACCATCCCTACTAGACTGGCTCTTCTAATCCAGATCCCTCAAGCTGAGCTCATGAGCCAACAACAACTTTTTCTCCTCTATGGCCAATCTCATTTTCTCCAACTCCCTCTGGTGCTCCCTCTCTGCATGTCTGTCCTGCAATTCTGCAGGGGTCAGACCCTTAGATGAGACACTGCTACCTGCCCTGGAGACCTTCTCCTTGGACATAACAGGCCCACCCACAATACCATTGTGTATGAAATGATCCTCTTCCTCATCCTCCTCATCCTCTGTGTGCCCTTTAGTGCTCTTGGCTGTCACCCAGGCCCTCAGCACCTTTTGCAGCTCCCCCTTCTTGGATGAGCTCTTAATGGGACAGTCAAAACCTTTACAGAACTGCTTCAACTGAGCCTTTATATAGCTCTCTAATTTCTCTAGATCAAAAGCAACTCCAACTGATTCATCTCCAGATTGGGACATGATGAAAAGTGCAAAGTTACAAAAGGCAGAAAATAAGTTCCCAAAGAAGTTTCAGAAGTAAATCAAAGATTACCACAAAAATGGATGTAGGGAAAAATCCAAGAAAAAGAGAAAAAGCAAGAATCGGAAGACAAGTAGTATGTGGTCACGTAGTGGTCTGCACTCAATACTGTAGTGTACACTTAATCACTGTATGTCAAGTTGTGAGAAAACAGGGCTGATTGCAGAGGCCCCATAACTTTTTGCCCCCATTTTCCTCTTTTTGCTGGTGTTTTCCTGACTTTGATGGTGCCCTGGGTACTGCTAACCAGTCCCAGGGCCTGTGCTCTGTGTAAAATGGATATGCAAATTAGGCTAATTATAATTGGCTAAGTTAACCTACCTATAAGTCCCTAGTATATGGTAGGGCATGTAGGTTTAGGGACCACAGCATAGGTGGTGCACACCTAGGTGCACTGCTGAGGTGCCCAGTGTCATTTTAAAAGCAAGCCTGCCTTGCTGGCTGCTTTTAAATTAAAGTTATATGCAAATTCGACTTTGGAATTAAAGGTACTTCCAAAGTCTTAAACTACCTTATTTTTACATATACGTCACCCCTAAGGTGTGCCCTATGTGCCCCTAGGGCTGGGTGCCATGTAACTATAAGCAGGGACTTTATAAAAATAGATTTATAAGCCCTGGTGAGGTAAAAACAGCCAAATTCGTTTTTCCCTCATTGAAGTAAATGGCCTTCATAGGCTAGAATGGGCAGACTTTATTTTAAATTTTAAAGTCTCCTTAAATGTTGCATACCAAGAATTTTGTATCAAATTAATTGTTGTAATAAATCCTACAACTTCCAGTTGTTGGATTTAATATAACTAGTTCAGGTAAAATGTTTAGACTTTACCTAAAAAGTTGCCAATTTCTGCTCTGCACTGTTTTTGCTGCTGTGCTCTGATTGGCCAGCCTGCAGCAGCTTCTGCCAGGCTGCCTTGATGAGGTGTGAAGTGGCCAGGCTTCACACAAAGGAATGTGCTTGGGGGAGAGAATCTCCCCTCAGCAGATGGTGAGGCAGGAAGGGGGAGGGCTGCCAAACTGGTCTTCAAAGGCAGAGAAGGACATCAGCACCACCCAGCAACACCCCCACATCCTGCAACCCCAGACAATTAGGTGCCCCCTTGATTAGATTAGGAGAGGGCAGGAGAGGGGTGTGTTTATGATTTTTAGCCACACCAGTGGGTGGGCTCAGCCAGATGTAACCTCCAAAAATCAGATTCATCCATGTTGGATTTTTAGAGACTGTTGCCTTCTGGGATGGATTTTTGCCACACTTCCCAGGAAGTGGTCATCACAGGGGGACGACCCTGTCCCTGATTGGAGAACCAGGGCCCCCCTGCTTTTCACCCAGGAGCAAGGATAAAACTGGCAGACCTGCACCCACGCCTCAGATCCCCTCCAGAATTCAACAAGAAAGGAACTAAAGAAGAAGAAGGACTGCCCTGCTGGACCCCTGGCCTGCACCTGGAACCTGCACTCAGAAGGACTGCACCAGCTGCACACTTGGGCTTCACCACAAGAAGGACTTTGCCTGGCTTCAACTGGTTCAAGGAGGGACTCCCTGTTTGCTACAGGTGAAAAATTGCTAACCAGAGTCCCCTGCACCAACTCCTGAAGAAAGCGACCAGCTGACCACTGTCCAGTGGCCAAAAAGGAGTTTGCGCCAGGTGCATTCTGGGAGTTGAAGTCCGCACCCCTCAAGGACCATCACAGAACTTCTGGACCCTTGGGGTGAGCTGTGGACCCCAAAAGAACCTTAAAAGAACATCTGGGTGAACCCCCAGAAGTTTGGAAAAGATTTGAGAATTTTTGGAAAAAAGCTCCAGAGAGGGACCGACCCGCCGCGGAAATTCTAGCCGGCTTTCCTCAACCGCGACCCGGCCTGACTTCGTGGTTCGTCCCGGTAAAGAAAAACATCCAAAAAAGAGACTAAGTCCGAACGTAAAAAGTTGACCGGGACCTCCCAGCCATCGTATCTGAGAAGGGCTCCATGGACATCGGATCAAGATCCAGGTTTACCCCGGTCGAAGGATTTTCATCTCGAAAAAACGACTAAGTCCGAAGGTAAAAGTCTCCACCGAGGAAACCCACATCGCGTATCCGGACAAGGGCTCCAGGAGGTCGGATTCAACTGGCAGGTTCGTCCCGGTGAAGAAAAACTTCAAAATAAAGACTAAGTCAGAAGGTAACTTTTTAACCGAGGCCTCCCGCGACCTGTAGCCGAGCAGGGCTCCATCGCGGTCGGCCTGAAAGTTTGACTTTGCCCCGGTCGAGGTGCAACCAGATGACCCGATTGGCGCTTTTTGTTTCTAAGCGCTAGGAAAGTAATAATTCTTTAAAAATTCATATCTCCGGTTCCCCTGAACCGATTTTAATCGTTTTTGTGTCATTTTAAAGATAAAAATATAAACTATTTTTATAAATTGGTTTTGGATTTTTAAACTGTTTCCTGTGTTTTATTTAATTACTGTTTTGTGATATTTGAATGCTTTACACTTTGTCTCCTAAGTTAAGCCTTGACGCTCGTTGCCAAGCTACCAAGGGTTGAGCTGGGATTAATTTACTGACACCTAACTGTACCTAGGTGGAGGTTAGTGGCTTGTTGCTAGGTGTAGGTACCTACCTGCCCTACCAATTAACCCATTTTCCAACACAAGTACAAATACAAGTCCAATCCCAACTGTTGATCATCAATGTTAGAAATGGGGTCTTTGGTTGGCAGTCAGGTTACCCCCTGTCCATGCAAGGACACTCACTCTAGTCAGGGTAAAAGAGAATCACTCCTGCTCACCCCCTTGGTATCTTTGCATGAGCAGCAGGCTTAACTTCAGAGGTCTAAGTGTAAAGTATTTGTACCAACACACACAGTAATTTTGTGAAAACACTGCAAAAAGACACAACACAGGTTTAGAAAAATAAAAAATATTTATCTAAACAAAACAAGACCAAAATGACAAAAATCCACAATACACAAGTCAAGTTATAAATAAAATTGCAAAAAAGTCTTGTAATTTTAAAAACACAGTAATGCTGTTAGTGTGAAAATGTACCTTAGGTGCGTCAAAAATAACTCCTCACAGGCGAGTGTGTGTCAAAAAGGGCTTGCGATGCATCAATTTCACTCACGAGCAAGACCTTGCGTTGTTTCTCCTTTAGTCGGGTTGACATGCATAATTTCTTCTCTCCGCAGGAGAGCGATGCATCGATCCGGTCAGCACTCTCGGGTCCGACAGGCCTTCCGTTGTTTTTACACGCCCAGTGGTGTTTGCGTCCGAAATTCAGCCACACGATGGTCCGAAAACCATGCAGCGCGGGTTACGATCTCACCAGCCTCCTTCAGCTATGCTGCATGTCATTTCCCCAGCTCCAGGAGTCACTCTTCCAGTTGTGTTGCAGGCGCACGCTGACTTTTCAGCCGCAGATCAGAGATGCGTTGATCTTTTGCCCGCACGGCGGTTTGTGCGTGGATTTCTCACTCTTGGGCTGCCAGCTTCTCATTTCAGGGTCCTATGAACTGGATGGGCACCACTTGGCAGAGTAGGAGTCTCTGCAGAGACTCCAGGTGCTAGGAGAGAGAAGTCTTTGCTGTCCCAGAGACTTCAAACAACAGGAGGCAAGCTCTAAATCAAACCCTTGGAGATCTTCACAAGAAGGAAGGCTACACAAAGTCCAGTCTTTGTACTCTAGCACAGGTATAAGCAGCAACTGCAGGATAGCTCCACAAAGCACAGTCACAGACAGGGCAGCTCTTCTTCCTCAGCTCTTCTGCTCTTCTCAGGCAGAGGTTCCTCTTGGTTTCCAGAAGTGTTCTAAAGTCTGTGATTTTGTGTGCCCTTCTTATACCCATTTGCCCTTTGAAGTAGCCCATTTCCAAAGGAAGGTCTCTCTTGATTGTGGAATCCTGCCACTGCAGTGTCTGTGTGTGCAGTTTTAAAACTGTAAACTCGACTTGGAAAGTGTACCCACTTGCCAAGCCTAAACCTTCTGTTTTCTTACATGTAAGGCACCCCTAAGGTAGGCCCTAGGTAGCCCCAAGGGCAGGGTGCAGTGTATGGTTAAGGTAGGAAATATAGTAATGTGTTTTATATGTCCTGACAGTGAACTATTGCTAAATTTGTTTTTCACTGTTGCCAGACAGTGACACAAAGGGAGCTGGGGTATAGTCCGCATTTCCTGATGAGCAATCTGTGCTAGGAGGGTGGGGAGGAGTGGTCACTCACACCTGAAAGGGCTGTGCCTGCCTTCACACAATGCAGTCTCCAACCCCCTGGTGTTTGTGTGGGGCCAGGCCAGGTCAAGGCAGGATCTTGTGAACAACAGAGACTCTCCTTTGAAGTTTGCCTACTTCAAAGGCAGAAAGAGGTATAGATAGTGGACCCAAAATCCCAGAATTTCAGATTACTTCAGTGATTCAAGAGGCACCTATGCTAGAAGAAGAGCTGAAGGAGAAGTGCTGCCCCTGCCTGTGCTTACTGCTTCTGCCTGAGAAAGGGGGCAAAGACTGGACTTTGTGGTATATTCCTGCTTGTGAAGTGTCTCCAAGGGCTTGGACTGAGCTTGCCTCCTGTTTTGAAGTCTCAGGGCCATCAAAGACCTCCTCTGCTGCTGGAGAAACGTCGTAACACCTGCTTGCACTGCTAAAAATCAATACAGTCCCCACGCATCATGATTTTTCATCGTCGTGTGGCCAGATTTCACACACATCATCACTGGGTGTCAAAATCAATGTGAACCTGCACGGACCCGAGCTGCCCCATCTGGAAATTGAGGCATCACTCTCTTGTGGGAGAGAAAAATGACGCATCGCCTACCTGACCGGAGAAGAAACGATGCACAGCCTCAATTGCGAGTCAGAAATTGACGAATCGCTGACTTTTCCGATGCACGTTCGCCTGCATATTTCCATTGTTTTCTACGGAGTATGATTCTGTTATTTGGAAAATTTATAACTTGACATGTGTATGTTGGATTTTTGTTGTTTTGGTCTTGTTTGAGTTAGATAGACATTGGCTATTGTTCTAAACTGGTGTGGTGTCCATTTTGTAGTGTTTTCACTGTGTTACTGTGTGTTTTGGGTCAAATACTTTACACATTGCCTTTAAGATAAGCCTGACTGCCTGTGCCAAGCTACCAAGGGGTTGAGCAGGGGTTGTCTTAGGAGTACAACTCCCTTACCCTGACTAGAGTGAGGGTCCCTGCTTGCACAGAGTTGAAACTGACTGCCAATCAAAGACCCCATTTCTAACACTTTTAAAACAATAGTTATTTTTAAGCCCAGTGCCCCGCACCAAAGTCAGTGCCAAGTGAGGCTTCACCAGTCATACGTCCATAAAGCTGGCCCTGCAATGTTGCACATTTTCTTTCTTTGAGCCAGGTGCACTTTTCAGAAGGTTTAGCCTGTGCAAACAAGGAGTGTGTGACATATTTGATTGAACGTTCCTCCGCCAGGGGAGGCGCAATCTTGCACTACCCTAGGGGCAGCACATTCAAGTGAAATGCAGAACAGCTTTAAACCAGTCACTCCGTGTTTCACTGTGCAGATGGCATCGGGGGCACACTGACAGTGTGTCAACTTTTGGTGGGGCACTGCAAGTATGCCTCTTGATGGCTTCTTTGCCTTTGCACCCACGTCTATACTACAGCGTGGACGCAGAGGCAAAGAGATTTGGTTATTTGTATGGAGACACGCACTAATGCAAATTAGAGAATGCCCATTGGTGGTAGTGCTGTTGCAATATGTGTGCCATAGCTATTTGTCTTACAGAAGGGGCGACACAAGTGTCTGCTGCCCCTTCTGTGATACCAAAGTGCCCCGGGGGTGCACAAAGCGAGCCAAAATGGCTATTGCCTTCCATGGCACTTGGAAAAATACGGCCCCTGATGCATTTCTCTTTCACTACAGGATTTTTCGAGAGCATACGACCTTGCCAAACCTGCCCTGTGCTATTTACAAGGAGTTGTGTGGGCTTCTTCTCGACATTGAAGCACCACATGTCTGGAAATTACCATCTACTCTTTCTTCCCTCACCATACTACGAAAACCACTGATGAAGACTCCACTGAATTCAGCAGTCTCCAGTTTCCCCTCTGCCTTGCCTTTCCTCTGAATGACTCCTTACACTCCCTTATCGCCACACTGTTCAGCTACCACTTCTCCTGCTCAAGGGGTTCTATAATCCTTTTCTACCCTTCATTTGATATTTCTTTTTTATTTCTCAGAAATATAAGTAAAAAATAGTTTTCTGCAATTTGCTCAGTGCACATTATGATCACAAGCCTTTTCACTCCATAAATAATGTGTACCCATTTTCTACATGAAAAATTAAGAAACACTGCTATTAGCACCTAATTATGAATTACATATCTCTTGAATATGTGTTTCAACATGGAACATTAGAGCAAAGCAAGTTAGTGACAAAAACGTTTGTACGTGGCACAGCTCACTTTAAATAGAATACCGCGTCTTAAAATTACATGTCTAAATGCAGTCAAGCAGTGACTTTTCCGACCAGGTAAAGTGTTGCATGATTTTTCATGGTCAAAACATTCCTCAGTGCGAATGCTGTGCAGAGTTCACCTTTACACAAATGTTTATTGAATGCCAAGGCAACAGCATTCTGAAATGCAAGGTCGATTGATCCATTGTTTTCAATGAATCACGTTTTACTAACCTCAGATTGCAATTGTCACTTATCATGTCACATTGTGCAATGTTTAGACTGTACCGAGCAGTTCTTTTCTTAATGAAATCATGATTCTTTTTATCAACAATACCAAGGCCTTCTTCTTTCTAAACTCCACAAATATGCACGCCTTTTTTATCCCTTGTAAAACGTTCTCTCAAATTGGTCTCCCTAATGTGATAAATACTGTGGATGAAAACACTAAAGACTATTATGACACAGCTTCCTTTATTTTTCTGTTAGTCCCCTAGCTAAACATGCAGGTAGCTTGGAATTCCCAGCTTCAGTTCTATATATGCATATCATTAGAAAAATTAAGGCCCAGATTTATGAAAAAGTGACGTATCCGCTCTGAACCCCCCCTACTGGCACCTAATGACACCATGGTTGCGTCATATTTAACATACAGTGCACCATGGCAGTAGTTAGAACAATAGCATCAAACATTTTGACACTATTGTGGTGCTTTGCTACACTAGCATCAAAAATGTTGACGCTAGTGAAACAATGTGCAAGGAGGCCTATTGATTTAAATGGGTGTGTCGTTTTAATGCCTGTTCAGAGCAGGCGGTAAAAATGACAGAAAAAATGGCATAGTGAAATCTTTTAAATTTCACTATGCCAATTTTTTCAGGCCTCCTAGTGATGGAACCCCCCACCTTGCATAGATTATGCCTGGTAAAGGCATAATGTGGCACGAGGGGTTACAAGTGGTGCAATGCATGCATTGCACCACTTTGTAAATATGGAGTGGGGGAAATGTCATCTTAACACCAAATTTGCATTAAAAAATGATGCAAATGTGGTGCAAGGTGGCACTAGGAACTTCCTAAATCCGGCCCTAAGTTTGTTAAAAGAATATGCCCCTCATTACGACCCTGCCGGTCTGAAGATCGCCACGGCCGCGGAGGTTGCCTCACCTCAGATGGGCCGGCGGTGAAGACTGTCAAATTACGAGTTCAGCGGTTTGCCCTAAACCAAAACACTGATACTCCACCCGTCCCGCTGCTTTTCCACAGTCTGCCGGGCTGAAAACACCCCCAGTACTGCGGACGCCGTGATAGCTAGCGGTATGACGTCGCGGGAGCTGGCAGAATTTTTTCGTCAGTCGCACCAGAAAAAGCTGCCGGTCTTGTATCCCAGAGACAGGAATCTGTATTCCTGTCACCGGGATACTCCTGCACACACATCCACATACCTGCACACATGCACCCACATACTTGACACACAAACATACCCCCTACTCACCCACGCACTTGCATCATACATCCCCATTCACACTAACATACATAAACAAACACTGCACTCACCCACGCATTCACTCCTCCCTCCCCCCTCCAGCACATACATACATTCACTCCCCCCTCCACCTAATCCCCTCCAGCGCATACATACATTCACTGCCCCTCCAGCATGTACATACATTCACACCCGCTCTACCCCCTGCACCGCATACACGCTCTCACCCCTTCCATCTGCTCAATCGCACTCACACACTCAATCGCTCACATGCACATTCACCCCCACCCCAATCCACTTACACACATGCACCCCATCCCAATCCACAAATACTCACACACACACCCCCCCACAATCCACAAACACTCACACACACCCCTCATCCCAAATCCACAAACACTCACACACCCCCACCCCAATCCACAAGCACTCACACACACACCCCTCTCCCTTCCACAATCACTCACACATGCAGACATGCACCCACAAACACCACCCCTCCCCCTGCATTCACAACTTTCACACACGCACTCACACATTCACACATGCACTCACACAGGCACACCCACCCCCTTCCACCGTCAAACCATCTACTTACCTCGTCTGTTGCGGAGGTGGTCCGGGAGGGGATGGGTCCCAATGCTTCCAATGCCGGCAGTGCCCCACCATCAGGACACCGCCACATCATATTACGGGTCATTATACGGTGTGCAGTCTCTTTTTGGCATGGTGGTGCTGGCGGTGGAACTGCCTCTTCACCGCCGACCACCAGGATGACTGGAGTTGGAATTCCACCAGATTTCGGGCGGAATCCCGAAATCCGTCATAATAGGGCGGTCTTAAGACCGCCAGCACTGGTGGTCTTTCGGCGGCCGCGGCTTCGGCGGTCTCACAAAAAGACTACCGAAGTCGTAATGAGGGCCTTTGTCTTTATTAAGCTCCCATTTGCTAAGTGCATTATTTCATTGTCCTTTTATTTATCAAGCTAGATGCTATTAAACATACACGTCAGGTCAGTTCTGATACAGCACTAGACTTGCATATACTATGTCATCCCCATTAATAAACGAGAATTGCACATGCAGTAGTTGTAGAAAGGGGAGGTAATTTTCAATGCGTCTTAGTTACTAATAGGTAGCACTGCAAATTGTACATTTTCAAGTTGTCACAAAACAACCTGCTTAAAGAATATGAATATGGCAAATTATGTTTTACAACCTGCTTTTAATGGCACTGAAGGCAAGGATGGTGGCTTTTAAAAGACAACAGAGCACCATCCCTGCATTTGCATTGTCAAGTGGGAAACATGTTTGAAGTTGTGCATCTCCCTCAAAGAGACAGGTGCAACTTTACAGAGAAGTTACCCATTTGCGAACACATTAGGGAAATCAATCAGCAATTGTACCTTGAGCCACTGCTTTCTCCCCCCCAAAGATATCTAACATGGTTCACTGGGTGGGGGGAGGAATTGGTGGGTTTTTTGGCTTTGAAGTGTAATGAGCCCTGCTTACCAGGCCTCAGTGCATGTGCTCTGAGCCCTCAAACTGCAAATACAATTGATTAATACCGGATTGGCATGTGTAACTTGCCTATAAACTCTAGTATATGGTACATGGTGTTCCTGGGCCTGCACGCTCCATATCACTAGTGGACTGCAGAACTGATTGTTGCACCACTGCTGTTTACAAAGTGAAAACATGGCTCTAGGTTTTCATTTGCAGACTAGACAGGCAGTCTTAAAACTGCCAAGGCAACATAGCAAAATAACCCTTTTGCCAAGTCCAAGCTTTCTGTTTTAAGATTTATAAGCCACCCCTGAGCCTGGCCTTATAAGCCCATAAGGCACAGTGCACGGTATTAAAAAGCAGGGTATGCTTATTTCATGTTTTACGTGTCCTGACAGTGGAAACTCACAATTGCTATTTTAACTGTATCAAAGCTGGCATTCCCATCAGCTAACATGGAGTTACATTAGTCCAAACACTAAGTGCTAATTTTGGTTTGGGATCACCAAACACAGTAGTTGGAGGTATTGAATGTTACATTAAACCCACTTTATTGCCGAAATCAGATTTAAGGTAACTTTCCATATAAAGGTGACTTTAGGAGGTCACCACTTTTTTTCCCCAAAGTTGTAGTAGTTGTTCTTGATCAACTACAGCAGTTGTCACCTAAGAAAATTGCAGCCCGCCTGCCAGAATGTGAGAAGTGCTCCCAGGAATGGGGAATAAAAAGACTATTGGTGGGAAAAGGTGCAATCTCCTGTGAAATGATGGCCAGGGGACTGTGACCACGATGGCCCAGCTTTAAAGACGTAACCTCCTCTGAAAGGCAAATGAGAGTCACAGTGTAGTCGGCCCTTTCCTTGTGTTGTTAGACAGGTGGCATCAATTATTTTCCAGAGGTGGAAAACCTGTTCCAGACGCGGTTACCTAGGAGGAATGTATCTTTATGCTTGCCATACCTCAGGTGTGTGCTTATACTCTGACTCAGGGATGATGGGGTCCTGAAAAAATGGATTTGGGAAGAGCGATGAATTGTTTGGTACCAATCCCAGAGGAAGTATATAACAGTGGGTTTGGTTGTCCTGTGAGAATTGCTGCCCCATGGTCTAGGGAGTCTCCCCACCCAATAACTCAAAATTGGATAAAGGTTGCCGCAAAGCCTACCAGCTTTGGAGACTACTGACCTTGGACATGACAGCAGGAAGACTGCACCTGCTGAAACTGTGGACATTAGAAAAAAAGGCTGCACCAAGAAAGTCTGCACCTGCTGCATCTTCTGAATTAAGACAGATCTTCAAAAGTGAATAGCTGTGCCTCCAATTGTCTTTTTGGCTAGAGACCTCTGTGACTGGACTTGCTCTGACTCACGCCAAAGACTAGTGAGTCAACACAAAAGCTAAAGAAGACTTACATCTGCAACATGTCCATCTCAAGAATTCACACTGAAATTGCCCTTGGCTCTGCTGGTAAAGCCTGTGGGATCCAGTCCTAGCCCCCACGAGGTGCTTCTTAGGTCCTGAACCCTTGACTGGTGCTAGAGTGTACTGTTTCTCCCCACAGAACTGCAACTTGCAAGCCTAAAGTGAAAAATAATAATTTTAAGCACAGAGTCTAGGCTCATAGACTATCATTATTTGCCAGTTCATAGGCGGTCTCGAGCAGCATCATAAACCAAGGCTTTTTACAGAGCCACTGGACTTTGCCCATCCATTGACTTCGAGCCCATTGCTAAACTCAATCTACAGAGGACACTGCTGACCTGACCATCAATGAGAAAAAGAACCAGAAGCATTTCTCAGTGGGATATGATGTCATGTTCCATATGCTTTTCATGGACACAAAATCTATCACTATAAATGCTGTGATAGCATTCACATTGTAATAAATGTTGATTAAATTGCTTCGTCATAAGACTTTTACATGCAAGGACAACTTATCACCTACAAAAACACACTTTTCTTCATAAACTCCGTTTACTGAAACTGCAAAGGGAATTAGCACCTACAAAGTCCCAGTGCCTGTGATTCTTTCGTGAATTACTTTAAACATTTATTTCAATCATCATGGTGGAATCTGTAGCACAACAGTTTTGCAAATAACAAGGTTTGCTGGATCATCATTTACCCTACCTTTATCTCTACTGCAGAATATAGATCACCAAGTGGGATACATGGTATGGTGTTTCCTACCCTTCCTGTATATATTCATACAACGTGTGAATCACTCCTTATCTTTGTTCTTTTAAAGTGAAACAAACGTATTTGAGATGTATACTCAACCTTGAATGTCAGACACCTTCCCTTTTTGTGTGTTATTAATAAAGATATCCAGCAGATGCACTACTAAATGGTCATATGACTCATAAACTAAATTTTCTTACAATGACTCTTTATTGCCCCCCTAATTGCCCCCTTCAGTAGTTTATATCATATTTCAAACAATGTTAAGGTGATGATGGACATATGCATTCCCAAACATTTATCACTTGGCCAATGATGATGTGTGTGTACCACTACTATTCCTACTGTGGGTTAAAATTACACCTGCAAGAATGCATGATATGCAATACATTCCATATCTCATAAATACATTTTTTCGTAAACATATTATGAATAAACATGAAGTCTAATGGTGGAATGCAGGGCCTGATGCATTACATCTTTTGCAGTTGCAAAACGTCTTTCACGAATTACAGGCAATGCTGCTGCAAAACCTGAAATCGCAATGAATTAAATATATGTAGGGATTTTCAAATGCTTTTGTGTGTCACAATGTACACTTTGAGACTCCTTGTGATTCAGAAGGAAGTGGGCATTAGTGTAACATTAGCCCCTTCAGGCCCCACTCTGCGGTGGGGCACTGAGCTCCAGTGCATTGCCTGCACTGTGCACGAGAGGTCCTCAATGCGTCCAGGGTGAAGTGGGCCCCTCCATGTACTCTTCAGAGGGTCCCTCTAAAGTTTTGTTTAATTACACCAATGGAAGAGGGTGGCAAAGATGTGGTATTCCACCTACTTTTTGAATCACAGTGACATGTAGAAGCTTTTCAACTGTAGTTTCAGTCACAAAGCATTGATCTCATGACTTCTTCTCAAACAGAGTGCTTTTGGATTTGAAAGGTAGATGCTGAACATATAGAACAACTTCCATTTTGTTACTATGAGTTCAGGAATCGGAGGGGCATACAGGGGGTCATTCTGACCCTGGCGGCCGGTGACCGCCAGGTTCACCGACCACGGGAGCACCGCCAACAGGCTGGCGGTGCTCCCGAGGGCATTCTGACCGCGGCGGTTCAGTCGCGGTCAGAAAGGGTAAACCGGCGGTCTCCCGCCGGTTTAGCGCTGCCCCAGTGAATCCTCCATGGCGGCGGATCAGACACCCCCTACCGCCATCCTGTTCATGGCGGGAAACCCGCCATGAACAGGATGGCGGTAGGGGGTGCCGCGGGGCCCCTGGGGGCCCCTGCAGTGCCCATGCCAATGGCATGGGCACTGCAGGGGCCCCCGTAAGAGGGCCCCAAAAAGTATTTCAGTGTCTGCTTTGCAGACACTGAAATACGCGACGGGTGCAACTGCACCCGTCGCACCCCTGCAACTACGCCGGCTCAATTCTGAGCCGGCGTCCTCGTTGCAGGGGCATTTCCTCTGGGCCGGCGGGCGCTCTTTTGGAGAGCGCCCGCCGGCCCAGAGGAAATGTTTGAATGGCCGCCGCGGTCTTTTGACCGCAGTGCGGTCATTTGGCGGCGGTACCTTGGCGGACGGCCTCCGCCGTCCGCCAAGGTTAAAATCACCCCCACAGTGATTTGGAGGAATTCTACAAGGTCCACCAATGCATATATATAAGTGTCTCTCCATTTGCCAGCACCTGCCTACTTAAGGAGTATGGGGTTGAAAACCAGTTATTTAATGATTTCAAAAGCAAGCATGTGGATCAGTTAGAATGTGTTTTTTTTATATATATTAAACACAAATGTATAGCTTAAATTCATTCAAGTGTGTAATTGTGCATTTGGGCCATCAAATAATTTGTTGGCTTAAGCCATTTATCTAGAGAGTCAAGTTTTGTTCAACTCCAAAGTGGGGCTATACAAAATCTCTATTTTTTAAAGGTTTGGGATTTTTGCAAAATCTACTCAAAGCGTCACACAACAAATTTTATAGTAGTTTGAGTGACAATTAAATATGTACATACACCACTGAAAAGCATATAACCCAATAATCAGTGAAAAAAGACATACACCTATTAGAAACTGAAATGCAACTGACAAAATTAATATTTTTGAGCCACAACTATATGAACGCTAAATTACTCTTACCAAGGTATTTTTAGGACCAGAAACTTATGCAGGCCAAACACAGTTAAGGCCAATCTCAATTACATATTTTTGAAGCAGCATAGTTAAGATAACATGTTGTCAACCTTTCATTCTAATGTACTGGTTACAACTGTTTTAGGTGTAAAAAATCTACCCTCTATCTAGGGTAGTAAGGGACTTTAACTCTGCTGAATGTAGCAGCAGTTATGCTTGACTAGCATTGCATCATTACACAGGTTTTGAATGTATAATTGACCTTTCAATTTGATGCTGTCTTTATACTATAAGAAAAGCTTAGATTTTACTGCAGTAATGGAAAGCAGCATATAAACATTCTTACTCTCACACGTAGTCAACACTTCCTCGCTAAAAAGGACCAGACAGAAACCCATAATATCTACTGAAAAGAAAGAAGTGTGAATTGTCTCAACAGAATGGTGACTTGTCTTTTGGCTGGCTGTTAGTGCAGGCTGCCATTTTGATCATAGATTATGCTGAATCTATATTGTTTTGCTTTAATGTTAAATGAAGCCTATTCTCATACAACGCTATCATGAGAAAAATGATGAAATGGAGCATCTCCTAGTAAAAGTAGACAATTGATAACAGTACTTACTACGACAGAAATGGACAGTATCATAGCTTAAATAAAGGTTTCTATTTAACTAATTCCTTAAGAAAACTTCACTTGAATTAATTTTTCCGAAGACATAGGGTTGTATTGGCCAATAACATTTTTGGTCATCTCACAAGAGGTATCTTTATAAGATGAAATATATACATTTTGCAATATTTTGGATATAGTGTGTTTTAAAGAAAATATATATATTTGCTATGGTTCTCACATTTTAATTTCCTGAATATCTGCTATTTTGGATATTGGAACAGTGAAGTATGATAATTAGCTTCCTGCTGCATATGCTCTAGTTTACTCTACTTTGTGAAGCAATTGTTGAATATTAACTTTAATCTGATAAGAAAGGTTGAAGGATGGTGTTAGACCTGCAGCCTTAAGGGGGTCTTCCCCCAAACTTTTTGCCGTCCTTGTCCACTTTTTTCTGATCTTGTTTTTGATAGCCTTAGGAATGTGCATTTTACCACTGCTAATCAGTGTTAAAGTGCTTGTCCTCACTCCGTGAAACATAGTAACATTAGCTTATCCCCAATTGGCCTATTTAAAGTATTCATAAGCCCTTAGTAAACTTGTACTACGTGTATCCAGGACCTGTAAAGGCTACAAGTGGGACTGCAGCACTAATTGTGCAACCCACTGAAGTAGCCCCTTTCAACATACCTCAGGCCTGGCACTGCAGCCTGTGTGTGCAGTTTTAAAACTGCCATTTCAACGTAGCAAAATGAACCTTTTTTCCAGGCCCAAACCTTCCTTTTCAATACATATTTCACCTCTAGACTAGACCCCAGAGAGCCTGGATGGCAGTTGGCAGTGTATTTCTAAAGTAGGACATTTAATTTTAAGTTATATATGTCCTGCTAGTGAAAAATACTTACATTTGTTTTTTAACTACTGCAAGGCCTCCCTCTCCCATAGAATACATTTGAGTTACCTTATTACACTTAATAAGCTGTAATTTCCAAATGGGAGAAGGTAACCTGTTCATATTTGGGTTCTTTGGAATTGTGGTGAAAAATCCTCTATTACGGCACAGTCAAATTTTAAATTAAAATTTTGAAAATGCAATTTTAGAAAGTTTGGCATTTTCGTGTATTTGCCAGTTTGGGCCTGTAACTGGTCTCTGGGTTACATGACTTAATGTAGCTGACAGTTGGGCTTTGTGTATTCTCCTAGGCAGCCTCACACAATGTGTAGCTTAGGTGTGCCTGCATCAGCCATCACTGGCAGGATGGGAGGGTGGTGCTGGGCACAACCCTACTTACACCTCGAATAGGGTGTCTTCTGCCTTTGCACAAAGGGCTAAATCCCCCCCTGTAGTTAATGTGGAGCCAGGACAGGGAAGGCAGGCTACCCGGGGACTTCAAAGGGATCTCTAGAAGCTTATCTTGCCTTCTATCTTCTAGAGGGAGGGTACCAAGTATAAATATTGGACCTCAGATACCACATCTTCAGTACACTTCTGGACCTGTAGATACTGTGCCAGGATGAATGACTGCTGTGCTTCTGAAAGGAGTGCCACTCTGTTGGACTGCTGTTTAAGTGAACTTGTGCTCTGCTGTGCTGACTTGCTGCCTCCTACCCTCTGGCCTGGGTGAGAATGACTGGACCTGCACCTGTTAAATCCAGGACCCAAAAGTGACACCAAGGGCTGACTGGTCGTCCTCCTGATGAGAGCCACAGGGACAGAAGGCTCCAATAACCTTGAATTCAGCACATAGACTGTGCCAGCTGTGAGTTCTACCCTACAGAGTGGTGCCACACCGGTCCTGGACCCTTGGAAGTGGGCCTGAAGGTGCTCTACCAGCCCAACTGTGGACCCAGCAGAACTGATGCATCCCCTCTTCTGCACAGAGCAAACCTGAGCAGAACCTATGCATCGCCTCTGCTGTGAGGGTTCACCTGAAGCAAAGGGATCTGCATCAACCCCACCACTGCATCAGAAACACTGCCTGTGTGTAACTTTCTCGATGCAGGCCCTCACAACACAAATCTCTAGGTGATGGCAGCCTCAACAGCAACACAGGTTCTCACATCTTACCTTCACAGCTCATCAGAAGCAATGTATCGCCTCACCTCCTCGGCTATGTAGGTCACATCGCACACCCTCTTCGATGTGATCTTCAATGATGATGCAGGACTTCACGTGGCAGCTCTGCACCTTCTTTGGAGTGTGGGTTGGCTCCCAAGCTGTTCTACCCATTCTTAGCACAGATCGTTGCAGTGCTCTGCAACAACGATCTAAGGTACTCTGATCAGCCACCCTTACTGGTCCCTGTAGACAGCCTGCACTCCATCACAGGCCAGCTACTTGTGTCTTGTGAACTTGTAACTTTCCAAGTCTTGTGCGACAAGATATCCATATTTTGAGGCTTTGTGCTTTTTGTGACTATTTTCAATAAAAGTTTTAAACTTGCTTATGACAATTTGGTCTTAATTTTCTTTTTAATTGCACTATTTTTCTAACCTGGTGTGGGATCCTTTTGTGGTGTGTTTTCACTGTGTTACTGATTGAAGTGTTGCACAAATACTTAATACTTTAAACATTGTCTGTAAGTTAAGCCTGACTGCTCTATGCCAAGTTACAGAAGGGTTAAGCAAAGGTTAATTAAGGGTTTGCTCGTGACTTCACTCTGACCGGTATTGTGGTTCCTGGTGTTGAGCCATGGGTGAGGATGGAAGAAGTGTTTGCATTTTCCCTAATCATTTACATTATGTTTTTTGAGTATCTTTTTAAATAGGTCATGGACACTATACTACGATTTTATTCAAGTTTAACATATACATATTTATTGGAAATTAAATTACTTTAGAAATGGTATTTCGTTTATTTCTTAAACGTAATGTTCTTTTGGTATTGGTGGACATGTAATACTTTTTACATCTCTGAGAAAGGCTTTGCTATGTGATACAATAAACCAAGACTGAGCCAATTATTGCTCACAGAAACCTGTCTGCCTAGCAGGAATCAGAGCTTAGGATAGGAAAAATTCAGACGCAGTCGACATCAATGCTTTGAGTTATGCATCCTTTGTTAAATAAATTGATAAATAATCTAATAGAAGTGTGCATTTTACCACTGGCTTGAAAGTGGAAAATGCAATTAAGCTGGTGGTAATCTGCACAAAAGTAGTCGTGCTCTGGCATACAATCTCTGCCAAAGAAACTGACTTCTTTATCGTCAACGACAGTGTGGCAGAACGAGCACACTATTGCAGTACTAACATTATTGAAGCTGGTGTTGGCCATTAATGCTCAGTTATTTCATGTTGGCATCTTTACATGCCTGTGTCTCTAATTGTCTCTGCACTTCATGTCAGCCAGAGCCAAAACTAGCACTGAAGTAAATTAAAACATGTTGTCAAAATAAATTCACTAAAGGTCCTTGGATAGGGAATATCTTCACATATTCGCATTATATGGGACTGTACCTATGCATTCATATTGTGTAATTATTACTTTAAAGGGAAATGTGGACTCTGATTTTCCTCAACATATCTGTGGGTAGATGCTGGCTATGTTAGGGGGATAGATCAAGACAACAAACTATAAAGCAATTAGCATGGAACCAACTATTATAATTGCTTACTTTAGGCTGAGGTTACGCTATTTATTGTCTGCCATTTTAGAGCAAGCAATTTTCGTCAGAAATGTGTCCAACACAAACAGCAGTGATTCATATCATGAACCATTCTTCAGGTCACAAAACCAACACTATTGTAAATAACCCGCATACACAAGCTCTCTCTGCTTCTTATGGCACGTCCTCGTATTTTAGACCCTTGGAAAAGTGTACTTGTCAGATCTGAAAGCGCTCACCATAATGATGGAACACGTAATTTGTTTTCTGATTGAGAATGACCACTGACCCGTTTTCCTAGCATCCTTTCTTTTTGAGTTTCCCGGTAGATTGACTGTTCTCTGATTGCCGGAATGATGTAGAGCCCAAGCTGCTAAACAAGCATTTGTTTTTAAATTGAATTTCTTGTTCATGATCATGTTACCTTTACGTGATATTTATTGCTTTGTGATGTTCAAATAAAATGCCACACTGTATTGTACCTTGGCTCATGTTCATCTCGAGCTTATAGGAGACAGTGTGTAGCTTAGAGTTAAATAACTGCTGCGGTGATGCTCGCCCAGCACTGAGCAAAATCAAAGGTTTTGGTTTCCTGTTCAATTTTTTTTTTTAGATTGTATATCTGCACTTAATGTAACACGCTACAATCACAATAAGAAAACGAAGTGAGTGTATCTTTTGTCAAATGATATGTCTGGTATTTTAAATATAATGATTCTAACCTTTAAATTGCCAGTATTCTGCTCAGCGATTCTTTTGAGTAATGTTGTTGCAAACAACATGTTACTAATAATAACGAGACTGCATTATTGGAGGTGCTGAATTCATGGTTTGCTCAGCGGAAATCTATCAATTTTGATAGGGTTCCGGGCAAGGTCTCTAATACAATTTCACACTGTGTTGCACAGTTTCACACCAAGTTGGTAAATTGCCGTACGAGAAAATATAGCAGACAAATATAGAAGCAATTGCTCCAGCAATGCCGCATTTCTCCCCATCACTGCATAAAGAGGTTTGTTTATTGTCTAAAATTGTTTTAATAGTTGTCCTTCTCAAACCAATCTTTAAATCATGCAGTAGCATTCACTTTTTCATCTTTTAAGCAAATCAAAGCTGGTGCTTGGAATGAAGACTTTAACTTAACATTGTACTGGACCAACCAACGGGCCCGAGTCACAAAGGTAAACTTAGACTCTTGGTTCAAGTGTAGACCAAAAGTCTAAGTTTACGAATTTTCCATATTCACAAAGGTAAGTTAAGAGTAGTATCTTTACGTCCGCCTTTGGGGCAGAATCTCCGCTCTTGGGACAGAATCTCTGCCCGAGTGTGAAGATTCCACTCAACTTCCAGAGTGTACTCTCCGCACCCGGAGTGGAATCTCCGCAATCAAGGCAGAGATTCCGCCTGAGTGCAGACGTAAAGATACTACTCGTAACTTACCTTTGTGAACACCGAAAAGTCATAAACTTGGACATGTGCTCTAAACTTAGATCAAAAGTCTAAGTTTACTTTTGTGAATCACGTCCTAAGTATATTTTATAGTGCACTGCTGAGAGCTATGCTAGTTGATAAAGGATCTGAACCTGATTTGTAGGCCCGAGTCACAGAGAGTTCCTATAAAGATGGGCAGTCCTTTAACAACCGGTATAGTGCCAGGCAGAAGGGTCATAAGGACATTACAATAGTCCTCCAACTAAGTGTACATTTCCAAATTTAAAAAGGAAGAAACACAAAAACCACCATTTGAAGGTTGGAGAAGAAGGCCTATCCTAACTATTTTTTGACTTGAGGCACATCATTGTCTTCAATGGAACTCTCAACATTCTTATGTTCAAACTACTTTGAATAGAATTGTATAAATGTTAACAGAGTCATACACACATATCTATAATCTATGCATTTCAGTTTCACGAAACTCATCTTTCAAGATTAGGGACTAAGAGTAAACTAGAAATCTGTATTTTCTCAGACATTTAGAAGCTGGAGTCCTAGAAGAGGTGGTTACAGTTATTCTTCCATTTTTCTTCATTAAAAACATTGTAGCTAAATCACATGCATTTTGCTTTTAGTATGTGTGTTGTTCTCTTGTAGTACTCATGGGTTACTCCTGAATACAAGGATATGCTAGGAGTGTTACATGAGCAAGCCATGGAAATATCTTTGTAAATCAGGTAAATTGTCTTTCCTTTTACATTCTTAATTGATAACATCACTATGCTTATTATAAACATAGACCTTCAGGTGAGATGCTTACTTGATCCTTACTGTGTTACCTCCCTGATTCTTATGCATTGTTCACCCACTCATGAAAATGTGGATGAACTGAAACATTTTACATTTAAGGCAGTAGTGTTCAGTCAAAACAATGTCAAATTCATCACGTAGAGGGGAAACATCCTGAACAACTAGGTCTAAACCACTACTTGCCTGAACCACTACTGCTAAACAACTAAAAAGTCTCTACAACTAAGTACTGAACAACTACTGTCTAAACAACAATTGTGCCTGAATAACAAATGCCTGAACAACTAATTTTAAGGTAAGGTTTTCTTTTTGGTTTTTATGGTTTCTTAGTTGTTTAAAATATATATATATATATATATATATATATATATTAGCTGTTCAGACAATTGTTATTCAGGCACAGTTGTTGTTTAGACAGTAGTTGTTCAGTACTTAGTTGTAGAGACTTTTTAGTTGTTTAGCAGTAGTGGTTTAGGCTATAGTTGTTTAGGACGTAGTTGTTCTGTCACATATCCCACGTAGAGTGCTTCTGAAATAAACCTTGTGAAAGTTTGGAGGGTAGATGTAGGGGCACGAAAGAAAAAGTTGACTTAAGCAATAATCAGTTCACTGACGTTAATTTCCACTGTTTTTCAGATTTCTAAACCTGCACTAATTGTCTTTTTTCTTGCTGTGTTTCTGTTCTGCTCACACATAGCTCTGTGGCCATGAATCACACTTTTTGTTTCTATTGCTTCTATGTTTGGTCTTAATAATCACTATAAAAATAAGCGAGCAACATAAGCACCCCAGAATGGAAAGAACATTTCCTTTGAACTGAAATCAGTCAAACAAACGTATAAGAAGGTTTTCAGTATACATGAGCAAGTATTTTTCTAATAGACAGGAGATATGTGAGTAAAGTGAACTGCATCAGTAATTATGTACTGGAGTAGGACTGGTGCAAACTGTGACAGAGCGAATCACACACTGCGCAAAAATCCACCCCTCCTTCTCATCAACAATTACGTTTACTCAAATTTTAGTTCATATTTTTTGACACATATATATTGATTGAATTATCTGAAATGATCACACTGATGTTTAAATTAATGCTGTGCGTAGGGCAGAAATGGTTCTTTCGCCTGAGCTTAAACGCATTGATTGTGAGCAAGGCATGCATTTCATGAGGTAAGCCAATCCTGTGACTGGGACCTAAAAGACGGAGAGGCTGGAATATTGAAGCCACACACACACTGGTTTTGGTGTGATTACTGTCCAATGAAGAAGAAGGAATATGGAGTAAAACCCTCAAACATTTTTTTTTTTTTTTTTTTATTCGAGTACTAGGGAACCAATAAATGCCTTAGTGGTATAACATGGAAGGCATGGGTGTGCATTTTATATGTATATGATTTGTTACTGCCCTGCTGTGGCACTAACAGCAATTAATTCTTCTAACCAGCTCGAAGATTGAATAATGCGAATACATTTCGAGCTAAAGATGGAAAGGATGGACTCCTAGGAGAAAAGCAAGTAGACGTCAGAAATGTGTGACAAGTAGAAAAGGCGAGAAAGTAAATGAATTCTGTCTTAGAACGATTCAATTTAAGGGATCGGAGGACTATCCAGTGTTGATGATAAGACAATCAAAGATGAGTTACAAGAAGCGGAGTACGTCGAAGTGAATGGGTAGGTTTAGTGATGAGATGATGTTTTGAAAGTATGCAGCTATGTCTCTGTCAAAAGTTAAGAGTGCATTAAAGGCAGTTATTTAGGTATTTATATTTTAGGGACCTATGGTTTCTCCATTCGATTTGCAGTGCACAAACCTTTATGTGTGAGATTTTCATGTGTGAGACTCAGTAGTGATCTAAGGTTGTGGATGTGAAGTAGTTTGAGAGAAAGTATGAAGAGAATAGTCTATACGAAAATACTTTTGAAATGCTTTTGTTGAATGTATAAACAAGTTTAGTGCAATGGAATGGTGTAAATTAATTTTGAATTTGGTGTATAAAAGTAGACATAGGGTCTGAAGCATGTTTTCTTTTTGGAATAGTAAAGTCAGTGATGGGCTTGAGGGAAGAACATATACTACTCAGAATGATCATTGGACCATGGTCAGAGAGAGAATTATAGGCTGTCATATATATTGATAAGGCCAGTGGCTTTCTCTTTTTGTTTAGATGTAGTAAGTCAAAGTGAGTATTCAGTGAGAAGTTGGTAGAAATGTGTCTGCTATTGCATGATAAGATTTAAGTTGATATCCCCAAGTAGAAGGAGAAAAAGTGAGGGTTCAAATAGGTAAATGACTGAATCAAAGTCCTTGAAAAATGACCAAATTTATCCTGGTGAGTGGAAAAATTCTAGGATATCTGCTTCAAAGGGGGCTGTCATGGAGGTATGCAGGAAAGTGGAGTAGTGTGGCTGGTTAGGCTTTACCATGTAAACTCCTCTCAATGCCCCAAAGATGGTCCTTGGAATCACAATAATAAATCCTTATCTCAGACTGGTAGTGTGGCAAAGAACAGTCAGGCTTTACTAGAAAAACATGTATTAAGCATTTCAGAGTACCAACATGGACGATAAGTAATAGGCACAACTTGAAAGAATCCAACACCAATTTATAAAACAAAATCCGATTCTTATATTAATTTAGACACCACATCTAAGTAAAGCAGATACATATAACGGGAGTTTTGAAATTTCAAGTGAAACATAATTCAATACAGTTCAAGCTGTCAAACATTTGCCATTGCGGTCAATGAGGAAAGTCACTAATGAGCTTTGGCCACTTGTGGGTGAGTTTAGGGGAACTCACTTGTAGTTTAGGTCATGCAGGTCTCAGGACCAAGGTGTGACAGTCAGTCTAATTTTAAATGACTCAATGGGCCCAGCTGCAGAGGTATCACGGCTGTCATTGGTGCTGCATGGGAGCAGCGGTGGTGAAAAATTATACTTGTGACACTTGTCACTTGCAAGTCGAGTTTGTGGGAGCCCATTGGGTTTTAAGGTTGTGTGGGCCCATGGACCAGGATTCACCATGCAGAACAACTCTACCTAGCTCGGGCGTCTCAGGTCGGGCGCCTCGTGCTTGGCTACCTTTGGTACTGAATGGGAGCTGTGGTTGCTGGCTTTACCACATTGATAGTGCAGGCAAGTGAACTGATGCAAAAACTCAACAACGGAGCCACCGATCACATTGGAAGCTGGTGTTGTAAAGGTGGTGATGACTGGATTGGATATTACTCACCTTGGAAGTGGAAAGGTGGAGGAGAAGCTACCTCCCCTTCTGGAGGTCCTAGAGAAAATGGTAGCCACTTGATGGAGAGCTGGACTACACTTCCCACAATGCACTGGACAACCTGATTTCAGACAATCCTTCAAGGGGCCTGATGGCCAGCCCTTCTTCGGTTCCAGTGGGTGCTTTTTACATGTGGTGTGCAGGGGGCTGATGCCAATAGTCCAAGGGAGTCTGGTTTTACCTTTGGCTCACAAAGGGTTCCCTCTTGCTGGGGGGATTGAAATTTGGTCAGGACGAGTCATAGTTGAGCAGTTCCAGAAAGATTGCCACAGGTTCAAAGTATCTCATCTTTTGTTTGTGCAGGTTTCTGTTGTCGTCGATGCGGGTCTCCTTCTATCCTTTCTTTGCAAGCAGTTGCAGATCGGAGGTTCTGGTGGCAGGGGTGCCCCTTAAGTCCTAAGATTTAGAGGTGTTGGGGTGTGGGAGCAAGTAACCAATTGAATACTAGCCCCAGCGGCTATTCAGCCTATACAATGGCACCTTCTGTTGGCCTGTGGCACCTTTTCTACCCAGAACCCTTCCTATTTTACCACTTTACAAGATTACAAGATGGCAGAAGTCTTCCTTGGCTGTTTAGACCAGGTAGCCCATCCTAGAGTTGTATGACTCCTGACTAACTACTTTTCACACCTGCCTAGGTGCAAATGAGCCTGGGGGCAGGGGGAGTGGCCTTGTCCACCACGAGGGGACAGCTTGCTTGCATATCGGAGGTGGTGCCCTTTGAAGCTCACTGTCTTGATGTGCTACTTCAGTAGCCTTCCTGGGAGAGAGGGAGGTGTGACCTCCTTCCTGTCTTCTGGGACTGTTCCCACTTACAACCAGGGGGTCAGAATCCTGTCTTGGCAGCAGCAACTGGGAGCTGAAAGCCACAGCACAGGAAAATTGTGGAAAATAGGTGGACAACCTCTAAGGTTACCACCTGGATGCATGTCATGTCACTCTCGACATGAGATTTGTGTCGGGGTGAGAAGGCACGCTGTTTGATTTCAAACGTGACTCATTTTGGCAGTACCACAATGGAGCAGGCAACCTCGGGTTTGCCTTGGTGCCAACCCATGTAATTCTAAGGGCTATCTTTTACTTATAGTAGCCATTAATGGAAAAGGCCACAAGAGGGACATCTAATCTTGACTTATATGTCCACACCTTTACAATATGCACCCTGCCTTTTGACGTCAGGAGGCCTTCCTTAGGGGTGACTGACATATACTAAAGATAATGCTTTGGCTGTGCCACACATGGTGTTGGCACAGTCAAGTTCAAGCAGTTTACACTACTCCTGCAGTCTGCAATGGCAGGCCTACTGTCAGTAGTTCACCTGGGTCACTCGGGGAGGCCCAAACAGTGTTTCAGGTCCTAGAGACCTCGTTAAAACCCATGCCCTCGGTACCACTTGTACCATAGACTAGGAACCTACAAAGAGGGTTAAGGTTTTTACAAATTGGGGATATCAAATAACATATACCAATTTAGGGAGAGAACACCGGCACTGGGGCCTGGTTATCTAACTCCTGTGCACTTTCAGAGAGAGTCATAACTAACAACATCTATAGCAAATATTAGTAAGCATTAGATATGTCCTGGATAGCCTTATGGGCAGGGTGCTGTGTATGTAAAAGGTAGGACAAATATTTTTATGTGCTACATGTCCTAGTGGTGACAAACAGCCTATTTTGTTTTTTATAGCTGTGAATGCTGCTCCTCTCATAGGTTTGCATTAGGAATTTCGTTATATATGTCTGAGTGGTAATTTCTGATCTGTAAGGAATAGCTTAGGCATGTTTGCTATGTTTGGAATGGTAGTGAGGAATCTGGCTTACTGAGGTAGGTGGATTTTACATTACTGTTTTAGAAATGCCACTTTGAGAAGTGGGCTTTTCTCTGTGCTTATATCACTAATGTTGTGCAACCTGGCTCAATCCATATTTGTGGCAGAGTGACAGCTCCACTTTGTACATACCTTTTAGACAGCCATCACACAGAAGAGGCTGGGTGTGACAGAAAAGGCATTTACATACTGATAGTCTTCCTAGGCTGGGAAGAAGGAGGGTTGTTCACATTTACATGTGAGTAGGCTGTGTCCTGCTCTCACACAATGGGCTGATTACCCCCTAATGATATCTGGAGGCAGGGATTGGTTGAAAGGGATTATTGAAGTTACCCCATAGACAAAAGCATTTTTGGAGTATAAATACCGGGGCTCTTGCCCCATGATTTGGAGAACACTTTTAGGATTGGGACTGAACCTCTGCCAGAAGGACTGCTGGACTGCACAAAGGACTCATCTGGACCGCTAGTCTGTAGTTGCTGTGCCACCTATTGCTACTGGGTGGGATAAAGGACTCCCTGGCTTGCTTTTCTGCATGATGCTCTTCTGCCAGCTGCTCCCTGAATTTGGGATTCACTCAGTACTGTTGGGCTGCCAGCAGAAGCCACCAAATAGCCACTTGTTTTATTGTGCCGGCCTACCTGCCCCGTTCGTGCCCCTGAAGTGCCTTCCAAGGACCTCAGCCCATGGGGAAGCACTGTTTCCAGCTCCTTGGCCTCTTCTGTAATCAGCACAGTTCTGTATGCCCTCTTAGTATTTGAGGAGCACCTTCATTTTTGTTATTTACACTATCGACTGGTGAGTGCTTTTACTCTTTCACCCCATATCCTCATTGAATGTATAGAAGCACTTTATCTGCCCCATGGGCATGTGGTGAGCGCTATGTTTGTCCTTGGGACATGTGGAGTGCCCTGCTTCCTTTTCCTACACTGATCTGCATCTCCAGAGCAGGGCAAGCACGGAGGAGAAGGCAGTGTGTGCTGAGCTGCTGAGCCAGTCTATTAAGGAAAGCTGAAATGCTTATGCGGCCTAAGAATCCAGTCTCACTCTGTGCTATCTCCACTTTGGCTGCTGCCCCAGAGAGAGGAATCATCTGTGGATGTGTCCGAGCACACCGCTCACAGGAAGGAACTGCCAGGCTCTGGATCAGAGTGGAAGGAGTGGCGGAGGTAGACAGGAACTACACTGATTGCTCAGGCAGCTAGACAAAGAACCAGTCTTCTAGGAATTCTGCAGGTGGGGGCTAGAGGAGGGTTTCCCTACCAGCCTCCATTGTGTGCATGCCCCATGCCCTCTCTCCTTACCGTGGGCCTGGCACAGGGCACTTAACTTGGAGGAGACGCTTGACCAGCGGTGTCCTTGCAGAGGACTGCGACCTTGTTCACCGCAGGAATTCATTCCATCCCAGAAAACTCGGTGGATGGGTGACTCGATTACTGCAATCTGATAATTGGGTGCGCAGGTACTCCTGGGGCCTTCATTCTAATGATAATTTCCCTAGTTTCCCTGAGGCCCATGAAATGTACCGTAATGACTGTAGTAGGAGTGCAAGCAAACTAAGCACTCACTGATTGGATATGGTGATTTGTGCGTTCTCTGAACCTGTTTGCATTTTCGGTATTGGCTACATAATTCATGCCATTCTGGCATATGAGTGTTTCACTTGCACCATTAAGTACCCACTGATTTTATAATTACTTCATAATGTGCCCAGTATTTGGGACAAATGGGGATGCATACTTTTTCTGCTATAATCCTGCTGAGTCTGATGCTCTGATGTTGCGGATCATGCTAATTCATTTGCCTTACAAGCACAGTGGTTGTGATTCTTATTGTTCTAATATCTCGTAACTGAAGATTCATGTACTCATATGGTATTGCCTGTGGTGATATTATGTGTGTTATGTTGCTATATCTGACAAGGATATGAGGAACTGTTCTGTAATTGCACAAACTGCATTGTATTTATCACCTATGAGGTTTTGTGACCTAATGATATATTTACAATATATGGCATATAATTTGTTTTGACATATTCCTGTATGGAGTCTCTTTTGTGGCAGATTTATTGTGTCACTGGTGTGAGTGTTTTGTGCAAATGATTTATACATGACCAAGCTACCGGGGGTGAGCCCAGGTTACCTTTGGTGTGTAACTTACTCGCCCTGACTAGAGTGATGGTTTCAGCCTGGCTGAGGTGCATACCCTAGCAAAAAAGAACCATTTTTTTGTACACAATGCAAATGTCAAAGACACAAATCCTATCCAGAAGCAAAATTACACTAAAATGAGAAATATATAATAAGGGGGAAATGTGAATTTTCAAAAGATAAGTGAAAAACAATGCTGAAATGCACTATGTGCCAGAGGTAGTCTATGGGAGCATTATATGGGACATAGACAACATTTCAGGCTGGCTGTCTGGTAGTCACAAAGTTGGAAAAACCTTTGAAGTCCCACTTCAGAAAGGGACCTTGTTAGGTTTTTGAAAAATATAATTGAAATTTCATTTAAGACTCAATACCAAAAGGGTTATTTTTTCCTAGGTATGGGGATCTGTGAGTGAGACAAAGCTGAAATCCAGTTCAATGCTTTTGAACTGTTGTTGGATACTTTTTCTGGGAAGTCCCCTGGAAACTCTGGAACTATAGATGAAACAATTTCAAAAGTTTCCAAACTTTCTGCTGGTGTGCAAACAACTATAGAAGTATGTTTTAGGGACCATGTGACCTCAAGGCATGTGCTTAGATACACTCAGGGTTATCAGGCAGAGGCCAACAGCATCCAGTCCAGGTATGAGTCATACTTGACAGCTTGGAACTACAGGAAAAATGCCTCTTGTGGCTTGTTGTGTCATCCTAGCCACAGAAGAGGTCAGCCAACTGACCTTTGGAGTCCACTTTTTTGCCCTATCTACATTTGGGAGCCAGTCCAGCCCTTTAGGTCTCCTCATATGTCTTAATCAGCAGGTACAGTTGTTTTCTATTCTTCCACAAGTCCAGAAAGTGTTCGAAAGAGAGTGCTTGGGGTGACACATTTATGCCTGGCACATTGGACAGGATGCCTTCTAGCTGTTTCTTGACCAATATAGTAAACCTACAGATTTATGCAGCTGTTTCTGCTTGCCCTAATGTAAACAACGGCACAGAGCACCCTATTACCAACATTCAGGATTGAGAAACCCATTTAAACTTGTGCAGAACTTATGTGCCCACTAAGAGGAATGCCCAGGGTAATGAGCAGGCCTCTCCTCTGTGGATACTTAAACCACGTTCTGGGGATAGCATTTCTTCCATTGGGTTTGGTTTCAACCTTATTAGGTGGGCAAAAGACTATGGCCATTTCCTGGTGTTACCCAACGTAAACCTGTGAAAGGGCAGGCCCATTTGAAGATAAATACATTTCTGGGACCACTCCAATTGGTCTTCCTGCCAGAGCAAGACAAATGCTTCCCCATTCCAGGTTTTTGTTCCTACTCTGGAAGAAATATTCCTACCTCATTACAGTCAAGCATTTGATTGTCAATGCTGAAGAGTTAATGGCATTTTCCTATTTACGCTACAGGCAGGGAAAAGGTAACTTTATAAATATATTTATTAAAACGCAACTTCACCGTTGAATTGTGCTTATCTAGACATTAAAAAGAGCAGTTGAATAATTTTTCTTGCTGGTCCCAAACCTGAGATACAATATTAATATTTTAATCTGTGCTCTAGTTTTTCTCTCTACCACAGCGAGAGCCTTCTACTGTATAATGAAGATACGTTTTTGGGGCGTCGCACTTCAGGGACATAGTAACACTACATTTACACATCTGGTTTTTAAATACTTTGCATCCTACCTTATGGGATACAAGGTATACATACGGATTGATTTAATGTTTGAAAGGATGTTATTTCCCATGTCAAAAGACTTATTTTGATGGGTCAGGATACAGGTTTAAACTGCAGCAGTCAGGCTACAATGGTAGGACAAAAGCTATGTTTGCCTTGTAACACTAATGGAAGGCACAATAATTGCAGTAGTCTACAGGTGACATTTAACTTTCTATGCTGTAGGTGCATTTTTTTCACAATGCTATGGCTTTACAGGAAAGTTAAATAAGACATTGTGAGTTGCTCAATTTAACTATGTTTTGGGAGTCAGAAAATCTGTATGTTGGCTTGGACAGCAGTACCTCATGCACAGAGTAAAGAAAAACAGCAGCATTAGTCAACAAATCAGGGTGACCACACAAAAGGAACACTACGCTAATGGCACACAACTCATCCTATCCCTCTCCAAGGACCACACCGACACCAGAATCAACTTCAGGAATGCCATGACCAACAATGCCACGTGGATGCGATCCAACTGCTTGAAACTGAACACAGACAAGGAAGAAGTGATCCTTTTTTTAAACAACACCTCTCCCTGGGATGACACCTGGTGGCCCACCGTTCTCAGGCAAACCCCAACCCTGACAACCCACGTACACAAATTAAGCATCTTCATTGACAGCCAACTCACCTTCAAGTGACAGATAAACACAGTGGCCTTCTCTTGCTTCCTCATCCTCCCCATGCTATGAAGGATTTTCAGATGGCTCCCTGTTGCAGCCAGACGAATGGTAACCCAAGTCTTCATCAACAGCAGACTGGACTATGGAACCGTACTCTATGCTGGAGTCTCAATCCAACTTCTCAAGCGCCTCCAAATTGTTCAGAACTCTGCAGCCAGACTTATCCTAGACCTCTCCAAATGGACTAGCATCACCCCTACCTCAGACGCCTCCACTCGCTGCCTGTGCATTAGAGATGCAAATTCAAGAATCTAACCATAGCACAAAAAGCCCTTCACCACATTGGACCCAAACACATTAAGCATCGCCTGACTTTCCAATTTCCAACAGAGAACTCTGCTCAATCTTCCTCACCCTCACACATGTCCTACATGTCCACCAAAGCCTCTGCAGAGGCCATTCCTTCTCCTACCTGTCCACCAAGGCATGGAACAACCTTTTTTCCATCACCTGTGACCACACACACCACCCTGGACCTCAAGAAAAGGCTCAAGCCCTGGCTCTTCAACGAGAGGCTGTCAGTACTCAATGTCCGCTCCCCAGCACCTAGATACCCCCGGGGTGATAGCTGAGCTCTACAAACTCCGATTGATTGATTTGTCACAGGACCAAGTCGAAGTAAAGAACACAGTCTCAGTGCAGAGCAAAGTGTATCAGAATCATCCATGAAAAAGTGATTGGTTAAATTGTCTGACTTCACATGTTTGTGACCATGATTAACATGTTGGAAGAAAGTATGCCACTGATTCAAAGTACCAATATGGAAGACATTTCCTAATCTAAAGAAGCCCTTTTAAATATCTCACAGGATGTAGACCACAATCACACATGTTGCACTCCTCCTCCTGCAGTGCATTAGATCATATGCAGGTCGACTAGATAATCCTAGGCCTGGATAGTAGCATGCAGCAAGGCGGAAATATGAATCCAATTTACAGACTCATGATGTAACGTTGCCATTGGGGTCAGACTCTCTTGAAGCTCAGCTGTGAATGGGAGGGTTTCTATCAGGCCCCCCTCCCGGGGACTCTGAAAATGTGGATATATAAATGCATCCACAGAAACAAAACAAAATACACAAAACTCAAAGTGTATGACTTCTAGCTTTTATCTAAAAAGGGTTAACATTTCATGCAAAATAAATAAAGCCGTATTAACTTGCAGACTAAAAAGTAGTGAGGTAAACCCAATTCAATTTTCTAATCAACCCAAGTTGGTTTTCCTTAGTTTTTAATTTAAATGATAAATGATTCCAAAGTTAATTAAATATTATGAAAGGGCATACCTCATCATCAGTACTTTCTGCTACGTGAAGAGTTCAATAAGCAGCAGTTATTTGAGAAAAAAAGATTAGCACTCACAAAGTGGCTGAAGTGTCAGTTCCTTTTCCTCTGTGCAATAAAACACAATATGGGCCAGCCAAAGACACCTAAAGATCATGAGCTATAACACTATCCCTAGCAGATCCCTCCACATATTTGGCAGATGACTACATTTTCTGATGCCTTTAGCCATCCCGGCCACAAAGATCTGAGTCATTTGAAAATCTGAAAGTACATAGGTTGGTGTCTCTGAATACATACTCTTGCTGCAGTCTATATCAAACCAAACCAAACTTTTATTGTTGCCAGCCTGTCTGGTCATAACAATTTCAAAATTAAATTTAGAAAATTAGAAACATTTAAAACACAATATTTTAAAATCAGTAATAAAAATATGCAATATATCTTAGTAACGTCTATGGTTAGTTATAACTCACTTGTGTTCAGACAGTCCTTTCTGCACCATATACAGCTAAAGCATTTGCAGAACATGGCTACTAATACTCACAACCTTTCCTCATCGCTCATATGACTATTAAGCTAGTGGATCTAATTGTCCTAAGGCTTACCACGTATAGTTGGTCCCTATGCGGCTAACATCCTGCAAATACTTCCTCTGTCTAAACAACTTTGGCCCTGTCTGCAATAGTTACTTCGTTGGTAAAGAACAGAAGTGATCCCAACCATCTCTCAGCTAAAGTCTGCTGGCCCAGGTGTACTAACAATCTGTAGGCTTAATAGACTAAAGGCAGTAAAAAATTTACATAATTTAAGGCTCCTATATTCCATGCCTCGTGAATATATGCTGAGACAGCCAGCACAATATCTTTGTCATCACTGCGCATCCACAGGGCTTCAGCTTCCTTGCAAATCCTGACACCGCACTTTCTAAAAAGCAGACGTAAAAACAGATGGAGCTGTAAAATTGTAAAATGGCATAATAGAAGAAAGTGGATAAGTGTTTCTTGGCCCCCCAAGTGGCAAGGATAGTGGGCCGACCTCCCTTTCTCGGCAATATGCCATTTATTAGTCACTGAGGCCATTGGTAGCATGCCCATACAAATTTAAAAATAAAGGGATCTTTTGTCCACGGGGTAGATAGTGTTGATCGAGGTAGCTGGTTTACATTCTGGGTTAAAGGATAAGTAAGGTCTTAACAAGGAGCCAGGTGAATTGAGGAGCCACTGTGTTATATGGACCCAATAAGCCCTTATTACTTCCGGAAGACTGTCCGTCCTAATTTTGTCTGGATGTAACCAGAAATCTTCTAAGTCCAAGGCCCCCAGTATCGTTGAGACATGATTAAACCAAGGTAACGTTTGATAATTTTGTAGTTTCATGATGTCTATCAGCACGTCTTTGTATGGTGTTAGATCCTTCTTGGATCAAACATGGAACCAGTATCCTACTGGTGCCAGTGCTGCGTAGTTTTCAATGTTCTCCATTTGTAAGTCTATTCTTATGGTGTCCATTGGAGGGCCACGGCCTTGGGAAAGTAGGCGACAAATAAAATGATTTCAGTTATTTGTATATCTGGGATCTTTTTAAATTCCCAGATCCCCGCATCATACAATGCTGCAGCTCTTGCTTTCAATTTATATGCTAGTATTACAGATTTTACAGAATGGTTCCCCGCGGCTTTGGCAAATCTTGATCAAGCTTAAGCTTATGGTGTTAAGGAGACATTACTTTTATAAGCGTGAGGGTTCCAGTTCATTTTATCATCTACCCGAGAGCCCAGATAATCGTAGGTCATAACACGATCCAGAGGCTTGTTCCTATCCTTGAAAGTTGCTTGCAGTTTCCGTTTTTGATTAAGGATCATGTATTTATCATCAGATTCTTTGATGCACAGAAGTGCTCTAGACTCTTTATTAGATGATGCATTGCTACCTCAGTTCGTGCTAGTAACACAGCATCGTCCGCAAAAAGCAGTATTGGTATACTTTTGTTTGCAAGTTTAGGCACATCAAGGTTTAGGTTCTTCAGTTTTTGGGCCACCTCGTTTATGTAGCAGTTGAATAAAAGTGGGGTGAGGACGCACCCCTGTTTGACCCCTCGTTGGATTGGTATCTCCACTGCAAGCTCATTTTGCACACTATATCTAACCCTTGTGGAGTTTCCAGTGTGTAATAAAATTAGCAACCTTAAGATTTTTCCTGAGAAACCCATCTCTGACAAAAGGTGCCATAATGTCGGGCGGTCCACACTGTCAAATGAGGTCTCCAGGTTGACCAATACCAAGTACAATGATGTATTCTTTAGAGAGACATATTTGGAACAAATCAAAGTCATTCTTAAGAGTTGATCCACTGTGCTTTGGCCCTTCCTGAACCCCGCTTGGTGTGGTGATAGTAAATCTCTAAAATTCTTCAAGCCAGAGCTGTATGCGCGAATGCAACAGCTTGCCAAAGATTTTTCCTGCACTGTTATACTGATTATCTCTTGGACCCTTTTTGTGTATTGGAACTATTATTGATTTGGTCCATGACGGCGGGATTTTCTTGAGACACCAGACAGTATAATATAGCCGAGTTAAAACTGGTAGCCATAGGGCCAGATGGCTGTGATAAGTATCTGGAAATATATCTGTCTGAACCCAGAGCCTTACGTGTTTTTTTGTGAGAGGATGGCTTGCTCGACTTTTTTTTCTTTGAATTCGTACTCTAGCATGTTGACGCAAGGCATAGCATAGGTCAGATGTCCAGGCTTGGTCTGAGATTTAGTAATACAAACTGACTGATCGAATAATTGACTTATGGAAGCTTTGGGCCGTTGGGTCATTGTCTCATGATTCTTTGGCATCTTTGTTGTCTAATAAATGCTGATTCTGCTTTTTCCAGCATTTGTTTATGCCCTTTTGGGTCCATAATGAGTTCTGATGGTAATTTGTCATCTCCTTGATATTGGGCTATGAAAGGGTCTTTTGGATCCCTGATGAATTCCATTGCTGTTTTGTCATCACCTTGATACAGGGGAGTGAAGTGGTCGACCCATTGCTGTGGTTTGATATTCAGTTCCAATTTTTTTGATGGGCCGTTGCATTCACACCTGATTATTTCCCAAAATGCTCTTGAATTTTCTGCCAAGATTGCGTCCAAAAGTTCTCCCCAGAGTTTGTATGGGAAGATCTTCTTTTTATATTTTAATAGTTTCTTGTATTGAAACCTGAAATCTAAGAATTGTTGCTCGTTTGTCTTGCTTGTATGCCGATTCTGCAGAGCCTGAGAGAGAGACTTTTTAATTTTAGGCATTCGGCATCAAACCACCCTTGGTTGGCCAGCGGGATGTTTCTAAAAATCTCTGCTCTTTCCTTTGATGTTTGTCCCAAAAGATAATTACATTTTAGCAGCCAGAGAGGCACATCATTGCCAGAGATATCCAGGATTGTGGTATACGATACATACCAGGTTTCACTTGGGGGGAAATTGTAAAGGTCACCCTCGATTACTGATTGAATATTTTTCCTGTTTGACCTTAGAGTGATCATTGGGCGATTTCCATTATGGGTTGATACAGGTTTCAGGTGGCCTATACCTGGGTGAATCATCTCCAATAGTAGTGGATCGTGGTCAATTTCAGTCCTGGCCTCAACTTTCATGTCCATGATATGATGCCGGCTTCCATGTTAATTGCTATGTAAGCAATGGTACTTTGCATCCTACCAGCTCGAAACGTAAGTTTCAGTACTTTATCTAAGTTAGTTCTTCCATTTAGAGTTCACATTCCGCATTCAGTTAGGACCTCGAAAATTAGCTCTCCCTTTTTTGAGCTTCGGCATCGCTGTGTGGAGGATATGGAATATTCCAAGCATCATCTTCATCTATTTTCAGCTCGTCTACTATTATGGGATGTGGACTGGTGTTGAAGTCACCACATATTAACAGAACGTTACTGCAAGCCTGGGATGAGCACCCACCTCTAACTTCAAGGGGTCGTTTTACCTGGACTTCTGCTCTTCTCCTTAAGATATACTCTTTTAACAGTTGCACTCCTTGCTTGACATGGGCCCAACTGGAGGGAGGAAAGTAACCATTCACTAATTCAAGAGACCATGTCTCATTTTCCATTGATAGTGTGTGCATGTTGTTGCTTAAAACGGTATGAGTTACTACAAAATGTTCAAATTTAGATGTTCTAGCCCAGATTGTCAGGCCCCTTGCTGGTTCAAAGCCAGTGTATGGTAAGAGAAATAACCATCTAAGTCAATGACGTTTACAGATCATGTTTCCTGGAAACAACTAACATCTTGTAGTTTAATAAATTCTGATTAATCCTTGTCTTCAGTTTTACATTTTAAACCCGCGATATTCCAACTTAACATTTTTAATGGCTGTCTTATGTTTCCTTTTGTTTCCGCGGGAGCCATTATTTGCTATCAACTACACTGCTGTTGTTCTGTCAGTGAAGTTTGGGCTTGTGACTCGGCTATTTGGTGAGAATTCTTTCTTGGCGTAGTTGCCTACAGGCAAAACCTCATCTTACTCAAATCTGCCATTGGGGGAGTAGTCGAATAGAGCTAATTTCCCCCTGCAGTACTGAGCCAGGTGGTTCCTTGGCCACGTAATTGCTGTACAAGTTTTGTATTTGTGTTCTTTTGAGGAATATAGAAGGATATGTCAGCAGTCTATAGCAGAACTGTTATTCTACTATTTTTATCTGTAGGCCTTTCACTAATAGCTTTCAAGTACTGGGCATGTGCAACTTCAAAACATTTCTATGTTCTGTTCTTGTTCATTTAGCAGTTGCGCACACTTTCAATTATATTAGCAATGGACTTAAATGAAAACCAATTTAACCTACAAATAATAGCTGCTCATATAGTGGGCCTCTTTACAAGCTGTACAGTAGCGTAGCGAATGTACAGCTTGATAAATCGTATGTGGTTTTCCCGTTTCTGTATAGTAAACTCACCCCAAGTATGAGTAAAATCCCACGGAATGATGAGCTACTGTTATGGCCTGATGTTTCCAGCCTGAAAACTACATGATATCCCTATTTGATGTATTTTACTCCCACACATACGTATGCTCTGTCCAGTGCATTGGGTGTGGGTGGGGGTAGGGGAATTGGGTAATGGAATTAGGGAGTGAAAGGAAAGTTTTTTAGCATGCAATTCAAATCATTTTAGGCACACTTCTAATATGAGAACTTGTCTTACTGATGCATTAGGAAGAGGGAGAGTAGTCTTCAGTATATACCACCAAACCAATTTACATCTAGCTAACAGCCTAAGTCACTCACTAGGAAGTCACATGCATCTTTGGGCACAACTTCCTTGCATTCCTTGTATGCATAGGTACAGTTAAGCATTCAAAGGGTTATGGTGTAAATGTGATTGACATCTAATGTTTCTAAAATGGTTGATGATTATTTCAAGAAAGTGTGTGAGTAAAGAAAATGCTAAAGTTCATGTAGGAACTGTGTTTGGTTTTATTAATTTATACATAATGTCTTGTGAGCCTTTAAATCAGAGCAAGCCATTAGTAACATTGCCAGCATGAATTGATATGCCGATTCAACTCCTTTGAACAATGTCAAACAGTCCCTGTGGCCAACCCCTTATAACCACCCAACCCCATGTGAGAGGTTACACAAGTCTCTGAATGCATCTATGCATGAATGCATTAGTGTCTGAATGTGTCTGTGAATGTTTTATTTTGCCAATATTTGCAAATTTGTCACCACGTTACATGTGGGCTAGGGCGAGGGTAGTGACAAATTTGTAAATATTGCAAATGGGAAAAAAACCTCAAAACCTGTTTCTCAACAGTTTTGGTCCCTCAAAGACACCTATTTGCCAAATGTAGAGTCATTATACGCCTACCTTGACCCCCTATACCACTATTAATTTTAATTTTCATCCCCTGGGACTGTATCCATTACCTAAAATAGTGGCTGAAACTTTCTGCTCAGGTTGCAGCCAGCCAATCACATCATCCCTGTTGGTGTGCATTTGTGAATTTACAGCAATAATCGTGAAAACATCACAAAGGATCCGTGGTCCTAGATACACAAGTTACTTTTCCCTTTAATGTCTCGAATACTATTGAACAGATTTACACCAACTAACAAAAGGCACAATCTGTGGAACTAAATCTTCTTATCTGCCAAATTTGGTGTAATTCCGACCAGCAGTTTGGGCTGTAGTCGTGTTCAGAACTGCTATTAAAATTAACATCAGAAACACTATGTTTTGGACCCCCCCTCTCTTTTACTCGCCCCACTTGACTGATCACCCTAAAACTTTCCATATGCAACAAAAATCAATGGTACACTTTTTGGGGGAAATTTTGTTCAGATTTGTCATACAACGCCATAAATATAGTCAGGTGAAAAAATGCTTTTTCTATGGAAACCTGGTCCTAACTGTAACTACCTACTGGCAACCACCAGTAAAAGCTATACATAAAGAGAGGCAGGTAAATAAGTAAGGTTTTAGAGTGAGGTGGACAAGAAGTTAGTGTTTGAAGCAGGGAGAAGGAAAATGTGTGAGAGAAGTGAATTATTCTAAGGGATGATAGAGAGGTGAAGTACAAAGAAAGGTGACTTAAACATACACAGTTACACATAGGTGGTGGTAAGAAAAAAACGTAGACAGGGATTTGCATCAAAATCATGTGCCTCCTTTAGGCAGGAGTAATGAGGAGAAATGTTTTAATTTCTCCCTATTTTTCCCTCTTTGGATGTGTGCTGCATTATACACCACACATACAAAACATGAAGCGCCCTAAAGCACAGTTTTTTCACTTGAGTGGACTCAAAAACTATGCTTACCACAACACAGACATGCTTGCACTATGGCAGAGCAGTGTTACCTGTGGCGCATGGCAGTCAAATGTATGCCAGTGCAAGGACCTAGCAAAACTGCACATCTTAGAAGATAGGGATCATGTTAGAAACCGGGTTAACGGTTGACAGAAGTATGCACCCTGATCAAGCAGGAATCACAATCCTAATCAGGGTAAGACACAAACACACCCTAAATGAACTTGTGCTCATTTTCTTGTAGCTTGGCACAAAGCAGGTTTGAATTAAGAGGCAATGTGTAAAGTATTTGTTCAACAACATTTCAAACAATAATACAGTGAAAACACCACACAAAAGGATACCACACCAGGTTAAAAAACAGTACTGAATTTAATAAACAAAACAAGAAAAATCCATTAGGTAGAAATTTGAGTTGTGAATTTTTAAACAATAAACTCAAAGTGCTTAAAAGCCAAAAACGCCAACCAAGGCTTTCTGGTAGCATTTGACCGGGGCAAAGTCAAAAGGTCAGGCTGCTTTGATAGAGCACGAACCGACAACAGGGACCCAGTTAGGCCCGCTGTACCAAAGTACCTTAAAATCCTAGTGCAGGTGCACTGCAATGGTTCTGAACCACATCGCAAAGAAATGCGTCAATCTTTCCTACTCAGTCAAGGAGATGTATCGAAGTTCTTGGCACAGTGGTGGTGATGTGTCAAAGTCGAGATGTGCTGGAGTTCGGATGCAGGAGCAGTCCGCATTGATGTTGAGGCGGTGAGCTAATTCTGATGAGTGCAATGGCTGCAATGAGGAGTTCAGCATTGTAATTGAAGCTGTCATCAGTGGGGAAGCAGGAGCCTTGCGCCAAATAAAACACTGCATTGCTGGTCCTGAAAAAGAAGTGCTGATTTTATCCAGTCAACAGTGGAGGTGCAATAGTTCTGCTCCCACAGCGACAGAGATGCAGTGGTTCTGCTGGAGCAAGACCTGAAGATCTACCTCCAAGGATCCAGAACTAGGGTGCCACCATTTGGCAGGTCGGGCTGACACCTGGCAGAGCCTAGTTGGTTTGATTGGACGTCTTTTATGCCCCTGAGACTTCAAATCAAAAGATCAGTCAGCTGTTCTTTGGAACCACTCTGGGTTCTGGGTTGGAGAGATGCAGTTCCAGTCCTTCTCACCCAGGCAAGGACGGCAGTAGGTCAGCACAGCTAGGCAGGAGTTCTTCCAGAACAGCATTCCAGCAGAGGGGCAGTCCTTGTAGCAGCACATAACTCATTCTTCCTGGCAGGGTATCCACAGGTCCAGAAGTGTACTATAATTGGTGAGTCTAAAGTCCAGTTCTAATACCAGTGGTGCCTTTGTAGTGGGGGAAACTTCAAAGATGTGTTTGCAATACGCAGAAGTCCTCACTTCCTTCCCTGGCTCCAGGCTCATTACAGGGGGGTATGCCGCCCTTTGTGTGGGGACAGGTCACAATCTACTAAAGTGTACGTGTCAGGCTGTGACCAGCTCCTTTCTCCCATCCTGCCCTGATGGCACACCAGGTACCATCAAGTACACCTAAGCTCTCAGTGTGTGTGACATTGTAGAGGAAATACACATAGCCAAGCTGTCACCCACCCCAGAGAGGTGATCAGAGACAAGCTGCACGCACCCAGGGCTAAGAGCAGGAAAATGACAACTTTCTAAAATTGTCATTTTCAAAATGGTAGCAATACATTTGACTTTACCATTAAAGAAGATTTATAATTACATTTTCAAAGGTAATAAATAAGACAGACATACCTACTCTCAATTAGGAATTTCAGCTTATTAAACGTAATAAGGAATTCCCAATCTTATGCTATGAGATGGGTAGGCCTCACAGAAACACACACTTGGTAGATTTTTACTACCAGGACCTTACATAGCATCTTGCCCTATGGGCGACCTAGAGCCTATTGTATGGGTGACTTATATCTAATAAAAGGGGAGCTTTTGGCTTGGCAAGGGAATTTAAATGCCAAGTCAACATCGTAGTGTGACATTCAATTTAGGCTGCAATGGCAGGCCTGGGACATGTTTAAAGGGCTACTTCAGTACCGTAGGCCTACTATTAACATTTAATTTACAGACTGTGGGCATATGTGGTGCACTTTACTAGGGACAGGGGACATAGAAGTAAATTAAATATGCCAATTAGTTATCTACCAAGCAAACCATGTTCAGGTGAGTAAGCACAGGCACTTTAGCAAAGGTTAGCTGTGGTAAAATAAGTCCTAAGGTCACCAAAAACAAATCCAGTGAAACTGAAGGCAAGCAGGCAAACAGTTTGGGGAAGACTACTCTAAGAATGGCAGGTCTAATAGAGGAGTTCTTCTCTTTCCCTATACAACGCAGCCCAGCAACCTTGCTTGCTGTGTTGCATTGTGTGATTTTTTAATTACATCTAGGCCCTAGTGTCTCACTGGCCAGACATTGGTGCATCATATGTTTGAAACACCACATAACTCATGACATAAGGTACACAAAAGAACATGTATTTCTTGACAGAACTCATTTACCATGTCTTTCACCAAATTGGAGGGCAACACAGTACTGCAAAATCACTCAAGAGGAAATAAAGGACACCATGAAGAATCTGATTAATGGGCCATCGCCAAGTGAACATTGATTACCTGCTGAACAGTATATAAGGTGATGCTTTCAAGTCACTTCCAGTTAATGCAAAATAAAAGTTTGATGAAGGAGAAGTAGAAGAATTAGCATTCTCTCTAAATCTCTTAGACCCAAACTAGGAAAGCACCGCTTAGAATGTAGAAGCTACTAACTTTTCTTAGAATAAATTTCAAAGTGAAAATATTGGATAAGATGTTAGTACATGTACATAAGAAAGTAAAACCTTAACTGATACTTAAATCCATAAATGAATGCATGGCAGACCAAACATCAAGGGGTACTACAGTGCACTACTTCATCTACTTCATCTACTTCACCAGACAGAATAGACAAAAAAGGACACTTTCAGTGGATACTGGGACTGGATTAGATTGGTCCATGCCCCTAATAACTAGTGGCCCATTAAAATTATGATCCAGTTATACTAAAATTAGAATTTAATTTAAAAATAAAACACAAGAGGTGTCTGGCAAAACAGGAAATGGTTTGTTTAATTAAACATTACTTCCGGCAGAACAGTTACAGGAATAAGGTCTGTCTCTCGAAGTACACTGAATTGATGAGGGTTTTATACATTTCTCTGGGTGCAATAAAGTCATGAAATGCAAACATTTGTCACAGATTCACAGGTCCAATTCTAGATAGTGAAAGCAGGTGGGCCTCGACCTTGCATGGACAAAATGTGGGCCAGCAAGTACCTGTCCAACTGTATGGCCTGAGGAGACCACTGCGTGTGTTGCATGTGCTGTGTCCTGATTGGTTATGTGTATCGCATCTGATTTTAGGGTGTTTTGGAAATGCCCAGTGATGTGTGCTTTACTGGGGCCAATCTCTGGGGACTATTGTAGTGTTGCTGCCTATTTGTGGTATATGTTCTAAGTTTTCATATTTATGCATTTGACTGTCAACTTAGAGTTACCCCACCTGTGACCTGTCAGTCATTAACCTTCAGGCCAAGGTCCCAGTGCCTGACTGACTACATACCTACGTGGGATTGATGGAGCATTCACAGTGGGGTAATCTAACAGCAGTGGTGCAACTTAATTTGTGTATGAAAATGTCTTGTTGTGCGCTTTATTATTAAACAGTCCAATATTAACATTCCCCCCTCTAGTATAATTTCCCACTACACCATTAAACCCACAAGTTGTGACAGTGACAATGTTGGTACTCCCTCGCTACCTGTAGTCTACCAATTTGGGGACTGCGTTTTTACAGCAAGAAACCCCTAACTGTAAGAAACCACACAATACCAAACAAAAACACTAATATGATGAAAATGGGCAACAATAACATGCATGAACCGGTCAGACACTGGGGGAGCAAGGAGAACCAGTTTGTGATCCATTATTGCTCAGGGGCACCTCCCTCCTCATGCACATCTCTTTGCAGTTGGTGCAATTCTTGAATGGCTATTGTCAAAGCTCCATTGTCAATGTCTTTGCTAGGTATGAAAGTACTGCAGGATGCACTGATCTTCACACACACCCCACCCTCCATTGCTGTTATACATCACCATGAGACTAATGGCTCTTAGATCTTCATGGATGGCATTAAGGCTGAGCTCAGTACTGTCCATCATTTTGAGCATCTCCTACTGCTTTATCTGCAACCAGCAGGCATTTGCATTTGTCTACAAGGAAATGATGGTGTACAGGCCCTCCCGCTAATACTTGGGCATCAGTGAATGGTCTAAACTCCTCCAGAATGTCCTTTTACTGAGCCCAGCCAAAATAATCAGCAGCTCTTCTCCTTCTAGCCTGATGCAACAGTGTTATTTTCTTCCTCAGTGGGTATTGGTAGAGTTCAGACAGGCCTTCTCCGGGGATGGCCAGGGTTAGGGTGTGTCTGGTGATGAAGGAGCAGAAGCCTAGCCATCCAGGGATGAGCTGGGTATAAGCGAACTTGCCTCACAGTCAGTAGGTGTTCATCATCTGGAAATGCCCCATTGACAGTCTGGTTTGTGCAGTATTGTGCCACAATTCTTGTTCATTCAAAGTGGAGTGGTTCCTTTGCCTCTGAAACATAAGAAAATCAATGTGAGTTTCCATACAATTAGAGGTTGGCCTTTCCCTTCTGTTCACATGTATCTGTTTACCTCTATGTCCCAGATCTCCTGACACAGGGTATTTACGCTGTCATTTAACACCCCATGAGACCCATTTCCCTTCATATCATACAGGTGGATTGACCTGTACTTAAACTCCATGTGTGGAGTCCATTTGTTCTTAATGAATACAGCCCCAGGAATGCCAAGGGCCGCCCTGGGACTGCAGATGGAAGTGGGGCAGATGTGTTTCTGCACTGGTTTGGTGGTTTAGTGTTCAGAGGGAGGGGTAGAATTATGGCTTTGGAGGATTTTTTCTTTGATTAATGTTGATGTTTATTGAAATTATGTACACAAAGAGAATGCAAAATAAAGTGTCCTCTTGTTGGTCGTTTCTTAGGGGTGGACCTTGAGGTGGTAATTGTTTCCTTGTCTCTTTTCTGTTTCCAGGTACCTGGATTTTCACCTGCCAACACCCTCGTGAGAAGGAGACAGCGCGGATAGTATTTTATTTTCTATTTTCTTTCTGAACCACCACCATAACACCAAGTGCAGTGGTATTCGGATTGTGACGCTATTTAGGTTTATGGTTGGTTAGCGGAGGGGGGATAAAATCCCTATGTCCCACTAGTAATGGATTGAAAGGAAAGAACTAAAACTTTACTGCCCAACAGACCTCTGAATTGATCATTTCATGTTATATTTCTCAAAAACATGAGTTTGTCCTTGTACTTTGGGCCTCAAAATAGAGTTGCCCCCCTCCTTTTCTCCCACCTCGTTGCTCTTCTGGACCGATGTAGAGAAATGAGGGCCCTAGATGGGGGAAACGAAAAAACTGGTGTAGAGTTAGAGCCTCACAAGGAAAGAGAAGAGAAAAAAAACACAATGTCCAAACACAAAACTGAAAAAGGCGTTTCTAGATGGACCTCTATCAAACCACTGTTTCTGCAAACAACCTTCCCTGAGTTGTTGCGAGTGTCAGCACTTTTCTGGTGGCTCTCTGTTTCATCCATGTTTCTGCCACCTCCTCAGACAGGTACTCAGCGTCCCTTACTCCTCTGAGTTCACGCTGCCTTGCCGTCTCTGGGTTGTTCTGCTGCTGATTCCCTGGTCTGTGCCTTTCTCTCTCTCATGATTCCACCTCTGTAGCGTTCCTCCCTAGATTGGTGTTCCTTGACACTGAAGTCCTCTATCTTTCCTACCCTGCCATTTTATCCCCCCATTGCCCTGGAGGTTGTTCTGCTGTGAAGTAGTCCAGGTCTCCGCCCCTGTGAACGGAAGTCCATCATTAATGTTGGTGGGTCTTCTTTCCTAGCCTCTGCATCATTGGGGATTTAGCTTTCTTTTTTTAGGTATGGCGTGAGGTGAGATGTGCCTGGGAGTTCAGCTATAAGACTCTGAGGTCTGACAGGTATGGAGGGCTTCTCTTGACATTTAGCTTCCTCCAATAATCTCGTCTCATGAAAATCCTGTAACCAAACAGTGTCCTCCCCTATGGTTTCTTTCCTGCACATACTGTCTAGCTCAGTTTGGATATTGTTAGGTCCGATAAGAAGGTACAGTGCCATAGAATTGGTCTCACATCGGGTCAGATTTACTGCTACCCTATGGGGCTCTACTCTATTAGGTTGCATTTTCATCCTAATTCTGCACAGATGATTTCTCGTAGGCTACCTCTTGGGATAAGCACAATCTATCTAAGCCTACTGCGGTATTAGTGAACAGACATAACATGACATGGCTGATGTCTTAGAGCCTACGGCGGTCATGTGCTGTAACCACGTGTTGTGTAAAAGGATGCTGTGATGTGCGTGTGCGTTGCTAGTGTCAGGTGCGGTGTAATTAAAGGTGACGTGAGTGAGGTCCCTACACAAGTGTGACAATTCTCAAGTAGACCCAATTAGATCAGAATGTTTGTTGGAAATACATGGATACGGTAGCAAACCTAACAACCAGAGAATGTATAAATGCGTGAAGACACATAACTTAGACATCATTGTAGCTCTTGAGGTGATTCCGGCTGAGATGTCTTGTGGTTTTATCAGTGACAGGGACAAGCAGTTGGAAAACAGTTTGAAAAGGTATTTGAAGGTGTGATATGGGATCCCGTTGGGGATACGGATGCAAAATGTCCTTAGAGTGTATTTAGGCTCTTGATTCGGTTGGATGCAAGAGTTCTTTGGAATGATCTTTGGCTCTTAATCCTGCATGGGGTTTTGGTGCGGCCAATAAGAAGGTGATGGTCCACTGTAGAAGTGGTGCCCTTAAGGGCTCCACTGCAGATCTATTAGGCAAGAGCTATGTTTGGTTGTTGTAAAAGATTAAAACATTTTATATCCGCATGTCGCCATTTATTCCTTATGAATTTATGGGTTTCCATGAATTTTGGTGGGGCACGAGAGGGTGGCCCCCAATCGAGATACCTGGTTCTGGAAGAAATAGGTTATTTTTATAAACATTTCAGAGCATATTTACAAGCCCCTAGTGCCACCTTGCGCTGCCATAGCACCATTTTCTTTAACGCTAAGGAGGCGTTAAGAAGGCCTTTTTCCTGTGCAGTATTTACAATGCTTGCAGAGGTGAACTCATTTCTATGCAGCTGAGTATGGTGTGGTTACGGTTCCCTGGGCCTGATTCTGTGGATGGGAATTCTGCAGGGACTGGCTTTGGCTCAGTGACTTCTGCATGTGGTATGGCCTTAGTCTCAATCTTTCGGCCATGTGGTCCATTCTATGGCAATATTAGCACTGTATGAGGCTTGGCTGCTGCCAACCACCCTAGTGTCCATCACTGTACTCATTTTGGAACCTCTAGGGTAGAATTCCTTTCAAAACCTGGCCATTTGCATGCTTATAGCGAATGTAGCACCCTCAAAGGCCATCTTTTTGTATTGTATTTTTTTATTTAACAAGGATAACAGCGATCAAGTTGTACAATACAGTATACAGCACAATGCACAATATAATATGATGCGCTGTACAAATTGCAATGGGTAAGGGGGAAGAAGGAAAGGTAGGGGTGCGGGAAAGAGGGTGAGTGTGAAAGAAAATGTGAGGAAATATGAATAAGGTAAAGAGAAGGAACCCAATAGCCAGCCAACTAAATAAATGAATAGGTGGATGAATGAATAAATAGAATGGAGGATGGGGGTGTACAGTATTTGCTGCATATGATACTGAATGGAACTTTGGGTGTGAAGTATAAGAGATGAAAAGTCCCATCTTTGTATAACAAGGGGCACATAGGCCCCGTCTAGGGGGACATAACTCAGGGAAAGACGTTAGAAAGGGAAACAGGTGCCTGGTGCGGGGGAAAAGTATGGGTGGGGCAGTGGTGGGGTGGTAGAGTAAGGAGAGAATAAGGAGGGGTGGCCCAGGCTAGTGACAATGGGTGAGGAGCTGGCCATAAGAAGGGAGGCATGCAATTCCATAGATGGGGCAGAGGTGAGAACGAAGCAGGTCCTAATCGGGACGTTTGCAAATGGGGAATGTGGGAGGTAGGGGAAGATGGGGAAAGGAAGGAGAAGGAAAAGAGATGGAGGAAGGAAAAGGTGGGAAAAAAAGAGAAAAGAAGAAAAAATAGGTTGGAGGAGGAGGGAAAGGAAAGGGGGAGGACACCAAAAGCTGTTTTGCAGAAGCAGAGATAAATAAAAGAGGTTAAGAGATAAGTGACAGCAGGGAGCGAATAGGGATGGAGGGGAGGAGAAATTAGATATGTGGAGAAGTGCTCCCTCAGTTGGGATTTACTCTGAGAGGTTTGATAGTGGTGCACAGATAGGCACCATGGTTTGCAGCCTGGGGAAATAAGGCCTGTGTCTACGTTTATCAGCACAGGGCAAAGTTCCCAGAATCTGAGATACCCAGACATGAGCCACCACTCTTTGGGAGATGAGGAAGTAATACAGATGCATTTGGGTGCCATGCACCATTGAAAGGAAGGTTTACTCCCTGTCCATCAAATGGGCAAGCCTCCAGTGGTCTAACAGTCCATGGTCTGAGAGCAAATCACCCAGTAGGGCCCTTGCCAGGTTGTTGCATGAGTCCTATGGGCCGGTCCTGTCAAGCACCACATCCTGGGTGAGATTCCAGTTGCCCCCAGTTAGGTAGTGAGTGGCCCCATTCTCTAACTGTAGGTAGTTGAGTTGGAGGAAAAAGGAGAATTTGAAGCCTGTAGGTGCATAGACAGACCCCTTGCAGACCCCTTGCAGAGGGATTTATCCCTGATCTTCAACTTTGAAAAAGCATACCTGCATCCGGATCAGACCATGTTGACAATAGTAACGGGCAATGTCTTGAGAAGCAGTACCACTACCCTACACTTCAAAGCCACCCCCCCACCCACAGTCGATGGTTTTGGGCAGCTGCTGTGGATAACCCTCTACACCCATTCTTGGCACAGTATGTCAGACTCAAGAATATCAAGGTGGGTTTCTTGTAGTGGAGCCACATTCACTTGTTATAATTGATTATAGGAGAGCACCTTTTTACATCTTAGGTAATGTGTCAGTCTATCAACATTCCATGAGAGGGCATGGAGGGGCTAAGGGTGGGAGGGGATGAGTCATTACTGTGGTGAGGGAGTGTGGTGAGAAGAAGGGAAAGAGGTGAGAAACAAGAGTGGAATCATCAATCGAGGGGACAGAGGAGTAGGGGCGCAAGGAAGGGGCAGGTTAGGTGCCAGTGTAGGAACTGGTCTGGTTGGGCCGTGGAGCAGACAGAAACAAAATAGAATGAAGTAAATAAAAATAAATGAAAAGAGCAATCAGGGAGGGAGGGCAAAATAACAGTAAGGGTAACTACCCGGTAGTAAGCCAGAACAAGGTCCCTAGGACCTAGATCTGTAGACCACAGTGCACCAGCTGGGCCCTTTTAGGGAACAGAGCGCAGGAGTAGGGTGATGAAGTTACGATGGCACAGGGAGAGGGAGTAAACAATGATTAGGTCCAGTAACCCAACTTGTGGAGCAAGCGTAGCATTGTAAACAATTGGAACAGTCACACAGTGCATAGCGTAACTACTTTCAGCAAAACAATGCATGGCACCAGCAGGTGCACCATCTGAGTAAGGTTTGTAACTCCCTGGATCACTTGATCCCTGTCACTGTGAGGTTCACATGGCACCAGCAGGTGCACCATCTAAATGATGAGGGCAGAATAAAGGAGACCATGGTGGTCATTCTGACCTCGGCGGTAAAAGGCGCCTACCGCCGGTCAGAAATCCTCCATAATCCCGCCGCGGTCGCGGAAACCCGCCACGGTCATTCTGACCCGCAGAAGGCAAACCTCCGAAAATCCGACCGCCACAACAGACCGCCAGACCAGCGGTCGGCGGAAAAGTGGAGGTGACAAAACCTCCACCGTCACGCCAACAGAAATACGCCCATGCCATTACGACCCACGAATCCATGCGGCGGTCATTCAAACGCGGTATTCCATTGGCGGGACACACCGCCGCGGTCAGAATACACACAAACGAACAAAACTCAGCCACATTGGACGATTTGAATCCCACACACCTGATACACATACACACACCACTCCCACACACACAATACAATATAAAACACCCACCCACATCACCCACAAACCCCTACGCTAAAAAATTCTGTAAGAAGGCCAGAGCGAGACACCAGCATCCACAAACTAACAGCCACAGCCACTCAACACCATCACCCACACACTATCCACACACGAAACAACACACACCACCACACTCAACTCACTTAAATACACATACTCCACCCCACACATCATACACACCACCCCATGGCACCCCAAAGACAACCCCGCTTCACAGACGAAGAACTCAGGGTCATGGTGGAGGAAATCGTTCGGGTAGAGCCCCAGCTGTTCGGCACACAGATACAATACACCAGCATTGCCCGGAGGACGGAGCTATGGCAGAGGATTGTCGACAGGGTCAACGCAGTGGGACAGCACCCCAGAAATCGGGAAGACATCAGGAAGCGATGGAACGACCTACGGGGGAAGGTGCGTTCCATGGTATCCAGGCACAACATCGCCGTGCTGAAGACTGGCGGAGGACCCCCACCTCAACCCCCACAATTCACATCATGGGAGGAGGAAGTCTTGAACATCCTGCATCCTGACGGCCTCGCAGGAGTCGGCGGAGGAATGGATACTGGTAAGTTGAAGCTTCAATACTGCTTCCCCCCCACCTGCATGCCAAATCATACCCCAACCCTCACCCCCATCCTCGAACCCCACCCTCACCCCCACCCTCACCCCCACCACCATCCTCACCCCCACCACCATCCTCACCCCCACCCCCAGCACACCTATTCCCCGCCAATGTCTCACCATCACAACCCACACATCCCAAAACCTAGGCCTGCATGCGTCCACTAAGCATGGACACCCATCACCAAAGCATGCCCAATGCATATACACATCCCCCCCACAAGCCACCCTCACCAAAGCCCCCACACACGAATGCCAGCACTTGGGGACACGAGAACCCATAGATACACCCATATGCCACACATTGAAACTATAACCATACCTCTATACCCCTGCAGGACCCGACCGTCAACACACCGCGGCGGAGGGGCCAGAATTCTCCACACCCCCCACCCAAGAGGCCGTCAGCGATGACAGCAGCTCTGTCGACCTGGACACCGATGACCAGCCCGGACCATCGGGGACCTCTGGACAGTCGGTTCCCCTCACACAGGCCCAGGCCACTACAGACCCAAACCCCTCTGGGAACACCAGCACAGCTCCCACCCAGCGGGCCCATGCCTCTGTCTCCAGGGCGCGTCAATCTGCGGTGTGTCTACCACTACAGGGCACCCAGGATAACCCACCACCCCAACAACAACAGGGACCTGGGGGCAGTGGTAGTGGGCACACCGGCCAGGGGGCAGAGGCCCAGGGAAACAGGGCAACTCGGAGGGCAGCTGTGCGACAGGGGGGGGAGGAGAGGCCCAGGGAACCCACTCTCCACGAGGTCCTCACCACCATCATGGGAGCATACAACCGCTCCCAGGAGACGATGGCGACGGTACTGGCCCGGTTCCAGGAGATCCAGGTACTGCAGGAGGAACACTATCGGGGGTACAGGGAGGACATCAGAGCCATCAACACCACCCTGGTTACCATGGTAGGGCTGCTGCAGGACCTCGTCAACACCAGGGCGGACACTCAACAACACCCAAGGGCCCCTGCCACTAGCCTGGACCAAGAACAGCCAACCACCTCCGCCGGCGCTAGTGGACAGGAGGCCCCCGCACAGCAGCAGCCCACCAGACCCCCACCTCCTGCAGGAGAAGAACCACCCCGCAAGAGGGCCCTGAGATCTCGCAAGAAGACAGAGTAGGATGTCAAGACCCCCGCCAGCAATGGATACCACCTGATGTTATCCCACTGTCCCACATTGTCAACCTGTCCATCCTTGAACTGCCCATGCTCCATCTCTCCACAGGCCTCTGGACAATGCACCTGTGTGACTGTTACTCTGGACTCTGCCATGGACATTCCTTCACCATAGCCCCCACCCACTTGAAACCACCCATCCCATTTTGAGCACTTAAATAAACACCTATTTTGCACCAAAATATCTGGAGTCTGGCTGTGATTTCAATATATTGTAATTGACATGACAGTGCAAATATGTCCTTGTACATGGTGAAGTCAACAAACAGCTGCCACAAAGCTGTAGTCCATGGGGAAACGAAGCACAGGACTCGTAGTGGGGACCCCAGATCTGAAATAGGGAGGGAAAAGCCAAAACTCAGTCATCATACACTGGGGCAAATAGACAGGCAGCAGAGATGCAGGAGAGTAGTTAACATTTACTAAATTATCTTTGAAATGTTACCTGTGTCCTATTGGAAGTACTGTTCAATGATTCTGTCCCTGTTGTCTGTTTCAGCCCCGTCGTCTTCCTCCTCGTCACTCTCCTCAGGTTCCACCACTGCCACAACACCACTGTCTCGACCATCCTCCTGCAGGAAAGGCACCTGGCGGCGCAAAGCCAGGTTGTGAAGCATGCAGCAGGCCACGATGATGTGACACACCTTCTTAGGTGAGTACATTAGGGATCCACCTGTCATATGCAGGCACCTAAACCTGGCCTTTAGGAGGCCAAAGGTGCGTTCGATCACCCTCCTAGTACGCCCATGGGCCTCATTGTACCGTTCCTCTGCCCTGGTCCGGGGATTCCTTACTGGGGTCAGTAGCCACGACAGGTTGGGGTATCCAGAGTCCCCCACTAGCCATACACGGTGTCTCTGTAGCTGTTCCATCACGTAAGGGATGCTGCTATTCCTGAGGATGTAGGCGTCATGCACTGACCCTGGGAATTTGGCATTTACATGCGAGATGTACTGGTCAGCCAAACACACCACCTGGATGTTCATTGAATGGTAATTTTTTCTGTTCCTGTACACCTGCTCCCTGTCTCTTGGGGGAACCAAAGCCACATGGGTCCCATCAATGGCACCAATTACGTTGGGAATATGTCCAAGGGCGTAGAAATCACCCTTCACTGTAGCCAATTCGGCCACCTCAGGGAAAATGATGTAGCTCCTCACGGATTTCATCAGGGCAGACAACACTCTGGATAACACCTTCGAAAACATGGGCTGAGACATCCCAGAAGCAATTCCCACGGTTGTCTGAAATGACCCACTTGCCAAGAAATGGAGTACTGACATGACCTGCACCAGAGGGGGAATCCCTGTGGGTTGGCGGATGGGGGACATCAGGTCGGGCTCCAGCTGGGCACACAGTTCATGGATAGTGGCACGGTTAAGACGGTAGGTCAGGATAATGTGGCGTTCTTCCATTGTCGACAGGTCCACCAGCGGTCGGTACACGGGAGGATTCATCCGTCTCCTCGCCCAACCCTGCGGACGGTGCCAAGGAAGGACAACATGGAGCACACAGTCAAGCAACCCACAGGTACGTACTCACAGCTAGCACAGTAAACGATTCTCTATGCAGTGAATGGCGTGTCTGAGTGGCAATGCAAGGCCTAGGCCTGTGTGACGCAGTTGAAATTGAGCCATGTGGGCCCTGGAAATGGCGGCTGCCTGACCTGTGAAGTGTGACAATGGGATGTGAGGTCAATGCGCTGGCGTGGCACACCGCGGCGGGCGGCGGGCGAAGACCGCGGCGCCAAGCCGCATTGGTTAACATTGAAGCCTATGGGTTTCAGGAGCCAATGGCGAAGGGCGCCGGCGGTGGCGGGACGCACCGCCGCGGTACGCACCGCCGCGGACGTGACCGCCATTTTCTATCTACTTATCCACTTGCGACTTGAACTTTCACAGGAGAGGACCTATACTGCAAGTGTTGCTGTGACCTCGGTCTGGAAGGGACAATGGCTGCTGCACCTGGGGAAAGGGCCCCTGCCTTCACTGGAGAGGAGTTGGAGAAACTTGTGGATGGGGTCCTCCCCCAGTATGCGCTACTCTACGGTCCTCCAGACCAACAAGTGAGTTTAATTCAATCTGGATTTGGGGCCACTGGCTGGCTTGGGGGCCTGGCGGGGGGCCTGGCGGGGATGGGGGGGCATGTTGGGGCTGGCGGGGGGCCTGGCGGGGATGGGGGGGCATGTCGGGCCTGGTGGGGGGCATGGCGGGGGGCCTGGCGGGGATGGGGGGCGTTGGGCCTGGCTTGGGGGCCTGGCGGGGGGCCTGGCGGGGATGGGGGGGCATGTTGGGGCTGGCGGGGGGCCTGGCGGGGATGGGGGGGCATGTTGGGGCTGGCGGGGGGCCTGGCGGGGATGGGGGGCATGTTGGGCCTGGCGGGGGGCATGGCGGGGGGCCTGGCGGGGATGGGGGGCATGTTGGGCCTGGCGGGGGGCATGGCGGGGGGCCTGGCGGGGATGGGGGGCATGTTGGGCATGGCGGGGGCATGGCGGGGATGGGGGGCATGTTGGGGCTGGCGGGGGGCATGGCGGGGGGCCTGGCGGGGATGGGGGGCATGTTGGGCCTGGCGGGGGGCATGGCGGGGGGCCTGGCGGGGATGGGGGGCATGTTGGGCATGGCGGGGGGCATGGCGGGGATGGGGGGCATGTTGGGCATGGCGGGGGGCATGGCGGGGGGCCTGGCGGGGATGGGGGGCGTTGGGCCACTGGCAAGGAAAATGCTGACAAACTTGAACGTGGTATTTCTCCCTCCCTGTACGTGTCACATAGGTCCGCGCCCATGAGAACATCGGGATTTGGCGTGCCATCGCCAAGGAAGTCCGGACCCTGGGGGTCCACCATCGACGGGGCACCCACTGCCGCAAGAGGTGGGAGGACATCCGCCGCGGGACCAAGAAGACCGCCGAGTCTCTGCTGGGGATGGCCTCCCAACGTAGGCGGGGTGCCTGCCGTCAACTGAGCCCCCTGATGTTCCGGATCCTGGCGGTGGCCTACCCTGATTTGGATGGGCGCGTGAGGGCAGCACAGCAGACACAAGGGGGTGAGTACAAGCATTATCTACTCTGTTGTCGCGCAGTGGAGGTGTCTGGGTGGGGGAGGAGGGCTGGGGGTCCCCCTAGGCCAGGGCGACATCTGTAGGCTGGGCACCCCCGTAAGCCCCTGTGTCCCCAGCCACCACCCTCAGTAGTTTGTCAGTACAGCCATCCCTGGGCCGTGTCATCCATGGGTGCAGTTGTCAACTCTAGGCGTGTAGGGCATGTTCCACGGAATGCGTAGCGGACCCCAAGTGCGCAACTTAGTGCAGGGGGCATCTGTGTCTGTCATGTCCGCTAACTGTACCGGAGATCCATGTAATCAATATCCCTTTATTTCTCTCTCCCCCCCCCTTTTGGTTTGTCTTTCTGTGCTTGTGTGCATCAGCATCATCAGGCGGAGGAGAAGTGGCATCGGGGCAGGAGGGAGCTGCATCTCACATGGCCCAGGAGGGCCATGCCACAGAGTCAGACTGGACCAGTGAGACGGAGGGCGAGGGGAGCTCCACGACGGGGACGACTGGACCCTGCAGCGACACGGACACGTCCTCGGAAGGGGGCTCCCTTGCGGGGGTGGCACCATCCGTGCCCCCCGCCATTACAGGTACAGCCGCCACCCAGCGCACCATCTCCGCCCTCCCAGCAGCCCCTCAGCGTTCGCCCCGTGCCCGCTCTGCCAGGAAGCCGGGCATCTCCTTCGCCCCAGGCACCTCAGGCCCTGCCCCTGTTACCCCCGCTGCCCTCAGTGAGGAGGTCATTGACCTCCTCCGAACGCTCATTGTTGGGCAGACTACCCTTTTGAATGCCATCCAGGGGGTGGAGAGGGAGGTTCATCGCAGCAATGCGTACCTGGAGGGCATTCATTCGGGTCAGGCTGCCCATCAGCGATCGTTCCAGACTCTGGCCTCAGCACTGACGGCAGCCATTGTCCCTGTCTCCTGCCTGCCTCTACTAACTCCCTCCTCCCAGTCTCCTGTTCCTCTGCCTGTCCCACCCACACCATCAGACCAGCCTGCACACACCTCAACACCCAAGAGAAGCTCAAACATAAGCACCACAGATCACGCAGACATTCACACACGCAACATTCCGATGCAGACATGCCAACAGTCACTACCACCTCTGTGATCCCCACCTCCTCGTCTCCCTCCTCCCTCCCTGTGACGTCTACACTCACACCTCCATTCACCTCACCATCAGCCAGTGTTTCCATCACCAGCACACCCTCCACTCCAGTCCGCACACGTGCAGTCACCACCCCCACTGCCATTTACACGTCCCCTGTGTCCTCTCCCACTGTGTCTGTCACCCCCTCTTCCACACCACACAAACGCAGCCACCCACCCAACAGCCATCCACCTCACGACAGCCTATCCCTCCTGCACCCAAAGACAGCAAACGTGACTCATCTACAACCACATCCTCTCCCTCCACTCCCATTCCCACTGTACCTACCACTCTCCATTGTCCCAAGAAGCTCTTCCTCGCCACTACTAACTTCTTTCCTGACCCTGAGCCCCCCCCTCCTTCTCGTCAGGGTAAGAAGAGCACCTCAGCCACCACCAGCCCTGCAGCCCCCTTGACAAGGGTGCAGGGGTATTGGAGCCCGCCAGCCCGCATGTCTGGATCTTCGCCCAGCAGCAAGGGGACAGCCAGCCCACCCCCTGGGAAGAGGAGCAGAAGGCGGAAGGGGCGCCGCAGGAGCCCGCCTTCTACATCCCCCCCGGACACCACCCAGAGACAGTCACCAGCCACAGCTCCAAAGGGAGGAAAGGGCCACAGGCCCACGACTAAGGAGGGCAAGGGCAGCAAGTCGGAGAGGTCAGGCAGCAGGCCTGCTGCCCAGGAGGAGCCCACAACCCCCATAGCCGCTGCCCCGGGAGGAACCGGCACAGCTGCCCCGGGAGAGCCCACCACCCCCATAGCCGCTGCCCAGGGAGGACCCAGCCCAGCTGGCCAGGAGGGCCCCACCACCCACAGCCCAGGTGGGCATTGAAGGAGCACCATCCCCGCTGCCCAGGAGGGCACCACCAGGCAATTAGCAGTTGGCCATAGACCGGCCGCCGTCTCCAGAACCGCTGAACTGGGCCCCGCCGTCTCAAGAACCGCTCCGCTGGGCCCCGCCGTCTCAAGAACCGCTGAACTGGGCCCTTCAAGGCAAGGAGCGCTGAACTGGGCCCGCCGTCTCCAGAACCGCTGAACTGGGCCCCGCCGTCTCAAGAACCGCTGAACTGGGCCCTTCAAGGCAAGGAACGCTGAACTGGGCCCCGCCGTCTCCAGAACCGCTGAACTGGGCCCCGCCGTCTCAAGAACCGCTGAACTGGGCCCCGCCGTCTCAAGAACCGCTCCGCTGGGCCCCGCCGTCTCAAGAACCGCTGAACTGGGCCCCGCCGTCTCAAGAACCGCTCCGCTGGGCCCCGCCGTCTCAAGAACCGCTGAACTGGGCCCCGCCGTCTCAAGAACCGCTCCGCTGGGCCCCGCCGTCTCAAGAACCGCTGAACTGGGCCCTTCAAGGCAAGGAGCGCTGAACTGGGCCCCGCCGTCTCCAGAACCGCTGAACTAGGCCCCGCCGTCTCAAGAACCGCTGAACTGGGCCCTTCAAGGCAAGGAGCGCTGAACTGGGCCCCGCCGTCTCCAGAACCGCTGAACTGGGCCCCGCCGTCTCAAGAACCGCTGAACTGGGCCCCGCCGTCTCAAGAACCGCTCCGCTGGGCCCCGCCGTCTCAAGAACCGCTGAACTGGGCCCCGCCGTCTCAAGAACCGCTCCGCTGGGCCCCGCCGTCTCAAGAACCGCTCCGCTGGGCCCCGCCGTCTCAAGAACCGCTGAACTGGGCCCCGCCGTCTCAAGAACCGCTCCGCTGGGCCCCGCCGTCTCAAGAACCGCTGAACTGGGCCCTTCAAGGCAAGGAGCGCTGAACTGGGCCCCGCCGTCTCCAGAACCGCTGAACTGGGCCCCGCCGTCTCAAGAACCGCTGAACTGGGCCCCGCCGTCTCCAGAACCGCTGAACTGGGCCCCGCCGTCTCCAGAACCGCTGAACTGGGCCCCGCCGTCTCAAGAACCGCTGAACTGGGCCCTTCAAGGCAAGGAGCGCTGAACTGGGCCCTTCAAGGCAAGAACCGCTGGCCCTTTGGCAGACGTGGCAGGGCAGGATCTATCTCGGGCAGGGCTGCAGGATGTCCTCTGGCCAACTTGCCTCCTCCAGTGGCAGTGGGGTCTGTTATGGACTGTATGGACTGTGGCTTTGCTCTCCCCAGGATGGCCCAGTGGGCAGGCCACCCACTGTATGGACTGTATGGACTGTGGCTTTGCTCTCCCCAGGATGGCCCAGTGGGCAGGCCACCCACTGTATGGACTGTTTGGACTGTGGCTTTGCTCTCCCCAGGATGGGCCAGTGGGCAGGCCACCCACTGTATGGACTGTTTAGACTGTGGCTTTGTTCTCCCCAGGATGGGCCAGTGGGCAGGCCACCCACTGTATGGACTGTTTGGACTGTGGCTTTGCTCTCCCCAGGATGGGCCAGTGGGCAGGCCACCCACTGTATGGACTGTTTGGACTGTGGCTTTGCTCTCCCCAGGATGGGCCAGTGGGCAGGCCACCCACTGTATGGACTGTTTGGACTGTGGCTTTGCTCTCCCCAGGATGGGCCAGTGGTCATGGAGTCCCCTTGTGGATCTGGCGTCGTGTACTCAAGTGGCTGAGGTGCCCCCCCTTCCCTTCCCCCTGAGGTGCCTGTCCTATTTTCTTTCTGATGCCCCTGCAGTGTTCTCTCCGTGGAGTTCTTGTCGTGGGACTGGGCCTTGCCCCTTTGCACAGGACCCCTGTGATCCACGGACAGTGGTTGGACTACATTTAGTAGCTGTATATATTTTGTACATAGTTTATTTATTTATTGGGATTACTGGTGTACATATTTCAATATATCTGCCCGTTTATGATCTCTTCTTTTGGTCTTTGCATTATTTCGGAGGGGGGTGGTTTGTGGGTTGTGACAGTGATCTGTGGGAATGCATTGATGTGTGTGTTGTAGTGGGTGTGGGTGGGTGGGTGTGTGCCGGTAATCTTTTCCCTCCCCTGTGTCGTAGGTGCAGTACTCACCGATGTCTTCCGCGCTGCCGGGCGTGCTCCTGGTATATGAGCAGGTATAGGAGTGCGGGGATGACCTGCAACTCTGGTTCCATACTGCCGGAATCTCGCGTGGAGTGCGTAGAGGTGAGCGTTTTCCCGTTCGTAGTCTGTTTCCGCCGTGTTCTTATCGGCGGTGCTCCCGCCCCGGAAAAGGTGGCGGATTGGTGGGTCGTAATAGGGTGGGCGGTACATTGTCTGCCGCCTGGCTGTTGGCGGGAACCGCCGCGCTGTTTGTTTGTACCGCCGTGGCGGGCGGAGTGTTAATACGGCGGGCTGTGTTGGCGGTTCCCGCCAGGGTCAGAATTGCATATTTTAGACCGCCGGCCTGTTGGCGGCTTGGCCGCCGCTTTATCACCGACCGCCAGGGTCAGAATGAGGGCCCATATCAGGTGAGGAATAAGGCAATGTAGCATTCAACGCAGCGTAGCATTCTTATCATATACAGAGTTTTCCAAATCAATATGCAGCACACAATAACCATGACATACACAAGTATGTAACTGGGTCCTCAGCTGTCTAGCAAGAGATGTGCACAGTTCTCTTAGTCCCGTGCTGAGGCACAGGCATGGGTGAGATGCAGTAGGTAACCTTGGTCACAGCAGGCAGGGGAGGTGGGTTTCAGAGTGGCTCGCGATTTGTCCCTATCCTGATTCTGAGTAAGGTTCGCCACTGTCTGGATCACTTGATACCTGTCACTGTGAGATCGTGCCCCTCTCTTGGAATCTCTACCTCTGTGGTGTGACCTGCCTCCATTTTGTCTCCGCCCGACAAAAAAGAGCTGGGGTAGGCAGGGTTGCCAGGGGTGGCTTTCCATCGCTGGGTGTGAATCTAAGGGGGTTATGTCCATGTCCTGGGCTGAGAGACCCTCCAGGAAGATGTGCAGGTCTTCTATGTTGAAGAAATCTTTATTCTTGCCATCCTTGGTTGTCCTCATATAGGCCGGTTCAAATAGTCTGTATTTTATGTCCAGCTGGCAGAATGGAGGTCGGTGGGCCAAGAATGCTTTGAGCCAATCATTTGTTTCAAGGGAATAATCTGCAGCAATGCACATTTTGTGCCCCTTGCCCTTGTAGGGGCCATGTGAGTGGGCCCTGGTGAGGAGCTGTCATGACTGCTTTTGGCACAGAAATCAGGCGATGATGGGACGAGGCTGCACTGGGCCGTCTTAGTGCATCAGACCCATGTGGTGTGCATCGTGGAGCTCCAGGGGTGGATTGAAGGCAAGGCAGATGAGGGTACCGGAAAAGTGAACATTGTCCCCGTGGCTTCTGTCTTCTAGGTCGATGACCTTTCTGCGAAGAAATAGGAGTTTCTGATCCCAATCCAGAATGGTTTTGAGGCAATCTTCCACGCACTGTGATGTGACACAATATCTAGTTGGATGTATTTAGTTTTGCCGTCAGCATAGCGATGTTGGAGTCCATCCCTTCCAGTCGGTTGCCCACTGCCATGCCTTCACAGAAGATGCACCCCATGATGGTGTACTGTGCAGGACTAGTGGGGTCCTGGGCTGGCCCATCACTGACAATCCACATGTGGTGGTCTAGGAGAGGTGCTGGTGGAGAGTGTCCAAAAAAAGTTGTCTTGTGGTTTTGCTGGCGGATTTGCAGTTGGATTTGCCACTGTGTTTTCTGGGGCATCCCCAGTCTGAAAGCCCATGGGTGAAGCTGTGCATTGTGTCTCTCAAGGTCCGCTGTGCATGAGGTTGGAGGGGGTCATGCTAGGGGAGGTCATAGAGGGGGTAATCCGCAGAGTGCACCAATACGGAGTAGAGCGGTAATCACACAGGGCTATGGGCCGGGGTGTATCTTGATCCCTTGTTGACTGCCTGGCCACCTGCAGGCCTGGAGTCAGTGTGGGAGGGTAGCAGCACCCCGTCTTCATGCATCCAAGGGGTGGAAAAACTGCACGGAACATCCCCACTGCACATCAACCAGTAAGCAGTGCTTGGAGGGGTGGTGTGGGGAGGGGAGACCACTGGCTCCAGCATCACCCCCTTTGCACAACAGGAACTTCACAGAAAGCCAAGCCACTCCCCAACAGTCTTGCCGGCCTCTACGGGCCCCAAGTATGGTGCAATGAGCTGCTGCAGATTTTAGGGGTCCACCAGTCTCAAAATGTGGGAGGCAGTGTCAGAAAGGCATGAAGTGGCAGGTCTCAAACAGGCTCCTGCTGGTAAGGTCAGTGGCAGTCTGCTCCAAACAGGAGAGTCCATGTGGGCAGGGTCCGGGTCCTTTCGCTCCTGCATAATCACCAGATGTCAAATGTTTTTTTGCTCCAATCAGGGCAGAGGGCACAGGGGAAGTAGGCCCAGAGGTAGGGGATGGAGAGCTTGATGAGCAGTACTGCAGTACTCATGTGTTCCGCTTCATGGTGCACCACAGTTATTGAGGGCCCACCTCAGACCGCACCAATGGAGGGCTAGGCATCTGGAGTAGTGGGAGCTAGATTGGTGCATCGCCTTTGAGATGGTGATGGAGCTTCAGGAGGGTTTCTGGAGGGGGGGCAAGAGTTTGAGGGAAGCCCAAAAGTAGATAGTGGGAGAGGGGGACCCAGGGATCATTCTAGGGCCTCTAGTGGTGTCATCCCCTGTCAGTACTGTGGCAGGCCAGTCAGCTGTCAGAGGCCACTGCTAGTGGTATGGGAGGCTGCAGGTATGCTCAGCTTTAGGCCAGTGCTGCGCCAATCTCCATAGGCCCTGGAGCAGTGGTCTCAAAACATTTTAATGCTGCCCCCCCTTGTTAAAAAATAAAACTCATTGGGCCCCCGCAGATTTCTTCACAATTATTATATAAAGATGGCAATGTTTAAATATGACTAGACCTATTTAAAGAGTGCAGTTAAGTACTGTTACCTTTTTACAAATGCAAGAACATGCTTCTGCTTGAAACAAAGCCCTGTTACCTGTATAATGCTTCTTTTGGCCAGAGCCTGGCTCCCCCCTGGGATCACTTGAGGTGCCCACCTCCCAGTTTGAAGACCCCTGCCCTAGAGGAAGGTAGCTGCAGCTTAGGTGTGGCACAGCCAAGGGAGCAGCTCTCCAGTCTCTGGGCTTTGGCACCAGCTTGGGGATGACACTGGGGCTCACTGGGGCTCATCTGCTGGCTCCCGCTGCAGGTAGGGGACTGTTACCTCTGTCATAGGCCTACCAGTGCACGGAGCTCCATTTTCAAGTGGCCTTCACTATGTATGGCCAGACCACGCCCCTCTTGAAGGGTGTCTTACTTAGCTTATGTTGGATCAACTTAATGTTTTTCCTTCTGGGCCTCTTCCTGCTTCTCCTTATCCTTGTCTTGTTTTCCTGTTATGGAAGTGCAAGGTGTGTGCTTATATTTCTCTTCAAAGTTTACTTTCTATCCTTCCAATGCTGTCCAAACAGCTCTGTATTTTGGTAAGCAGCCCCTTCTTGAAGATGATGTAAAAGAAAATGAATTGGGGGGCGTATCTTCCCAAGGATGTCCTATCTCCTGTCCCCACCATTCTTTAATCCTGTCTAGGAAGTCTATTATGTTCTCCCCAGGCTTCATGGTTTCCACCATCAAACCACCTACATCTGGGCAGTCAAGGAATATTTCCCTCAGAGCCGTCCAAATCTGTGACACTGTTTTGTTCTTCTCACCGATAATTCTGCTTAGCAGATTCTTGACTTGCCTATTGCTAGAATGACCCTGTGGTGTTATTCTCAAAGCATGAGATCCATTTCCCGGTTCTATCAAACAATGGTGGCAGCTTGGTTCGTAGCCCCTCTTTGTCTATCTGGGCCCATGGCACATAGAGGGCACCTGGCGTGCCCTTCTGGAGCAACTGGCATATTCTCACTCTGGACATCTCCATAGTTATTCCCTCTATAAAGGGTTTCCATCTACTCAGACACTCCTGCATGTATCCTTGCCAGATGCGGTCTTTGGCAATTGCTATGTCCTCTGGTTAGAAGGAACCCTCCTACAGCCACGGTCTTTTGTATTGATTGCTTCTCCAGGTCCAATAGGCTAGCAGGGGAAACATCCTTTTTTCCGACTTTTTTTTTCCGAAGGTCGTGGTTAACGAAAGCGCAACAACGCTTTTTTTAACCACAACTTCAGTTTTTTGTGCCTTAACTACGTATGTTCTGAACAACGAACATGCGTAGTTAAGGTACAAAGAAGGGACTTGGCGAAGGTAAGTGTGGGTTTAGGTTTTGGGGATGGGGTGGGGGGTCAGGGGGTTTTAGGTTTTGGGGTGGGGTTGGGGGGGTGGGACGTTTTTGGTTTTGGGGAGTGGGTGGGGGGTCAGGGGGTTTTAGGTTTTGGGGTGGGGTTGGGGGGTGGGACATTTTTGGTTTTGGGGAGTGGGTGGGGGGTCAGGGGGTTTTAGGTTTTAGGGTGGGGTTGGGGGAGTGGGGCGTTTTTGGTTTTGGGGAGTGGGTGGGGGGTCAGGGGGTTTTAGGTTTTGGGGTGGGTTTGGGGGTGTGGGGCGTTTTTGGTTTTGGGGAGTGGGTGGGGGGTCAGGGGGTTTTAGGTTTTGGGGTGGGGTTGGGGGGTGGGGTGAGGGATGTAGGGTGAATGGTGCCTATTGCTAAAGATTTTATCAGGAATGCCTTTACAACGAAATATCGTTGTTAAGGCATTCGTGGTAAAATCATTAGTAGTAGCAACAAGGTCGGTGTTCCGACCTCGTTGTTAAGGCAGTAGTTTTTTTTGCAGTCGTTGTTTCGTCGTACAGTTGCCTGCCTCCTGAGCTACAATGTCCCTTGGGGTTGGTTTACCCGTCCTGTGCATTCAGGGAGAGTAGCAGACATCCTCATCGCTGCTCTCCTCGTACTCATGCAGAGGAGCCATCTTGGTTCTTCTGTGTCTAAGCTGGGTTGTACCAGGGTGCCTTGGTCCCTAATCTCCTAGTCAGCCCCTCTCCCACTACGGTGCACTGGTGAGGCACGGACCCCCAGTCAAATGCTTCCTTACTGACTCTATCTCAGATTCTTCTGTGACTAGGGCTCTGTACTTACTCCTGCTCTCCTCAGGTGAACGGTGTGGTACTCTACTCTCTTGCTGGGCTTTCAGGGTGTGAGCTCTCTCTCTCTCTCCCTCCTCAGTTCGTGCTTTTCCTCTGACTCCCATCTAGATAGTCCCCTTCTCTCTGAGCTATGCACTGACCTTCTAAGTTGGGACCTGCTTTCATGCTTGCTCTCTGTAGTCTCCTCGACTACCTGAGCATACCAAGTGTCTCCCTCCTCACTGCCAGATTTCAGAAGACTAGGACCTCTTCCCTCACTCATGTTAGCTGTCTCTATCCAAGACAGCTATAGATCTTTCCCTCACTGTGGTTCGTTCCCCAGAGCCAGCAGGAGTGCATGCTCCCAATGCCGCTGAGGCTTGGTCTGCTGTCTGTGATGGATGGGTTGGGGGTCGAGCTTCAGGGTACTCTAGTGCTGGACTGGGGAGGTACAAAGAGTGTGGGGGCCTGTGGACCTTTTGGCCCACAATGCCTAGACATAACAGCCTGCTGTTTGGTATGGGCCCCTTCAGCTCCCTCGACTGGTGGGTTGGTGTATCCTAATGCAGGGACAGCATGCATTGGGTAGAACACCTCCATACCTACATATTGCAGAGGACATGCAGATGTTTTGCTTGCCACCAGTGGGTCAATAATATAGGGCAGTACTTCATCAAAACTGGCCAAGAGTTCTAGCAATGCTTTCCTTTTGTCCTTCTTCTGCCCTGTGTATTTTGTTTCTACGTATGTGTTTGTGTGTTTAATGATGTTGGTGTCAAATGTTCCCTTTTTTCACCAGTGAAACATGTGTGCCTTTGTGTGTGTGTTTGTAACTCATGGCAGAGCTTGCTAAGTTTTCTAGCCTGGATGGGGAACATATCCGGCATGTGCTCCAAAGGAGATCCGATGGTGGAATTCAGATAGCTCTCTTAGAGGATAGTTACTGTTTTTGGTTCACGGTTTTTAGGGGATTTGTAAGTTATACGCATTGTAACTTTCTACTTTATAGGGATTTTCTTTTTTTATATACTAACTTTTTTGTTTTGATAGATTTCTAAATTTTACCCGGGTGATGGGAAAATATATACAAGAGTATTTCTAAATCACTCCTTTAGTGGGGAACATATACACAAGGGTTTTACCGACTCTATTCTGGTGGGGGAGGGTTAACACAAGGTGATTCCTAGATCTAGTGAGCTCAACGTTATTCACAGATGCATCAAAATAAAACATTTAACAAACAAATGTATGAAGAATCACAATGCTAGGAAAAAGAATGCAATTGTTAGTTCACAGCAGCTTGCAATTTGGTAACAAAATAGCAAGTCTTACTTTGGCATCAATCACCACTTTGGGTGAATCAACAATATCTTCATGTATACATTAAACATTGACAAAAACAAAACATTCAACATTTAATACAAACACCGTCACATTGGTTTACCAGCATCATAATATCAAAATACCTTAGCCCTGTCATTACTTGTGCACGTTTTCCTGTGACCAAGGAAAGCTCTGCGCTGTGCGTGCCTAAGGAAGCCTTACAATCTTGCTGTTCCAGCTCGGGGGAAATGATTGCAACTATTTATACAGAGAAAGAAAGAACATACTTCAAGGACAAGAGAGGCTTCTTCTTAAAACACAAGCTGTGCCTGTTCTCCTGGATCCCAATAGTTCTAGTACCCTAACATCCAAATTCGCCCTATGTCACACCCAGGGATCTTGTGTACCATCTGTGTCATGCCCAGAAGTCCAAGCGAAGAACACCTCTCACTTCTTTCAAATACTACCAGTGTTAAGAAACCGGTGGCACTGCAAGAAATCGATAGCCTAATAAGATCGAGATGTGGGCCCTCTATCACACCCAGAGCCTATGCGTACTGACTGCATCACACCCAATGGTCTAAGGAAGGCACCTCTTTAACCAGAGAACTGGTCCTATGTCACACCCAGGGCCGTATGTATACCATCTGTGACACACCCAGCAGTCCAAGTGGCAAACAACCAAAAAAAACATGTCTTACACCTAGGGGACAAGTGAACCAGTTGTGTTATACCCAGCGGTCAAAACGATCACCCTTCCCGATCCTGACATTCAAGAATGTGACTTCCCAGGATTATGCTTTATCCTAGTTTGCGACACTCCAAATGTTAGGACTAAGGCTCTGATGTAGTCTGTTACCCTTGTGATGTCAGCTTACAGACAGACCTCCACCCTACAGATTCAGCAGAACTTCCAATAAATTGTTGTGTCTGCTCACCCTTCTTGTTCCCCAAAAGTGACTCCCTCCGGGCGGGTTCCCCTTCCTCAGGTCCAGAGAACCAATCAGCTCCTGGTTGGCTCACAAACATGTTGCACAAATGAGAATTTACCATAAAAAAAACAAAAGACAAGAGATGTCTGTCAAAGCAGGAAACACTTTGTTTATTTGAACATTAGGCCAGGAGGACAGTTACAGAACAGGGGTCTGAGGACTGTCTCTTGAAATACATTGAATTAATGCAGGTTTTATTCATTTCTCTGGGAGCAATAAAGTCATAAAATGCAAACATTTGTCACAGAGTCACAGATGCAATCCTAGATAGGGAAATCAGGTGGACCTCGACGTGGCTTAGATACAAAGTGGCCCAGTGATTATGTGTCCAGACCTCCTGCTTGAGGGGCACATGGTCTCTGCACGTGCTGTGTGTGCTGTGTCCTGTTTAGCTAAGTGTACCTAACTATGTGTGGCATCTGACTTTATGGTGTTTTGGAAATGCACGCATCCCTCCTGCTGTGTGTGCTCCTTGTGGACCATTGTAGTGCTGCTGCCTATCTGTGGGATCTGTTCACAGTCTTCATGTCTGTGCGTTTGGCTGCCACCTGTAACCTGTCAGTCATTATTCTTCAGGCCTGGGTCTCAGACCTCTTACCGACATGGGAATCTAACAGTGGTGATGTGACTTTGTGTATGAAAATATCTTGTTGTGTGCATCGTTATTAACCAGTCCAATATTAACACCAGTCACAAATATTTGTTTGCATATGTATCACAACTACAAGTGGTGAAATGTTCATTGCATCCATAAATTATTAGGTTTGACATTGTTCCAATAGTTAAACTTCCCCGGGAAAAGTATGGGTTGTTACTAAAACACCACAATCTGCATGTTATTCTTCACAAACTTGGAAAATTGTATCATTCTTGCATACAGTAAAATCCAAACACATGGGTCTTGGATTTGATCGATGTATCAAAATACCAGGGCACTCCTAATGAGAGCCAAAATGTATTTAGAACCCATGATCACGCTGGCATAACTCTGCTTCACAAGTGCTTTAGACTACTTATGATGACCACACAAGAGCAACTTGACATATTCCTTACTGTTAGACTTGGCATCCTTGGTGTGGTCTCCCCTAACTCTTTGCCTATGTTTCCCAGGTTGTCTATGTGTGCTGGACTCTATTTTTGCTGTTTTTGTTACTCTTGGCACTATACCACTGCTATCCAGTGCTAAAGTGCAAGTGCTCCTACGTAAAATGTATGTGTAATTGGATTTCCTTGACTGGCATATTGTATTTACTGGTAAGTCCCTAGTACAGTGCACTAAAGGTGCCCAGGGCCTCTAAAACCAATGCTACTAGTGGGCCTGCAGCACTGGTTGTGCCACTTACATTAGTAGCCCTGTAAACATGGCTCAGACCTGCCACTGTACCCACTTGCCAGGCCTAAACCTTCCCTTTTCTTACATGTAAGACACCCCTAAGGTAGGCCCTAGGTAGCCCCATGGGTAGGGTGCAGTGCATGTTTAAGGTAGGGCATATCCTAATGTGTTTTATATGTCCTGACAGTGAAATACTGCCAAATTTGGTTTCCACTGTTGCAAGGCCTATCTCTTTCATAGGTTAACATGGGGTCTGCTTTTAAATATCATCAAAGTGTAAATTCCCTTTGGGAGCAGATAGACATGTGGAGTTTGGTGTCCCTGTACTCACAACTTAAAAATACACCTTTTAGTAAAGTTGGTTTTGAGATTGTGTGTTTGAAAATGCCAATTTTAGAAAGTGGTCATTTTCTTGCTTAAACCATTCTGTGACTCTGCCTGTTTGTGGATTCCCTGACTGGGTTAGTTTGACTGTTGGGCTGTTTGCACCTCTCTCTAGACAGTGACACAAAGGGAGCTGGGGTGTAGCCTGAATATCCTTATGAGCCATCTGTGCTAGCAGGGAGGGGAGGAGTGGTCACTAACACCTGAAAGGGCTGTGTCTGCCCTCACACAATGCAATGTCCAACCCCCTGGTGTGAGTCTGGGGCCTGGCCTGGGCAAGGCAGGATTTCACAAACAAGAGAGACTTTCCTTTGAAGTATGCCTACTTCATAGGCAGAACTGGGTATAAGAAGGGCACCCAAACCCCTGAAAATTGGATCACTTTTGGAAATCAAGATCAACCTCTGCCTGGAGAAGAGTTTAAGGACTGAGGAGAAGTCCTGCCCTGCCTGTGACTGTGCTTTGTGAAGCTATCCCGCAGTTGCTGCTTCTGCCTGTGCAAAAGGACAAAGACTGGACTTCGTTGTGCATTCCTGCTTACAAAGAAATCTCCAAGGGCTTGTCCTGATCTCCTGTTGTTGAAGACTCAGGGCCATCAAAGACTTCCCCTGCCAGCACCTGGATTCACTGCTGAGACTCCTGCCCTGTCAGGCGGTGCCCTATCCAGTTCCTGCGGCCACGAAAGGTGAAGCTGGTATACCAAGACTAAAAATCCAAGCACAGACTGGCGTACGGGGAAACTTTTGATGCACTGTCTGAGACGCAGCTGACAAACGACGCGCTGCCAGCTTCGTGGCTGAAATCTATGCTCTCCCTGCATTGCAGCTGGAAGATCGACGCACGCAGCTTGAGAAATGACGTGCAACACCCGTTGACGGAGGCTGCTAATGTCGCAACCCCACATAGTGTGGTTTTTCTGATACTGTGCAACTGGATTTTTGGAGCAAACCTCGCTGGGCACGGAAAAACAATGCAAAGCCTGCCCGGATCCGAGGTGCGTGTCCGGATCGATGCATCTCTCTCCTGCGGACAGGAAAAACAATGCATGCCAACCCAAATGGAGGAGGAACGATGCACGGTCTCACTTGCGAGTGAGAAATCAATGCATGGATGGCCTTTTCTGATGCACACTTGTCCGTGCAGTGTTATTTTGATGCAACCCAGATACTTTTCCACACTAATAGTGTTAGCATTGTATTCTAAGGATCTAAGACTCTTTTTGCTTTTTAATTCCTAACTTGACTTGTGTATGGTAGATTTTTGTCGTTTTGGTCTTCTTTTGTTTAGATAAATATTACCTATTTTTCTAAACCTGTGTTGTGTCATTTTGTAGTGGTTTCACTGAATTACTGGATGTGTTGGTACAAATACTTTACACCTAGACTGAAGTTGAGCCTGCCTGCTTGTGCCAAGCTACCAAGGGGGTGAGCAGGGGTAACTGAGGGTGATTCTCCTTTACCCTGACTAGAGTAAGGGTCCTTGTTTGGACAGGGGGTAACTTGACTGCCAACCAAAGACCCCATTTCTAACACTTACATGTTAATAATACTCAAGCAATGAACTAATCAAAGTCAAAAGAAAACTTTTATAGAAGAATAGTTTCAAAAATACTCCATAAACAAACTCCATCCCATGACACTGGATAAATGAAAAACATCACTACTACTGAATAAAATAAAGTGACTAATTTTGACAGAATATATACTTTCAACTCATTTGTTCTTCAAATGAAGTCGAGTGATTTATATACATTTTGTTTTGACAAAAACATAATTTCCTTTCAATTTCCCAGTCGATCAGAATTATTGCCCTCATTTCGAATTATTATACTTTACAACAAAATAGATTACACTTCCAGGATTGGATAATGTTTTAAAGAATATTAAGTGTGAAATTCACAGAAATTCTAAACAACACAAACATATTCTTTGTCAAAACCCTTCAACAGAGTTTACCATCAAATCAATAAAAAATAATTATAGCTCGGCTATTCAGTCAGTGCCTGTATATAGTTCGATGTGATGAAATAGTTAAATAAAACCATTGATTGTGACTGCTAATTTATTTGATGAAATATCTGAATTACCTAACGCTCTAACCAATTAATTAGGTAATCATCACATTACTTTTTTTCACAACACCATAAAGTCTAATGTAATCTAGAAAGCTTAAAATTGCAGTTCTAAATCAGCTTCTGATCTGTATTATCGTGTGTGTTACTAAGAACAGCAGCAGCCTGTCCTTAAGGTCAGAGGTCCCCCACATCTTTTTCACAACAGTGAAAGGTGTCTGTCAGGCTGAACAAAACTCAGCTTGACCAACACTATTCTTGTTGAGGTCAGAATGTCAGGCAATACATATGTCCTAATAGTGCATGCACCTGCCTGCTGAGCTGAACTTTTCAGATTTAACATGTCAGCTCATGGTGAGCTTCACCACCACAGTTTCACAAAGCACCTTGAGCACCTCTTCCCCATCACCAGATGGAGTACCACTGATAGTGTCGTCGGTGCTTCTTTTTTAAGCTGTGAAAGTGCCCTGGGATGAGTTTCTTTCAGTGATGCCTTATCACAGAATGAAATGGGGTCAGTCCCACTGACCCCAAATACTCATTGGCCTATTTAACTACTGACCACCAACTCTTCTGGTGCCACTGAGGCTTTCTCTCCTGAGACGTTGCAGTAGATAAGTTCTGTTTTGTAATTTTTGGTGGGTACATGTGTATATGTATGAATGTATGTATATTTCTGAATGAGTGCAGTGATTGGGTGTGAGTGCGTGGATTTGTGAGAATGCATGGTTATGAGTGAGTGTGCATGAGTGCGTGTGTGGCCCGCCCGCCCCCCTTTGCTTTAATTACAGGCCGCCACTGACTTGGAACTGAATATATCCTAAATATTATATGAACATGCTTTTTTTAATTTTTTTATTAAAGTCATTGCAAAATACATACACATAGAGTTAGGAACTTAAATTATTATTGCATTTCAAAGATTTCATATCATCACATACTCCATAGGAAAATTAATTCACAAATGTTTCCTGTTCTTCCTCCACCCACTCTCGCCTTGATCATCAACACCGTAGCCCAGACTGATGCTACTCTCTCACACGTCTCAAGTCATAGATGTCGACGAAACATTGGGGCCTTATGTACTCTAGTGAAAGATACAAAATCATATTTTGCGAGTAATGACGTGCAAAATGTGAGTCATTCATGTTAATGTACAAACATTCCATCTACTGCAAAACCGAATTGTTATGATTCACAATCACAAAATACTGAATCACCCCCCACTCCCGACTATCTACTTGATACCAGCTAGTTTGACACCAGGCACCACAAAATGTCTGTACTTTGCTCTTATCTCCACACCAGCTCTTCATCCTTCATTTTGGAACTCCACCAGCTATATATGCTTTCCACCCTGCACTTGTACCATCTATTTGTCCTTCCTCTCTATCAATTCTCTACATCTGTGCCTCCCCTTCCAATCAGAGCTCTTTGACTCAACTGCCCAAGTTCCATGTCCTCACTTCACCCTGTACATTTAGAGTTCCAATCTGCTTTATCGATTTTACACATACCACTTCTGCTTTCTGTGCAGTAGATCCACGCTGCATTCCTTGCAAATCATTTACATCTGCTTCCTAACAGTTGACTTTTAGCCCTCTTCATTGTCTCTCCAGGCTTTCCATAGGATCTCCATCTTTTAATTCACTCTCTGCCTAACTTCTGTAGATAACCCTATTTGCTTGCTTGCTACCAACTACATCACCTATGACTTTCAACATCTTGAAAATGCCAAAAGTAGGTAGGACTGGCCCAGGAAACTTTGATCCCATTGGCTATGGCATGCCCAGGAGTCATTCGCACCAGAAAATTAGTGCCATGCGTAAATGTGGTATCTCTAGGCATCCTCTTCATAACACTCCCAGACCTGAGGAAGACAAGAAGAGGACTAAAACTGCTTTCCGTGCCCTGTGAAAAGCAATGAAGGAATGGACCTGCTCTTTCTTGAGCCCAGGACAAAGACATTTACTCCAAGGATTGTAAGGCTGACATGTTCAAGCCACAGGGACACAACAAGCTACAAGAGCCTTTTCCTGCAACTGCCAAGCTGACCAGTGGCAACTGGACCTGGTCTGGACCCTGCTGTTGCCTTTTGCCTGGTACCCTGTTAGTCTCCAAGTGCCTCCCATGAGGTCCTGGGGATCTTTAGACATACACCTGTGGTGGATTCAGATTAAAGGAGTAAGTCAGAAGGTAAAATCTTTTTCCAGGACGGACCTGGTTGATGTTCTAACCAATGCTTCATCGTCAGGATCTACTGTGACATTGACTATCATGAGCGCTTTGTGCTTCTTCTTGTGCTATTCCTACTTATAAATGTAAAATAAATGTATGTCTCTGGTTCCCTTATTGGATTTTTGCATTTTGTTTATTAAATTTTACTCTATTTTCATAATTCAGTTTGTGTTTTTTATTGTTTTCCATTTCCTCTTTATCACTGTTTTGGGATTGCATAAACAATTTACACATTGGGCATAGTTAAGCTTGTCTTCTCTGTCATACCTGCAAGGAGATGATGCTTTGGTTAATTTAGTGACTTTAAGGGTTCAGCCTGACAAGGGCTGTAATCGTTCTTTGAGGTGGGTAGTCACCCACCCCAAATAATCCAATTTATTAACATTAATAATCTCTATTCATACTTACTAAGCATCTCTGAGCACATCTTCTTATCTTAAACTCTGTCTAGATCATCATTCACACTTTACCCCATCCACTTGCAATTAAAACCAAGTCTTAAGTAAAGGTCACATAAATAATTATACCATTTAAATGCTGCCATTTAAAATGCTTCACAGCGTAGCTCACTGTCAGGTACTTGCACAGCACTCTCACTGCTTACTCATCACCCGCAGTGCTTAACCCTTACTCACATGCAATACATATTCACCTACAACCACTTCTGTGATATGCTTGCCACTCACTCATTCTAATGCAGTGCCACTCACAGCACTACCTGATAGGCCACTCTTATCACCACTTGCGACTCTTATCACCACTTGCGAAGAGTACTTACAGTACCAATCCTTGACACTCTAAACCAATAGACAGCCTCCAATGCTACTTATTCATTCCATCCATTTACTACAACACACCATTCACACTAAACACCAACAACCACTCGCTACACCTCCATTTTCCTCAGTCGCCCAGTCTGTAAACATAACAGTGCATCAATTCTTGCATCACACAGTTACTGAGTATCTCTCTTAACTTCTGAACACCACTAATTCACACCAGTCTCTAACACCCACTAATGAAATACCCACTCACCACTCTTCAGTGATTCACATTCTTCTAATCTGACCACTCAAATCCCTCACTTTCACTACCATTCTCTTTTCCCTACTCACACTATCCACTTATAGACACACACAATGCTTTTCACATATCTTACTACACCCCAGAAACTCACTTAACCTCAGAAAGCTGTAAGTCAGTAGACCAGCCCCTCATCCATAGCTATTCACAACACAACTATCTTCTGTTACCCCACTCAGAATGAGAGTATTAACTACTGGCAGAATTCAGAAGTAATTTGATATCCACTAACAATGCTTATCCACACCCTTTCACTCGTGGCTCCTCAATGTTCTCCCACTGTAATTACCATTTACCCATCACTGGTCACAGTCAGCCAACAAGAACTAAAAGAGGGGATGGTTATTAAGATTGAGATAAGTATGCTAAAGATGTTTAGTTCTCTCTGGCCCCTGTAAAAAAATGTTCTAAGTGCAAAAACACATGTTGTTTATGCAGTATGTGAAATTCCATATATTTAACATGATTATTTCAGTTTAGTCTAAAATGATGTGACTTCATTTAGAATTGCAGTAATACTATCTTACTCCACTGAAAGCTATTGCTAACTATGCAACTTGAAATGGGGCTGACATTTTAAACCACACTTAAAAGCATATTATTCCCCATTGAAATCTGTATACACTTGGTAGAATTGTAATTTTACAACAACAGTATGTCAGGTTGGTTTCTGACATGAACTAATTGAGGCCTTGTATGTTTATGCAGAACAGTATGCTTCTGTTGGAGAGAAACCTAACACTGAGAATTACTTAAAGCCATCATCTTGGATTCTATTAGGAGTAGAAAAAAACATATCCAGAATTCCTCACGGAGTCACCGTGAAGCAATGAAACCACACCCTGAAGTACTTATTAATTTATTCTGTAGTAATACAAATACATCCTGAAGTAGTCATGAAGTCATCATGAAGTAATCTGCGCCCGTCCCCTAGTTGTCATGGGATCATCATTAAGTAATCTGCTCCCATCCCCTAGTTGTCATGGAGTCATTGTGAAGTAATCTGCTTTCATCCCAGAGTTGTCAAGGAGTCATGGTGAAGTAATCTGCTGTCATCCCCTAGTTATCATGGAGTCATCATTAAGTAATTTGCTCTCATCCCCTAGTTGTCATGGAGTCATTGTGAAGTAATCTGCTTTTATCCCTGAGATGTCAAGGAGTCATCGTGAAGTAATCTGCTGTCATCCCCTAGTTGTCATGCAGTCATCCTGTAGTAGTTAGAGATAATCACATGTTTTCCAAGGGAGTAATCACAGTATCATCCTGGAGTAGTTGTTTTGATGACTCTGGAGTCATCTCATTTAAATATTTATTCCTATACACATACTTCAGGATGGCTTGGGATGACTTCAGCAGATAATTACAGGAATAGCCCAGCTGAAGTCATCGTATGACTTCAGAAAGACTCCAGGAAGATCTTCCTTTTTGACTTGGGTAAGCAGTAAACGGATTGGTAACGGTCCGGAATAGTAAATGCTGCCCCAGCAGCCGCTACGGACTTCTGCAAACGAGGCTGTAAACTATGGATGTTGTTTTAGAATAGAGGCGAGGAAGTGCCGTCAGTCATACAATCCACTAGGAGTATATAGCTATGTGCAGGGCCGGCTTTAGTGCAGAGCCTGATTGGTACAGCCACACTGGGTGCTGACCTGCAGAGGGGCACTGACCCCAACAATAACTTATGATTTATAAGCATCTGCTGCAGAGTTCCATGTGGGTCCAGCTTTCAGGAAGCAATACAAATGTCAATATAACTTTTGTGATTAATATTCTTGCTAGAGAAAGCGATTGGAGTTTTGACTAGTGGCAGTTTTGACTCCCTTTAATGTAGCAGGGTTAATATGCCTGCTGAAAAAAAACAGATCTCTATTTTATGTCGATAGATGAGTAGATAAGTAAAGCTAGCCTTGACCAGTACTTGAAAACAAATGAAATGTATGTGATAAAAGGGCTATGGAGAGATGAGGGGCACTTTTGCCAGGTGGTAGTGAGGTAATCTGAGGCAGAGGTCATGGGGGAGGGGACACCAAAAAAGAATGTTGCACAGGGCACCATCAGTGCTAAAGCCGGTCCTGGCTATCTGTGTTTTTATTAAGCTTCTGTTTTCATTTATAATTTTAGACTCAGTCATAAGTATCAACCTTTCTATATGGACTTTTCTCACAATGCCACCCAGATTGTTAAAAGGCAGAAAAACTGGAAACACTAGCATTGTGCCAGATAATGTTTTGGTCAGTCAACAGAACGGTGTAAAATTAAACTGGAAAGAAGTACTCACAAACTAAAAATGGATTAACAAAATGTATATCCCAGTAACTTGCCCGACTGGAATATAAATGAAAATAGTTCACTTTTGCATTTTTTCTTTACTTTAGGAGACAGGAGGGCATCCTGCTCTTCTGTTTGATTATGACTGCTAAAATAATCGGTACAAGCTTCAATAATCACTAAGAAGGTAGTTAAGAATAATGCCTGATTTTCATTATAAGAGTTAGCAAATCAAGCTATACATATATTTAAACAATACTGGAAAAAGGAGAGTGAGCTCAAGATACAGTCATGGTACAGTATGGTCAGGACACTTCATTCTAATAATAGTATCAACTTTGAGAATTGGAGTCTAAAGGGTTTTATCAGCCTGGGACTCATAAGGACCTCTGTATTTCAAAACAACAGGGGGGGAAAGCATGTACCTAACTTAAAGGTATCACCTACTGCAGCATGTACAAACATCTCTTCACTTACATGTATAATGAGGGAGGGACTCACTTTTAGGCCCAGGTTCTCAAAGGTTTAGTGTTGGTTTAGCATTACAAAAATAAAGCTAAACCGACACAAAACTTTTTTTGAGATTCACAAACCAACTCAAATTGGTATTTGCGTTGGTTTGTGTGGCAAAGTAACGCAAAGCAGTGAAAAACACTGCTTTGCATTACTTTGAGTCAAGGAGGTGTTACGTGGGTGGTACATGGGCGTACAAATGCTACCAGCCATGCTTTTTGATGCTAAACCCTATTTTCAAACATCAGTACAAATTATTTAGCGCCAAAAATTAACGCCACTGAAAAGTAGGCATTAAATGGAGAAATGTTTTCATTTCTTTGTGCTTTCCTGAATTTGCGTGTGCTGCACTGTACAGCACACTTATAAATTAGAAAAAGCATTTCCACTTATCTAGGCATAGTATTTTGTACAGGAAGGATACCCTTCCTGTACAAAACCTATGCTAGACTCACACACTCTAGCACTATGGAGCTAATGTGTGTGCGTGGTGCACGGCAGCTGAAATCAGCACCAGCGCTAGGGGGAGGAGAGTGCGATTTCTAAGTGAATATGGTGCTCTCCTACTCCCTCTCTGTCACACAATGCAGCATAGCAACTTTGGGTTCTGCTCTGGGTTGCCTGACACCTACCAGAATCTTGGCCTTAAAATATCTGACATTGTAGGGATAACCTTGGTCTAATAACTAGCCTGTCAGCAGACCCACACAACTTTAGTAGCACTTTACATAAAAAAGACGCTGTTGCTTTAGCAAACTTTGTACACCCATACTTTAAGCATCTAATAGTTCCAAAATAAATGCCAGATACTTGGCAAGGCACATTAATTACTCCTATATTAAAGAAGGGAGGCAAGTCTAGTATTCCCACCGGCTATCAACGTCCCATTTCCTTGATATAGCATCTAAGATATTTGCCAGGATTGTCCTCCAAGCTGCTGAAGATTGGGCAAATAATCTTAAATTATGGGTCTCAAGTACATGCTAGCACTTTCATTAAAAAGGATGATGAAATTCACAATGGGGTGTACTTGTGCTATGTATGAATATATCAACTAATTTGTTATGTGTGACTCTCTTAGACAGTCATTAGCATGGATGACTGGATTCGAATTCCAGTAATTCACAGCTATGACATACCGCTAGTGGGCATCAGAATTAGATACCAGTAATGCTACATCATGAAAGACGTCCAGTCTGCTCTGACTGGGCTGTGAGAGAGCCTGTCAGAGCAGCTTTCGAAAATAGGAAGCACAACTTCTGAATAGGAGGGCAGGGAAGGCACAGTGAGTGGTTCAAGTGGGCGACAGGAGGTCATGAATCTATTTTTTATTTGGGACAGGGAAGAGAGGACATTGTAAGAAATCGGATTGCTGGTTGACTGGGGTGTGAGCCCTGGTCAAGCAGCAAACACAATCCTTTTTCAGTATAAGACACAAGCTAATCACAAAGTAAACTGTGCTTAACCTCCTGGTAGCTTGGCACAGAGCAGGCAAGATAACTTAGAGGCAATGTGTAAATTATTTTAGCAACATTTCAAACTGTGAGAAAACATATTCTAAAGGGAGCCCACAACAGAGTTAGAAGAATAAAGTAGGCTTTAATAAATAAACCTAGACTAAAACGCTGATGTTTGCGAAGAGTTGCCCTGGGGAGAGCGTCGCGCAGAGGCAGTTTTGAAAGCAATGCGTCGGTCCCAAGATGCAGTTGATGCAAGTCTTTTGTGACTGGTCCAATCAACACAGTAGCAGTGATGCATCGGTTCTACTCGGTGATGCTCCTATGTCTGTATAAATGTAGATATATATAGATAGAGATAGAGATTATCTATCTATCTATCTATACACACACACATATATATATATATATATATATATATATATATATATATATGTAATATAATTTATGAAAATTATTACTGTAACATCAGAGGTTTTTAAATTTTACTCTACTAATTTGCAGATCATGAAATCATGAACATTAATTTTAAATTAGATCATCTACATTTTAATATTCTCCCCTCCCTTAACCCCTAAAACCCTAAAATCCATAATTATAGACATTAAAACAACTAAAAAGATCATTTCAAACACACTAGAAATAATTGCATACCAAAAAACTCTTACAAATGATTCTGCATACAACAGCATTTGCTAAATCAATATTTTAACAACATTATTAAATACAACACTTTAAACAAAACTCTTACTTACGATATTCCTATGGACAATATTTTAGACAGCTTGATATTCTTGATATGATATTTTGTATCACAATATTTTTTATTTGATATTTTGTTCAAACACCTTCAATCTCTTGACTGTCATCCATTGCTGTTTTTCAGCCTAATAAATTGTTACCTTTTCAGAATTTAAACCAACATTATCCTCTATCCTGAAAATAATTTGCATTTCCTCTGCATTTATAATAGCTGACAGGAGAGGCTTTTGAATTATCATAGCAAGGGGTAGCTTATACAGGTGGAAATGTAGTGGAGACAGAACAGATCCCTACTGCACTGAACAGGTTGGCTGTTTTTGGGACAGTAACTGTCCCTTTAATTCAACCTGAATTGATCATACAGTCAGGAAACTGCGAAACCAGCCCAGTACAATTATTCAAACACTAATTACGTCAAGCAATGCAGACAAATCTGATGATCAACTATGTCTGAGGCTGCTGGCAGGTTAGGTAAAAGTAAGGTAACTGGGGTGTTTCAGTCTGTCTCAATTCTGAAATCTCCAAGAGCTGCTGTTACAACACACTCTAAATTACACCCAGCAGCTGTGAAACCAGCTTGGGAATAGTGTGAGTCTCCAAAGGGACACTTTATTGAAAAGAGTCAATTTGAGACATTTGGCCTACTATGACAGTTGAGAAACTTGGCTGTAGTTTTTCAGACTGTCAGATGCATATTTATGAGAGCTGATGTGCTGCGGTGCGCAGTAACCAATTCCATGGATGTGCTGTATGTGAGAAAACAGGGCTGATTGCAGAGGCCCCATAACTTTTTGCCCCCATTTTCCTCTTTTTGCTGGTGTTTTCCTGACTTTGATGGTGCCCTGGGTACTGCTAACCAGTCCCAGGGCCTGTGCTCTGTGTAAAATGGATATGCAAATTAGGCTAATTATAATTGGCTAAGTTAACCTACCTATAAGTCCCTAGTATATGGTAGGGCATGTAGGTTTAGGGACCACAGCATAGGTGGTGCACACCTAGGTGCACTGCTGAGGTGCCCAGTGTCATTTTAAAAGCAAGCCTGCCTTGCTGGCTGCTTTTAAATTAAAGTTATATGCAAATTCGACTTTGGAATTAAAGGTACTTCCAAAGTCTTAAACTACCTTATTTTTACATATAAGTCACCCCTAAGGTGTGCCCTATGTGCCCCTAGGGCTGGGTGCCATGTAACTATAAGCAGGGACTTTATAAAAATAGATTTATAAGCCCTGGTGAGGTAAAAACAGCCAAATTTGTTTTTCCCTCATTGAAGTAAATGGCCTTCATAGGCTAGAATGGGCAGACTTTATTTTAAATTTTAAAGTCTCCTTAAATGTTACATACCAAGAATTTGGTATCAAATTGATTGTTGTAATAAATCCCACAACTTCCAGTTGTTGGATTTAATATAACTTGTCCAGGTAAAAAGTTTAGACTTTACCTAAAAAGTTGCCAATTTCAGCTCTGCATTGTTTTTGCTGCTGTACTCTGATTGGCCAGCCTGCAGCAGCTTCTGCCAGGCTGCCTTGATGAGGTGTGAAGTGGCCAGGCTTCACACAAAGGAATGTGCTTGGGGGAGAGAATCTCCCCTCAGCAGATGGTGAGGCAGGAAGGGGGAGGGCTGCCAAACTGGTCTTCAAAGGCAGAGAAGGACATTTGCAGCACCCAGCAACACCCCCACATCCTGCAACCCCAGACAATTAGGAGCCCCCTTGATTAGATTAGGAGAGGGCAGGAGAGGGGTGTGTTTATGATTTTTAGCCACACCAGTGGGTGGGCTCAGCCAGATGTAACCTCCAAAAATCAGATTAATCCATGTTGGATTTTTAGAGACTGTTGCCTTCTGGGATGGATTTTTGCCACACTTCCCAGGAAGTGGTCATCACAGGGGGACGACCCTGTCCCTGATTGGAGAACCAGGGCCCCCCTGCTTTTCACCCAGGAGCAAGGATAAAACTGGCAGACCGGCACCCACACCTCAGATCCCCTCCAGAATTCAACAAGAAAAGAACTAAAGAAGAAGAAGGACTGCCCTGCTGGACCCCTGGCCTGCACCTGGACCCTGCACTCAGAAGGACTGCACCAGCTGCACACTTGGGCTTCACCACAAGAAGGACTTTGCCTGGCTTCAACTGGTTCAAGGAGGGACTCCCTGTTTGCTACAGGTGAAAAATTGCTAAACCAGAGTCCCCTGCACCAACTCCTGAAGAAAGCGACCAGCTGACCACTGTCCAGTGGCCAAAAAGGAGTTTGCGCCAGGTGCATTCTGGGAGTTGAAGTCCGCACCCCCCAAGGACCATCACAGAACTTCTGGACCCTTGGGGTGAGCTGTGGACCCCAAAAGAACCTTAAAAGAACATCTGGTGAAGCCCCAGAAGTTTGGAAAAGATTTGAGAATTTTTGGAAAAAAGCTCCAGAGAGGGACCGAACCGCCGCAGAAATTCTAGCCGGCTTGCCTCAACCGCGACCCGGCCTGACTTCGTGGTTCGTCCCGGTAAAGAAAAACATCCAAAAAAGAGACTAAGTCCGAACGTAAAAAGTTGACCGGGACCTCCCAGCCATCGTATCCGAGAAGGGCTCCATGGACGTCGGATCAAGATCCAGGTTTACCCCGGTCGAAGGATTTTCATCTCGAAAAAACGACTAATTCCGAAGGTAAAAGTCTCCACCGAGGAAACCCACATCGCGTATCCGGACAAGGGCTCCAGGAGGTCGGATTCAACTGGCAGGTTCGTCCCGGTGAAGAAAAACTTCAAAATAAAGACTAAGTCAGAAGGTAACTTTTTAACCGAGGCCTCCCGCGACCTGTAGCCGAGCAGGGCTCCATCGCGGTCGGCCTGAAAGTTTGACTTTGCCCCGGTCGAGGTGCAACCAGATGACCCGATTGGCGCTTTTTGTTTCTAAGCGCTAGAAAAGTAATAATTCTTTAAAAATTCATATCTCCGGTTCCCCTGAACCGATTTTAATCGTTTTTGTGTCATTTTAAAGATAGAAATATAAACTATTTTTATAAATTGGTTTTGGATTTTTAAACTGTTTCCTGTGTTTTATTTAATTACTGTTTTGTGATATTTGAATGCTTTACACTTTGTCTCCTAAGTTAAGCCTTGACGCTCGTTGCCAAGCTACCAAGGGTTGAGCTGGGATTAATTTACTGAGACCTAACTGTACCTATGTGGAGGTTAGTGGCTTGTTGCTAGGTGTAGGTACCTACCTGCCCTACCAATAACCCATTTTCCAACATAATTGGAAGCAGCGATGGGATCCTGTACTTGTGTTCAATATCACGTTACAGTTTTGGGTAAAACAAATTAAAAATCCTTTAAATTGTCCTAGTGCAAAAATTGTTTTTAATTTTTAATTTGGATTAATTTCAATTATTGAATTTTTGTAATTTTTCTAAATTCTTGTTTCCAATTTTTGCAAAAAGTTTTTGTTGACACAAAACTAGGGAACCATGGAGCTTGATCTGGCTAGCCTACCCACACTGACAGTAGTCCAGCTTAGGGGGTTGTGTATTGAAAGAGGGTTGCCTGCAACCACTGATCTCAGGAAGCAAATCCTGATCACATCCCTGACAGCATGGGCTGAGGCCCAAGAGGTAGAGTCAGAAGAAGCTCCAGAGGAGGGAGAAAGAAGGGAGGATGCAAGCTCTAACCACTCAGGCGAGGGAAGGCATCTGAGCCCAAGTGAGGATGAGGAAGAACGGTCCTCAGTAAATACAGTCACTAGGGGCAGATCCAAAGCTAGTGGTGGGAAGGGGGTCCTTTCAGGAGGAGAGAACCCATCCATCAGAGAAAGAGAGCTGGAGGCCCAGCTAGCATACATAGCTTTGGAAGCAGAGGAGCTGGCCCTAGAAAAGAAAAAGTGGGCATACAAAGAGAAAAGAGATGGAAGCAGCGATAAAGAAGCTGAGGTGTCCATGGGTGGGGGAGTTTGCCCCAGATTACCCAAGGGGGTAGTTCCTGCTTATGTAGAGGGGGATGACATAGATAAGTGGCTGGGGGCCTTTGAGAGGGCACTCCAAATGAGAAGGGTTAGGCCTCAACACTGGGGTTCCCTTTTGTGGGAGTTGGTCCCCAACTCAGGGAGGGATAGGCTTCTGACCTTAAGGGGGGAGGAGGCAGATTCATACCCTAGTATGAAGAGGTGCTTAGCCAAGAAGTTTGGTCTGACCCCAGAGCAATATAGAATGAAGTTCAGGGACACCCAGAAGGTCAGTACCCAGTCTTGGGTTGACTTTGTGGACATTTCACTAAAGGCACTAGAGGGCTGGATTATTGGTAACAAAGTAGATACTTATGAGGGGTTATACAATCTGATCATGAGAGAGCACATCTTGACCAATTGTACCCAAGAAAGGTTACGCCAGCATCTAGTGGACTCTAAGCAGACCAACCCTAGAGAGCTAGGGGAGGCAGCTGATGAGTGGTTGAGAACCAGGGTGGTTGTCAAGTCCCAGGGGGGAGACTCCAAGAAGGGGGGGACAGGTCCCCAAAAACCTAAGGAGGGAGGTGGTAAGCCGACCACAGAGACTCCCTCTGTACCCCAGAACCCTAAGAAGGAGTAGAGTAAATCCCACTCTGACCAGCAGAGACAGTTAGACCCAAGGTTAAAAAAGCTCTTGGACAGTAGGCCTTGCTTTGACTGTCAGCAGACAGGTCACTTCAGAGGAGATGCAGCCTGTCCAAAGAACGTGGTTAGCACTGGGCTGTCCAGTGTAGCCATAGAGGAGGATTCCTCAGATGATGAAGTCCTCCTAGCATTGTGCTGGGAGACAGGACCAGACAGTAAGCTGGTGATCCCTGAGGGTGGGAGTAGGCACTTCCACCACATTCAAGTGAATGGGATCCCTACCACTGGCCTGAGAGACACCTGTGCCAGTCACACTATAGTGAGTGACCGGTTAGTGACCCCAGACATGTATGTCCCAGGAAAGACAAAGAAAGTCAGGATAGCCACAGGGGAGGTCACCTCCAAACCTGTAGCCATAGTGCCCCTAGAGAGGGAGGGTATCCTTGACTGGATTAGGGTGGTAGTCAGTGCTGACCTTCCCCTAGATTGTATCCTGGGCAATGACCTCCCAGAGGTGAGTCTGGTCACAGATGGGGTGGTCGCCCAGGGCGCCCCCCCAACCCAAAGTCCTGGGGAGTCAGTCCCTACAGTTAGGAGACAGGGGTCCCCAAGAAAAGGAAAGAAGAAAAGGAAGGGTAGGCCACTCTTAAAGAGAGTTCCAGGGAGCCAAGGGCCTTCTGCCCCAGTAAGGGGGGAGCCCGGAGTTGGCACTGGTGAGGCCTCACCTGACCCCAAGGAAGTCCTGAGTAGTCAGGCAGCTGTCCAGATGCAAGGTGTTGCCCCTGCACTGACAGAAGGGAGAGTGGAAGGAGGGTGTCTGCCACAGGAGGTAATAGCCCCCCACTCTAGACAGCAAGAGGGGTGCCAGGACCCCAAAGTTGCCCCTAAAGCAGCTCAATCACCTGTCTGTGGAGAGCTTAGGGTGTGGTTCTGGGTACTGACAGCTGTCAGTAGCCTCTGCTGGGTGCTAGCCTTCCTGGCAGCACTGTACTTGGCCTGGGAGGCAGACCCCAAAGCCAATAGCAAAGTAGGCCCCCTGACCCTATTGGTCATGGTGGGGTTGCTCAAGTGTTGGGTGACCTCTTTGGGTAAGCCAGGTGTTGCCCTAGCAAAGTTTGGAGTAGGGGAGGTGGGCACCTCACTACCCAAGTTGGCAGAGAGAAAGGAGGAAGACCCCCCTAAAGGGAAGTTTCAGTTTGAGTTGGGTCCTTTTACTGTTGGGATGGCTTCACTACCCATAGGGAGTGACCCTGACAGGAGGATATAAGGCAGAGTAGGCCCTGCAAAGGGACAGCCAGTTTTCTTCACTGTCTTCCTCGCCTAACAAGCCAGGAAGACTCTCCCAGGGTTGGGCTGAGTCTCCTGGGCGTGTGGGCTGGCGGGGGGTTGTGTGAGAAAACAGGGCTGATTGCAGAGGCCCCATAACTTTTTGCCCCCATTTTCCTCTTTTTGCTGGTGTTTTCCTGACTTTGATGCTGCCCTGGGTACTGCTAACCAGTCCCAGGGCCTGTGCTCTGTGTAAAATGGATATGCAAATTAGGCTAATTATAATTGGCTAAGTTAACCTACCTATAAGTCCCTAGTATATGGTAGGGCATGTAGGTTTAGGGACCACAGCATAGGTGGTGCACACCTAGGTGCACTGCTGAGGTGCCCAGTGTCATTTTAAAAGCAAGCCTGCCTTGCTGGCTGCTTTTAAATTAAAGTTATATGCAAATTCGACTTTGGAATTAAAGGTACTTCCAAAGTCTTAAACTACCTTATTTTTACATATAAGTCACCCCTAAGGTGTGCCCTATGTGCCCCTAGGGCTGGGTGCCATGTAACTATAAGCAGGGACTTTATAAAAATAGATTTATAAGCCCTGGTGAGGTAAAAACAGCCAAATTCGTTTTTCCCTCATTGAAGTAAATGGCCTTCATAGGCTAGAATGGGCAGACTTTATTTTAAATTTTAAAGTCTCCTTAAATGTTACATACCAAGAATTTGGTATCAAATTGATTGTTGTAATAAATCCCACAACTTCCAGTTGTTGGATTTAATATAACTTGTCCAGGTAAAAAGTTTAGACTTTACCTAAAAAGTTGCCAATTTCAGCTCTGCATTGTTTTTGCTGCTGTGCTCTGATTGGCCAGCCTGCAGCAGCTTCTGCCAGGCTGCCTTGATGAGGTGTGAAGTGGCCAGGCTTCACACAAAGGAATGTGCTTGGGGGAGAGAATCTCCCCTCAGCAGATGGTGAGGCAGGAAGGGGGAGGGCTCCCAAACTGGTCTTCAAAGGCAGAGAAGGACATTTGCAGCACCCAGCAACACCCCCACATCCTGCAACCCCAGACAATTAGGTGCCCCCTTGATTAGATTAGGAGAGGGCAGGAGAGGGGTGTGTTTATGATTTTTAGCCACACCAGTGGGTGGGCTCAGCCAGATGTAACCTCCAAAAATCAGATTCATCCATGTTGGATTTTTAGAGACTGTTGCCTTCTGGGATGGATTTTTGCCACACTTCCCAGGAAGTGGTCATCACAGGGGGACGACCCTGTCCCTGATTGGAGAACCAGGGCCCCCCTGCTTTTCACCCAGGAGCAAGGATAAAACTGGCAGACCGGCACCCACACCTCAGATCCCCTCCAGAATTCAACAAGAAAGGAACTAAAGAAGAAGAAGGACTGCCCTGCTGGACCCCTGGCCTGCACCTGGACCCTGCACTCAGAAGGACTGCACCAGCTGCACACTTGGGCTTCACCACAAGAAGGACTTTGCCTGGCTTCAACTGGTTCAAGGAGGGACTCCCTGTTTGCTACAGGTGAAAAATTGCTAAACCAGAGTCCCCTGCACCAACTCCTGAAGAAAGCGACCAGCTGACCACTGTCCAGTGGCCAAAAAGGAGTTTGCGCCAGGTGCATTCTGGGAGTTGAAGTCCGCACCCCCCAAGGACCATCACAGAACTTCTGGACCCTTGGGGTGAGCTGTGGACCCCAAAAGAACCTTAAAAGAACATCTGGGTGAAGCCCCAGAAGTTTGGAAAAGATTTGAGAATTTTTGGAAAAAAGCTCCAGAGAGGGACCGAACCGCCGCGGAAATTCTAGCCGGCTTGCCTCAACCGCGACCCGGCCTGACTTCGTGGTTCGTCCCAGTAAAGAAAAACATCCAAAAAAGAGACTAAGTCCGAACGTAAAAAGTTGACCGGGACCTCCCAGCCATCGTATCCGAGAAGGGCTCCATGGACGTCGGATCAAGATCCAGGTTTACCCCGGTCGAAGGATTTTCATCTTGAAAAAACGACTAAGTCCGAAGGTAAAAGTCTCCACCGAGGAAACCCACATCGCGTATCCGGACAAGGGCTCCAGGAGGTCGGCTTCAACTGGCAGGTTCGTCCCGGTGAAGAAAAACTTCAAAATAAAGACTAAGTCAGAAGGTAACTTTTTAACCGAGGCCTCCCGCGACCTGTAGCCGAGCAGGGCTCCATCGCGGTCGGCCTGAAAGTTTGACTTTGCCCCGGTCGAGGTGCAACCAGATGACCCGATTGGCGCTTTTTGTTTCTAAGCGCTAGAAAAGTAATAATTCTTTAAAAATTCATATCTCCGTTTCCCCTGAACCGATTTTAATCGTTTTTGTGTCATTTTAAAGATAAAAATATAAACTATTTTTTATAAATTGGTTTTGGATTTTTAAACTGTTTCCTGTGTTTTATTTAATTACTGTTTTGTGATATTTGAATGCTTTACACTTTGTCTCCTAAGTTAAGCCTTGACGCTCGTTGCCAAGCTACCAAGGGTTGAGCTGGGATTAATTTACTGAGACCTAACTGTACCTATGTGGAGGTTAGTGGCTTGTTGCTAGGTGTAGGTACCTACCTGCCCTACCAATAACCCATTTTCCAACACTGTATTTATGTTACTGCACACCATGTCATAAAGTGTTAAGATGTGTCAAAAATTAATTATGCATTCGTGGGAAGGATGTTGCAGCACAAACTGATGCATATGCAGCCAAAGTGACACAAAGCTGATTTGTGGGTCCAAAACCAAAGTTTAAGTGCTGCAAGTCACCTTTGTGTCACACTGAAGTGTGTCATGCTTCAAAAATCCCATAGAAAGTGACTCATTGGTAAAACAAAAATGTTTGCTACACCTCAAACTGGAGATATGGAGCTGGAAGCAGGGTCCAGCAGCAGTCATGGCAACAATCCCAACAACCCCAACTCCAGCCAGAAACCCAGCGGAAGAGGAATACAAAGAATACTTTTAGTGAGTAGGAGAATTAAATACTAATAACAGAGGTGACAAAGCATGAACATCAACTCTTTGTCACATCCAAATTGCCATTATGGAAGAAAGAAGCCATTTGAGAGTCCACAGTGGAGAAGGTCAACACTGTAGGGCAAACTAAGACAACAGTGCCAGAGTGCAAGAAGCACTGGAAAGATTATACACATAGGAACATGGAGAAACTAGCCAAAAACATGAGGTCAGACATGCAGTTCAGAGGACCACCTGAGGACATGGAGGAATAGGACCTATTGGAGGAGCAGGTTGCATCAGACATCCCAGCAGCATTTGTGGCAAGAGTGGAAGGACACAACAGTGCTGGCTTTGAGGACCAGCAAGACCAAAAGGCTAAGTGTCATCAAGGGACAACATCCATAAAAATATCATACTGTACAGTGCAGCAAGCTGTGCTCCTGTGCTGTATGGCAAGAATCACTCACATGTTCTGTCATACATTGCATAAATGTAAGTCATGCTGCTCAGTTACATTTTGTACATCCAGGTATAGTTCCACAAAGTTTGTCCATTCCATGTATGATGTGCAGCACCAGTCCAGGCTCACCTTTGTATACTGGGACTTGTAGTGGAAAGTATAATATGAGTGACCAAGACTACAAGTTCCACAATGAAAAGTAAAAATACCTGAACTGGAACATAACATTATACACTGACACGTGCCCAACCTGACTGGGAGAATGGTGGTGGATTCATCACCAACAGGCTGGCGGTGAAGACCGCCGCAATATGAGTGTGGCGGGATGGCCTCTACCAACCTGCCACATCTCCCCTCACACCACCAGGGCAGTTGGACCCGATGGGCCGGAGATGAGTATCTCCGAGCTGGCAGTCCCCAGAAGATCGCCGGCGATATTAGGAGCCACCTTTCACCCAGGGTTTCTGCTGCAGTAGTACCGTCACAAAAACCCTGGAGGAAAGGCTACCGGTTACAGGGAATCTTTTCCCTGTCACTGGCAGATGACTCCCTCACCCCCTGCAAGCATAACCCCCCAAACACCCTCCCCCACTTCCCCTCCATGTACATCGATCCCCCCACCTCCCCTGGGTAGATTGTCCCATTCCCCCCAGACCCCTGTCCCCTGCATCCCGCCCACTCCTAGCATGCAAGCACATGCACACAGACATCCACACGCACCACACATACAGTTATTTACCAACACTGACATACATGCATTCACTGACATGCATCCAAGCTCGCATTCACCACAACACTCATACTCGCATACACACATGCATACACACTTACATGCATACACGCACTCACTTCACCAGGCAGGTCGCTCCCCCCATCTGCCACGCAGCCCCCTCTGGGTTGAACCTCCGTTGCCACTTTTGCCGCCTGACTACTCGCTCCCTTTTTTCTATTCCCCTGAGCTTGTGCTTCTGTGCCACTTGTTTTTTCCTTTCTGTGCCCCTGTGTTTTGCTTTCTGTAACCCTGTGCTCTGTTGTTCCTCTCCCGCCGTCTTTTCCCGACGTTTTTTCCCCTGGGTTTTTCCCCGGGTTTTTCCCTTGCTGCTGAGCCCCTGCTGCCCCGCCCCCTTCACTCCCATTGGCCGCCCCGCTCCCACCTCCCAGCTGCTCCTCCCTCCCTCTGCCCTCATATGGAGGATGCGAAGCGGGCGCGCGCAGCGGGCGTGCCGCCGGTGCGCCTAAGGCGCGCCTAAGGCAAGCCCGTCTGCACCCATCCGCGCCTGGACCGCACCCAGCACCAGAACCCCTGGAACCCGCACCCCCCGCAACGCCAGACTGCTCTACGACGCAAGCACCCTCCACGCACTCAACACCAGACGAGACCACCCCTGCTACCGGGCCACCCCGAAACGCACCCAGGGGCCTTTCACCTGCCGGAACTGCAGATTCACCAGCATCCAACCCTCCACACCACCAGCCAGAGAACCCAACCACCTCCGCTGCATCCTCCTCAACACCCGCTCCGCTCGCAAGCACGCCATCGAACTTTGGGACCTCCTAGATTCCACTGCCCCTGACGTTGCCTTCCTGACAGAGACCTGGCTGAACGCCACCTCAGCACCAGACATTGCCATAGCCATCCCACAGGGCTACAAGATCTCCCGCAGAGACCGCACCAACGGAGACTCATCCACAAAGACTCCATCAAAATCTCAACGAACACCGATGACACCCTCACCACCGCCGAGCACATGCACTTCCAGATCCACACCGACCCCAACACCACCCTCAGAGGAACTCTCATCTACAGACCTCCCGGACCCCGCCCTCAGTTCAGTGACACCATCGCTGACCTCATCAGCACCCACGCCCTCGCTTCCACGGACTACATCCTCCTCGGGGACCTGAACTTCCACCTCGAGAACAACAACAACGCCAACTCCACCGCCCTGATCGACAACCTCGCCAACCTCGGACTCAAACAGCTAGTAACGACACCCACTCACGCCGCTGGACACACGCTTGACCCCATATTCTCCGCAAGCCCCCACGTCTCCTTCAACCACACCACCGAACCACACTGGACCGACCACAGATGCGTCCACTTCACCTTCAGAAAACCCACAACGCACCACCACACCCAACAGCTACCACGCCGCTGCTGGGGCAAGGTCACCGGGGACCAACTGACTACCGCCCTCGCCCTGAGACCACCCACCGACCCCACCGACCCAGACACTGCCGCGACCAACCTCACACAGTGGATCAACGACTGCGCCAACACCCTCGCCCCTCTCAAGACCTTTACAACCAACCACACCAACAAGAAAGCCGCCTGGTTCACGAGGACCTCCGGATCTCCAAGCACACCTGTCGGAAGCTGGAGAAGAAATGGCTCCACGACCGAACACCAGACAACCACACAGCCCTCAAGAGCGCCACCCGCAGACATCACCAACTCATCAGGACCGCCAAGAAGACCGCCTTCAAGGACCGCCTAGACAACAACGCACACAACACCAAAGAGCTCTTCAGCATCGTGAAAGAACTCTCCAACCCCAGCTCCATCACCAACGACATCCCGCCATCTCAAGACCTGTGCTACTCCCTGGCCACCTTCTTCCACCGCAAGATCACTGACATCCACGACAGCTTCAACCCCGACCCCCCTCACCCACCACCGAGCCCACCACCCCTGCGACTACCACTCACACCAGTCGCCTGACGGTCTGGTCCAGCGTCAGCGACGAAGACACCATCAAAACCATGAACTCCATCCACTCCGGATCCCCATCGGACCCCTGCCCTCACCACGTCTTCAACAAAGCCAGCGCAGCCATCGTGCCCCACCTCCGGAAAACAATCAACTGTTCCTTCGAGACAGCAACCTTCCCAGAAAGCTGGAAGCACGCCGAGATCAACGCCCTTCTGAAGAAGCCCAAGGCAGACCCCAAGGACCTCAAGAACTTCCGTCCCATCTCCCTGCTCCCTTTCCCGGCAAAAGGGACCGAGAAGATTGTCAACAAACAGCTGACCCGCTACCTCGAAGTCAACAACATCCTGGACCTGTCCCAATCTGGTTTTCGCAGTAACCACAGCACCGAGACCGCCCTCATCGCCGCCACTGACGACATCCGGACCCTGATGGACAAAGGAGAAACAGCTGCCCTCATCCTCCTGGACCTATCAGCAGCCTTTGACACGGTCTGCCACCGCACCCTATCAGCACGCCTCCATGACGCCGGTATCCAAGAGAAGGCCCTGGCCTGGACCACATCCTTCCTCTCCGGCAGAACCCTGAGCGTCCGCCTCCCACCCTTCCGCTCCAAAACCACTGAGATCATCTGCGGCGTCCCACAGGGATCCTCCCTCAGCCCGACACTGTTCAATATCTACATGGCCCCCCTCGCCCACGTCGCACAACAACACAACCTCAACATCATCTCCTACGCCGACGACACCCAGCTGATCATATCCCTCACCGAAGATCCCGACACCGTCAAAGCTAACCTCCACCGAGGAATGAAGTACATAGCCGACTGGATGAAGGACAGCAGACTGAAGCTGAACTCAGACAAGACGGAGGTCCTCATTCTCGGACCCACCCCATCAGCCTGGGACGACTCTTGGTGGCCCACGTCACTAGGCACAGCCCCGGAACCCACGGACCACGCACGCAACCTGGGGGTCATCCTCGACTCCACTCTCTCCATGACCAGGCAAGTCAACGCCGTCTCCGCGTCCTGCTTCAACACCCTCCGTATGCTCCGCAGGATCTTCAAATGGATCCCCCGCGACACGAGAAAAACCATTACCCAGGCCCTCATCACCAACAGACTCGACTACGGGAACGCCCTCTACTCAGGAACTACAAACAAGCTCCTGAGACGACTCCAACGCATCCAGAACGCCTCGGCCCGACTCATCCACGATGTCCCCCGCCGCAGCCACATCACACTCCACCTGAGAGGCCTGCACTGGCTCCCCATCAACAAAAGGATCACCTTCAAGCTCCTGATCCACGCACACAAAGCACTGCACAACACCGGACCCACCTACCTCAACAACCGACTCAGCTTCCACACCCCCACCCAAAGCCTCCGCTCAGCCAACCTCACCCTCGCCACAGTCCCCCGCATCCGAAAAACCACCGCCGGTGGCAGATCCTTCTCCTACCTCGCCGCCAAGACCTGGAACACTCTCCCCACCATCCTACGACAGACCCAGGACCTGCTGGCCTTCAGAAGACTCCTCAAGACCTGGCTCTTCGACCAGTAGCACCCCCCCTCCTCAGCGCCTTGAGACCCTTGCGGGTATGTAGCGCGCTTTACAAATGCAGTGATTGATTGATTGACTTCTACATTCAGACACGCATACAAGCACGCATACACGCATTCATGCACACACACAGACAAAACACACTCACACAAGCACACACAACAACCCCCACCCTCCCATTCCATCCTCTGTCGGATGATAACTTACCTGATCCAGGTAGTAGGTTGTCCAGCAGGGAAAAGGAATTGGCGCTTCCACCTCTGTGAGCGCCCCGCCATGAGGACACCGCCAGGCAGTTCTATTGCACATAGTACAGCAGGCAGAGTCCTTCTGGTGGGGCAGGACCGTTGGTGGAACTGCCCCAGTGCATCTGCCTGCCAGCACGACTACTGCTGGATTTCCACCCAAAGTGTGGCAGAAATCCAGCAGTACCTGCAAAATGGTGGGTACTGGTGGTATTCTGGCACCCATGGCTTTGGCGGTCTTTGACAAATACCCACCAACCACGCACGGGGAACATCCTTTTTTCCGACTTTTTTTGTTCCGAAAGTCGTGGTTAACGAAAGCGCAACAACGCTTTTTTTAACCACGACTCCGTTTTTTTGTGCCTTAACTACGTATGTTCTGAACAACGAACATGCGTGGTTAAGGTACAAAGAAGTGAGTTGGCGAAGGTAAGTGGTGGGTTTAGGTTTTGGGGAGTGGGTGGGGGGACAGGGGGTTTTAGGTTTTAGGGTGGGGTTGGGGGGGTGAGGCGTTTTTAGTTTTGGGGAGTGGGTGGGGGGTCAGGGGGTTTTAGGTTTTGGGGTGGGGTTGGGGGGTGGGGCGTTTTTGGTTTTGGGGAGTGGGTGGGGGTCAGGGGGTTTTAAGTTTTGGGGTGGGGTTGGGGGGGTGGGGTGAGGGATGTAGGGTGAATGGTGCCTATTGTTAATGATTTTATCAGGAATGCCTTTACAACGAAATATCGTTGTTAAGGCATTCGCAGTAAAATCATTAGTAGTAGCAACGAGGTTGGTGTTCCGACCTCATTGTTAAGGCAGTAGTTGTTTTTGAAGTCGTTGTTTCGTCGTACAGTCACCACGCACACAACCTGGGATTCATCCAGCACTCCTCACTATCTATGACCCAGCAAGTCAATGCCATCTCCTCCTCCTGCTTCAACACCCTCCACATGGTCCAAAAGATCTACAAATGGATCCCCACGGAAACCAGAAGAACAGTCACCCCAGCCCTTGTTATCAGCAAACTGGACTACGGCAATGCCCTCTACGCAGGAACCACAGCCAAACTTCAGAAAAGGCTGCAATGCATCCAGAACGCCTCCACACGCCTCATCCTGGACATTCCCCACCACAGCCATATCACAGGACACCTGAGAGACTTGCATTGGCTCCACATCAACAAGAGAATCACCTTCAAACTCCTCACCCATGCTCACAAGGCACTGTACAACGCCGGACCGGAATACCTCAACAGACGGCTCTCCTTCTATACCCCGACCCAACAGCACTTCTCCACCGACCTCGCCCTTGCCACCGTCCCACGCATCCACAGAACAACCACCAGTGACAGATCATTCTCGCAGCTCGCCGCCAAGACATGGAACACTCTTACCACCCACCAGCGTCAGACCGAGGACCTCCTTACCTTCAGGATACGTCTCAAGACTTGGCTGATTGAGCAGTAGCAGTCCCCCCTCAGTGCCTTGAGACCCTCACTGGTGAGTAGTGACTTAGACTCACTATTGTCCATACACTGCTCACTAAGTGACACATATACAAACACTGCAGGCATATGCTCCCTCATTTACTCAACTCAAATTATTCTGTGTTAGCAAATCATAAATAAACAGTGATGACATAGTGAAAGTGAAAGAAATATTTACGTATATAACAGATCATGTCTAACTACACCTATCTAGCCTATCCTAACGTAATATCTACCATGGACTACCTAACTTATTCTAAATGATCTTAACTATTAAACACAGATGACATGTTAAACATCTATCCCACCCACCCCACATAATTCACATACATGAGTAGACAAGCACATCACAAACATACACTAACCTACACTATTTCTAAAGTAAATCTTAAGCTACACTATACATAAATAACTAACAAACAATATGTAGGGAAATGTACAAGAGTCATGTTTGGGCACTGATTGTCTCCATGGCCTCCTGCAGTGTGAGCATTATGGCTCTGAGGGTTGCCAATTCGCCTTCATTGCCTGACAAATAATCTTTAAGCTGCTGGAGATCCCTTATGGTTTGGACCTCAAATGCCAAATCAATGGCAGGGTTGTGATGTATGTCCTCTGTGGCTGACATCTGTTGCACAGTTGATGGGCCTGGAATGACCTAACCCAGATCTTCCCCATATTGAACATCTTCCTGTGTCCTTTTGACCTTTTATGGTCCTTAATGTCCATGCCTGCCACCATTCCATGGCCCTGCAGCCTTTCCTTCTTATACATAACCTTCATCTTCCTCTAGGCCTTCTTCCTATCTTCCTTATGCAATGGTATCACCTAAAATGGATGTTACACTTTGTGGCCTCTTCTTCTTTCATGTGGACTAGAGAGGTAAAAGAATAATGTATCAGCTACATTTGGAAATGTACATGATTTCTGCAAGAATAGGAGGAGAAATGTTTGGGAAATAGAGATGAACAATATACCTTCTGTACAAAGACCTCTCCTATTTAACAAGGACAAATGACTCAGGTGCTAGCAGTGTAGTCATGTGATATGGAAATGGACTGACAAATTCACTCTTGACCACATAATTCCTGACACTAATTTGCAATCATGATGATGTTTCCATATGGAGTAGGATACAGGGTTAGGATACAGATACGTTGGTGGTGGTGTATCCTCATGCAACAGGCTTTATCGTTTGCTCAGTCACACATGTGAATTGTGAGGTAACGTAAGCCAAATCACTGTGCCTCTGCATTGCATTACTCAACTGGAAATCCAGAGGGCAACAAGCATGGTAGTCTTAACTGACTCAGTGCCAGGTAGTCCAGCTATAGATGGTGTCTGGCTAGCTACAGCCATCAAGATCTAACTGTTGTATACTTCACCAATATAGACTCAGTCAAAATCCATAGAAATCTAACAACAATTGTCTGGTATACAGGTGAAGCACTACCATGCTCTCTTACAAATATACACATGTGCCTACACGTGTAGCTAAGACTGATATCCTCCTTGCACAATGTGAATTAGGCAAAGCATGTCAGGATTGTGGTCATGCATGCTAGTAGTTTCATCTGTACAAGTAATTAGTTGTGTATGATGCAGAGAACACTGCACCATGGGGGGACAGTATTGGTAATGGCCAGTATAAGTCACAGCACCAGTAAGGGAGCAAATTAAAGGGTTGTATGCAGCTGACACAATGCATCCCAACGTGTGGACTTGTGCACAATGCAGCAAAGTCCCAAGCAATCTTGCATTGTCTGAATGTCCCATGAAATGGTACATAGAGTTAATAAGGACATGGTTTTGCCAGTTCCCTACAATTGCATGTGGAGAATAGTGAATGAATAGTGACATGTGCCCAATGTGCTCCAATCAATTTCATTTAGCACTGAGGTAGGATTTCTGACATCCTGTCATTACCTGCCAAGCCATGTGTCCTTACCATTCTATATCGACATCTACACTCACTATGGGAAAACTGTGCTGATTGCAGAAGCTCCCTGACCTTTTGCCCCCATTATGCACTTATGCTGGTGTTTTTCTGACTCTGACGGTGCCCTGCGCAGTGCTAACCAGTCCCAGGGCCTGTGCTCTGATTGAAATGGATATATGGATTAAGCTAATTATTATTGGCTGTATCATCCTACCTATAAGTATAGGATATGGTAGGGTATGTATGTTTAGGGACACCAGCTTGGGTGGTACATTCTTAGGTGCAATGCTGAGATGCCCATTGCCATTTTAAAGGCAGGCCTGCCTTGCTGGCTGCTTTTAAATTAAAGTTACCTTCAAATTTGACTTTGGAATTAAAAGTACTTCCAAAGTCTTTAGCTACCTTATTTTTACATATGTTTCCCCTAAAGTATACCCTAAGTGGCCCTAGGGCTGTTTGCTATGTAACTATAAGCAGGGACTTTATAAAAAATGTTGTATAAGCCCTTGTGATAGAAAAATACCCAAATTTGTTTTCCCTCCTCACTGTAGTGCATGGGCTCCATCTGCTAACATGGGGAGAATTTTGTTTTAATTAATAAAGTTTCAAAAGAAGCTAGATATTTCAAGTTTGGTATCACACATATTGGTTTAACAAATCCAACAACTTGCAATTGTTGAATTTAATATAACTAGTTCAGGGAAAGAGTTTCAGAACTCTACCTGAAAGTTGCCAACTTCTGCTCTGTAGTGCCATTCTCTTATTGGCCAGCCTCTGACAGCCTGGCCAGGCTACCTTGCTGAGGTGTGAAGTGGCCTGGGCTGAAGACAAGATAAGTTTGTGGGGGATGACATCTGCCTCAGCAGATAGAGAAACAGGATAGGGGAGAGCAGCCAAACTGGACTTCAAAGGGGGGATGACATTTGGAGCAGCTCAGGGCCTCCCCTATTTCCTGCACACTCAGACAACCAGGTGCCACCCCTGATTAGATTAGGAGATTGCAGGAAAGGAGTGTGCGAAGGGATTTTAGTCACACCAGTGGTTGGGCTCAGCCAGACCTAACCTCCCCGATTTAATTTCTTCAACGTTGGATTTTTAAGGAATGTTACTCCATGGGATTGAATTTTACCACACTTCCCAGGAAGTGGTCATCCAAGAGGGTGGTGACCTGCCTGTCATTGGACAGTTAACCACCCTCCCCCTTGCTTTCCACCCCAGGAGCAAGGATAAATATGGCAGAGCTGCAACCACACCTCAGATCCCTACCAAGAACAAGAGAAAGAAGGAATGCCTTGCTGGACTTCTGACCTGCATCTGGACAATGCACTCTGAAGGACCGCAAAAACTGCATACTTGGGCTTCACCACAAAAAAGACTTCACCTGGCTGCACTGGTTCAAGAAGGGACTCCCTGTTTGCTACAGGTAGAAAATAACTAACCAGAGTCCCCTGCATCAATACCTGAAGAAACTGACCAGCTGATCACTGTCCAGTTGTGTTTTTGGATTTGAGCCAGGTGCATTCTGGGATTTGGAGTCCCACCCCTCAAGGAGAACTAAGAGCTTTTGGAACCTTGGGGTGAGTTGTGGACTTCTAAAGGACCTTCAAAGGCTTTCTGGAAGAAGATTCAGAGAAGATTGTAGAGGTTTTGGAAAAAGCTCCATAAAGGGACCGACCCGAGGTCATGAGTCAATCCGGCTTATGTTGACTGTGACTTGGCCTGGCCTCCAGGTTCATCCCACCGAAAACCTCCAGAGCCCCAGACTTCCAGGATTTTCCTGGGGGCTCCTGGAAAGGCAATCCAACTATGTCGACTTGAAATCGGCTTGCTGTTGAGGGTCGCCTAATGTTGGAGAGAAAAAACACCAAAACAGTTGCAAAGTCCAAATATAAAAAGTTGATGAGCATTTCCGGTTCAGCGTATCTGAAGAGGGCTCTAGGGATGCCAGATCCAATTTCAAGTTTGGCCCGGATGAAGATTTCTGTCCTGAAAAATCTACTAAATGCGAAGGTCGGATTGTTCACCAAGGTCTCCTGCCACACATGTTCGAAGATGGTTCCAGGGATGTTGAATCCAATCTGCGACTTCACCCCGGTGAGAAACTCGTCCTGAAAAAAATGACTTTGACCTCGACCTCCTGTTTACTGCAGCCAAGCAGGGCTCCATAACGGTCGGCCTCCAATTTTGACCTTGCCCCAGTCGAGTTGCGACCAGATACCTCTTTCAGTTTCTATGTGCTAAAAAACATTTAGGGGCATATTTATACTCTGTTTGCACCAAATTAGCGTCATTTTATTTTTACTCTAATTCACTGCAAAACTAACTCCATACTTATACTTTGGTGCTAGACCCGTCTTGAGTTAAAGTCATTTTTTGGAAGTGGAAACCTACCTTGCCTTAATGAGATGCAAGGTAGGCGTTCCCATGCAAGAAATGACTCTATGGCCTTAATGCCATATTTGGTGCACGGGAGGGAGGAGTGGTCAAAAAATGGTGCAAAGCTTGCTTTACCCCGTTTTTTTTATCTCCTGGGTCAGGGCAGGTGTTAGGAGACCTGTGGGCCTACTTCCATGATGGAACACCATGGAATAAGCCTGCAGGTGTACTTCCCAGGCTCCAGGGGCACCCCCACCCACACCAGAGGAACTGCGGAGGATGGGGAACCCCATCCCAGGTAAGTACAGATAAGTACAAGTAAGTATTGCATTTTATTTTTTAAAGTGCCATGGGGGCCCTGTAATGAACCTTGTCCCCTGTGCTGGCCATTGGGGTGGTGGGCATGACTCCTGCCTTTTCTAAGGCAGGATTCATGTGGCGTGGTAGGTTTAGCACCTTAAATGACGCTAATCTGGTTAGCGTAATTTTTTTGACTCTAACCTGTCTAAAGTCATTTCTTGGTGCTAAACACCCTTCTTCTATAACGCCAGCCCCACCCACTAAAGTAATTTCTTTTTTACTCTAGCCTACCCTTTGCACCGGCTTGCACTATTCCATAAATATGGTGACCGGCTGGTGCACAGAAATGGTGCAAGTTGGTGCTAAACCTTTTGGTGCAAAACTGCTTTAATGCAGTTTTGCACCAAAAGGTATAAATAAGGGGCTTATTCTTTATAAATTCATATCTCTGGTTCCCCTTATCCGATTTTATTCTTTTTTGTGTCAAATTAAAGATAAAAATATTTCCTAACTTCATAAATTGGTTTTGGATTTTTAAACTGTTTCCTGTGTTTTACTTTATTACTGTTTTGTGATATTTGAATGCTTTACACACTTTGGGGCATATTTATACTTTGTTTGCACTAAATTAGCGTAATTTCCTTTTTTTTTACTCTAATTCAGTGCAAAACTAATTCCATATTTTTACTTTGGTGCTAGGTGGGTCCAGCGCCAAATTTATGGAGTTAAAGGCCCTCATTACAACCCTGGCGGTCGGTGATAAAGCGGCGGTTACACCGCCAACAGGCCAGCAGTAAAAAAAAAAAATTTGAATCATGACCACGGCAGAAACCGCCAACACGTACAGCCACTTTAACACTCTGACTGCCACAGCTGTAGCAACAAACACTGCGGCGGTAACCGCCAGCAGCCAGGCGGAAGACAATGTCCTGCCCCCTTCATTACAACCTGACCATCCGCCAGTTTTTCCGGGGTGGTGCCAAAACCATCAAAAGCACAGCAGAAAGTACACAGAAGGGAAACGACTCACCCCTGCAGGTGTTTCCCATGCTGTTGTATCTTCTCATACACCAGGAACATGAACACCGGCCACGACGACCACGGTGAGTACCGCACCTAGCAGACAGGGGAGGAAAAATATAGTGACACACACACAGACAACATGCAACACCCCCACCCTCACTCCTCACTCCCAACACCATACACACAAACATATGCAACAACATTACATATACACCCCATAGCCCTCTGGAACAACACAAGGACAAAAGGAATGGAGTAAAATGAATGTAATATTAGTAATACTTAGAAATGCGTTCATAAAGAAAAAACAGTATGTACAATATATGCAATATATACAAAAGGAGGGACAATGCCCACTCAAAAATAGTCCGTGGCCCACTCGGCCATACTTGACTCCTGCCTCAATACGGCGAGAACACTTCATGGGCATCAAGTCAAAAGCACACAGGCACTTCAGGGGGACCGGGAATGGGGGGCATATCAGCCAGAAGATGGTACAACGCCACTGCTCCTGGAGGGGGCTCCATGCCCACTGCTTGGTGCTGGGGAGGGCAAAGCTACAGTCTCTGCAGTGGGTGGTTTCCCCACTGCTTGGTCCTGGGGAGTGTAAGGCCACAGTCTCTCAAGTGGGCAGTGTGCCCACTGCTGGGACCTGGGGAGTGCAAGCCACAGTCTCTCAAGTGGGTGGTTTGCCCACTGCTTGCTCCTGGGGAGTGCAAGGCCACAGTCTCTCAACTGGATGGCTTCTTAACAGGTTCTGGAGGGGACCTTGTGCCCAGTGTGCTTCATCCTGGCAAGGAGGGGTTGAGTGGATGGCTTCTTCCACTGGTTCCTAGAGGGGGCATTGCGGCCTGTGATGCAGATGTTTTGGAGTGCAAGGTCATAGTCTCTTGCCTGGGTGTCACAATGACAGCTTTTGCAGGGGCCAGGACGCACACCAGCCCATGTAGTCACCACTACACACTGCTCTCCGGTGGTGACGGCAGCTCAGTGTATGCCGTTTGTGCTGCAGGTGGCGGTGCTGGCATTATGGTGGTAGTCTGCAGGCCTGCACCTGCAGCCTCCGATGGCTGCCCACTGTGGCTGTTGCTGCTGGCAGTGGTGCTACTTGCAGTGGTGCAGATGGCGGTGCTGGCAGTTGTGGTGGTTGCCTCCAGGCCTTCACCTGCAGCCTCGGACGGCTGCCCACTCAGGCTGCTGCTGCTGGTAGTGGTAATGCTTGCGGCGGTGCAGATGGCGATGCTGGCCGTGGTGCAGGTGGCGGTGCTGGCTACGGTGCAGGTGGCGATACTGGCAGTTGTGGTTGTAGCCACCAGGCCTTCACCTGCAGCCTCGGACGGCTGAGGTGCCATGGCTGGTATTCTGTGCCCCTTCCTGCCCTTGGCAGATGGCGGTTTTCCTTGCTTCTGCCAGCTGGAGTCTTTGACTTGGCCTTGCTGGCATGGTTGTGACTTCTTTCCTTTGCTGGATGCTGTTCCCTTCTTGCCTTTTCCAGGTGCTGGACCCTTCTTGGCTTTGGCAGGTTTTGTGGCACACTGGCTGGGCTGACAGGTGCCTCCTTGGAGCCTCTCACAGTTGTAGAAACCACAGTGACCGTGGACTGGTGGCTGAGATGCTGGGCTGGGTTCTTGCCACCCTGGCCTGAGGTGAAGGACGGGGGGAGGGGTAGGGAATAGGTCAATGGTGGCGAGGAAAAGCTTCTTAGTGACACTGGGTCGGGAAGAGGGTGAAGGTTTGGGAGTGGAGAAAGAGGGAGTGGTTGTAGGAGGTGTCAGTTTGCTGTGTTTGGGTGCAGGTGCATGGGCTGGATGCTGTTGTGATGCGGATGCCTGATGGGTGGGTGTGTGCTTGCATTTGTATACTTTGGGAGGAGGGGTCACAGACACAGTGGGAGAGGACACAGGGGACCTGTGCATGGATGTGGGGGTGGTGACTGCCAGTGAGGAGGTAGTGGATGAGGATGTAGTGCATGCAGGTGTGAGTGTAGATGCTACTGGGAGGGGGTGAACGACGAGGAGGAGGGGGATACAGTGGAGGCAGTGGATGTTGGTGTGTCTTCATGGGGATGGTGCTTGTGTGAGTGCCTGTGAGATGAAGTGTGGTGCTGGTGTTTGCCTGAGCCACTTTTGTGTGTTCATTTGGGTGATTGCTGGTCTGAAGATGTGCTTGGGATAGACTGGGATTGAGGGGATTGGGGCTGGGTAGAGGAAGTTGGAAGGGGAAGGCTGGAGACAGGAACAATGGCTGCCATCAGTGCGGAGGCCAGAGCCTGGAATTCCCTCTGTTGGGCCGCCACGCCAGAGTGAATGCCCTCCAGGTATGCATTTGTTTGATGCAAATGCCCTGCTACACCCTGGATGGCATTCAGTATGGTTGACTGCCCAACAGTGAGGGATCTCAGGAGGTCCATAGCCTCCTCACTGAGGGCAGCAGGGCTGACTGGGGCAGGGCTTGAGGTGCCTGGGGCGAAGGAGATGCCCACCCTCCTGGGTGATCGGGCATGGGATACACGCTGAGGGGCTGCTGGTAGGGCGGTGCCAGTATGGGGGTGGCGGCTGTACCTGTTGTTGGGGTGGGCACAGAGGTGTCTGCCAGGGAGCTTCCATCGGAGGAGGAGTCGCTGTATGTAGTGTCCCCTCCTTTCTCCATCGTGGTGCTCCCCTCAACCTCCATCCCACTGGTGCCCTCAACATTGGTGGATTCAGCCTCCAGGCCCATGTGAAATGCAATTCCCTCCGTCGCCGGTGCCTCTGCTCCTCTGCCAGATGATGCTAATGCACACAAGGACAGGGTGACAAAACAAGAAGGGGGGAGACAGAGGATACTCTTGGTTAATACCAGCAACAACACTACCGTTGGCATACACAATTCACAGGCAACAGCCCTATGCACTAGGCCATACACTACCAGTTACAATGCTAGTCACTAGCCCATGGGGTACAATGCATAACACCATTAGCTGCTCTCCTTAAACCCACAGGACCCTGCCCAGTAGTAGATGCCCACTAACACTATTGGGGTTGGAGTGCTTCAGAGCCTGCCCAACAGGGGACCTACCCTGCCATGTTGGTCCTGGCCTAGGGGCACCCACAGCCCACATCCACCACCCAGGTAAAACCTTAATGCGTGCAAAGTCATGTTTCTGAATCTGTACTCACCCCCTTGTGGCTGCTGTGATGCTTTCAAGTGCCTATCCAACTCCAGATAGGCCACCGCCAGGATGCGGACATCAGGGGGGTCAGAGTACGACGGGCACCCCTTCCTCGTTGGGAGGCCAGCCCCAGCTGGGCCTCTCCCGTCTTCCTTGCCCAGCAGCGCAGGTCCTCCCACCGTTTGTGGCAGTGGCAGCTCCGACTGTCAAAGACCCCCAGTGTCCGCAACTCCTTGGCGATGGCACGCCAAATGCCCTTTTTCTGATGGGCATTGACTTGCAGAAAAATATGCATAGAAAAAGGTATGACTCATACCGTCTGGCCTGTTATACTCCTGGCCCACCATATATCTCCCATCCCCTTACGCACAGACATTGACCACCAGACATGCAGCTCTCTGCCCAGGAACCCTCAGACCCCCCCTACATGAGGCTTACACACACAGCAATCCATACATTTATGGTCCACTCATCATGCTCACAGTGTACTCACCTGTTTGTCTGGAGGACCATAGAGTAAAGTGTACTGTGGTAGGACTCCATCCACCAGCCTCTCCAACTCCTCCGAAGTGAAGGCAGGGGCCCTTTCCCCAGACACTCAAGTCATTGTCGCTTCCAGACACAGGTTACAGCAGCACTTGCAGTGTAGTCCTCTCCTGTTGAAGGTCAGGTAGCAAGTGAGTGAACAGATAGAAAATGGCGGTCATGTCTGCGGTGGTGTGTACCGTCACCGCCGGCGTACATCGATATTGGCTCCTGGAACACATATGGGCCCAATGATAACCAATGTAAAGTTGCACGGCGGTCATCGACCGCCGACTGCAACAGCGCACAACGCCTGCGGAATTACCTCATTTCTACTTGTCTCTCCTCACAGGTCAGGCAGCCGCCATTTCAGGGGGGCACAGGCCATGGCACCGAACTGCATCACACCAGACATTGGCACATCAACTGACTCTTGAGTTCACATACTGTTTCTGTAAAGGAAGAAATGCATATTTATTTTAACTCATGTGTGAATATGACCCTCTGCTAACCGTTTTTCACCCTAGAGTTCAACTGCTGAGGATGAATAGGAGATGGAGACATCCCCCTGTGTACAAACCCCTGGTGGACCTGGCGACAATGAAGACAGGCACATTATCTTGATCTACAGACTTGATAGGGCCACAATCCAAGAACTGTGTGCCCATTTGGAGCCAGACCTGATTTCAGCCATCTGCCAGCCCACAGGTATCCCCCCTCTAGTGCAGGTCCTGTCAGTGCTCCATTTCCTGACAAGTGATTCCTTCCAAGAGACAGTGGCCATGGCATTAGGGATGTCTCAGCCAATGTTCTCCAACGTGCTGACCAGAGTGTTGTCTGCCTTGCTGAAACACATGCGCAGCCACATCGTATTCCCCCAGGTGGAGGATTTGGCCACAGTGAAGGCTGACTTTTATGCACTGGGACATATCCCCAACATCATTGGTGCCATTGATGGTACACATAATGCATTTGTCCCCCCACCCCCAGAGAAATGAACAAGTGTTCAGGAATAGAAAAAGGTTTCAATTTCTGAATGTGTAGATGGTGTGTTTGGCAGACCAGTAAATCTCCCATGTCAGTGCCAAGTATCCTGGCTCTGTGCTTGATGCCTTTATCTTGAGAAATAGCATCATTCCATATGTGATGTCTCAACTCCAGAGACACCAGGTGTGGCTAATAGGTGAGCCCATGGTCCCCACCCAGTTGCTGTAGGTATATGGGTGTGGGTTTGCCCCTAAGGGTGAGTGTGTGGCTAACAGTTATCCCTCAATATTTACAGGTGACTCTGGTTACCCCAACTGCTCATAGCTACTGACCCCAGTGAGGAATGCCAGGATAAGGGCAGAGGAACGTTACAATGAGGCACATGGGCAAACCAGGTGGATCATTGAGGGAACCTTTGGCCTCCTGAATGCCAGGTTCCGGTGCCTCCATCTGACAGGTGGATCCCTGTACTACTCACCCAAGAAGTGTGCCAGATCATCATTGCATGTTGCATCTTTCACAACCTGGCCTTGAGATGCCAGGTGCCTTTTCTGCAGGAGGATGAGTCCGGAGATGTCATGTGCCTGCAGGGGAGCCTGTGGACAGTGACGAAGAAGAGGCAGAGGAAGAAGATGTGGACACCAGAAGTACACTTATTCAATAGTACTTCCAGTGACACACAGGTAAGACACTGTAACTTCACCTTCAATTGCAGTATTGTGTTTGACATTGAACATGGCAGCCTGATTTCCCTATTTCTATGGCCACTTACTGTTCCCTTTGACATCTCTATTTTCAGATCTCTGTGCCCCACTCTGGCTCCTAGTGTGTTTACTGCTGCCCACTACAGGTTATACCTATGTTAATATTACAGTAGATTAGAAATGCAATGCTTACAGTTTGTGAACCTACTACATTTGTCATATAATCCACAGACTCCATACTTGAATTTGTTCAATGGGTGTTTATTTATGTGCTAATAAGTGGAGTGGGTATTGCAATGGGCTGGGTTGCTGATACAGGAATGCCCAGGGTAGAGTCCAGTCTATTTGTATCACCGGTGCATTGTCCAAGGGGGAATAGGAAGGGGAGCAATGGCAGTTCAAGGTGAACAGGGTGACAGAGTGGGACATAAGGATGGCAATCAGGAGAGTCTTATTTCCTGGCGGGGGTCTTGGCAATGTTCTCTGGCTTCTGCCTGGATCGCAGGGACCGTTTACGGGGTGGTTCTCCTTCTGCAGGGGGTGGGGTGCTGGTGGCCTGTTGGTCCTGTGGTGGGACCTCCTGTCCACTAATGCCAGAGGAGGTGGAGGGCTGTTCATCAGTGTAGCAAGTGTCAGGGGCCCATTGGTGTGCCACTGCCTCCCTCATGGTGTTGGCCATGTCTGCCAGCACCCCTGCATTGGTGACCAGGGTGGTGTGGATGTCTTTCAGGTCCTTCCTGATCCCCAGGTACTGTCCTCCTGCAGCCCCTGGGTCTCCAGCAACTTGTACAGTATCTGGCCCATGGTCTCCTGGGTATGGTGGTATGCTCCCAGGATCCCTGCAAGTGCCTCGTGGAGAGTGGGTTCCCTGGGCCTGTCCTTCCCCTGTCGCACAGCATTCCTCCCAGCTTCCCTGTTGTCCTGTGCCTCTGTCCCCTGAACCATGTGCCCACTGCCACTGACCCCAGGTCCCTGATCGTCCCTGATCGTCGTTTGTGGGCTTGCCTGGGGTCCCGTTAGTGGTGGACGCACTGTTGAATGACGGGTCCTGGAGACAGAGGGATGGGCCCGCTCTGTGATTGTTATGCTGGTGTTTCCTGAGGGGGGAGGGTCTATGGTGGTTTGGGACTGTGGCTGGGTCACCGACTGTCCAGAAGTCCCTGATGGGCCACATTGGTCATCATGATCCAGCAATGCAGAGCTGCTGTCATCACTGTGGGCCTCTTCTGTGGGGGGACTGGATGTGGCTGGCACCTCCTCTCCGGTGACGTTAAGTGGGGGTCCTGTGGGGATGCAAATGTAGTGATATTGTATCTGCGTGTGCCATCTTGTGCATGGATATGTTTCCCTCTATGGTTGTTATTAGCAAGGTAGCTTTGGCTTGTGTGAGTTGTGCTTGGTTTGGATAAGTGATTGTCACTAGTGTGCATGCTGTGGTGATGGGTGTCCATGCAGGTCTGTGATGGAGGTCCATGCATTGGTCTTGCATGCAGGGCTTGGTATTGTGATGCTGCGGTATATGTGAGGTGGTAGAGTGATGGTGGTGAGAGTAGGGGTAGGAGTTTGTGATGGCATGCTGGTGGGGGGGAAGTAGTAAAGATTTGACTTATCGGAGTCCAGTCCTCCTGATACTCCTGTGAGGCCCTCAGGATGCATGATCGCCAAGACTTGCTCCTCCCATGTTGTTAGTTGTGAGGGAGGAGGTGGGGGTCGACCGCAAGTCCTCTGTACAGCTGCCTGGTGTTTTGCAACCATAGAACGTATCTTCCCCCATAAGTCGTTCCACCTCTTCCTGATGTCATCCCTTGTTCTTGGGTGCTGTCCCACGGCTCTCCGGCCTAGCTCCATCTTCCTAGCAATGAACGTCTGCTGCACCTGTGATCTGAATAGCTGTGGCTCTACTCAGATGATTTCCTCCACCATGACCCTTAGCTCCTCCTCTGAGCCCCTGGGGTGTCTTTGTGGTGCCATGGGTGTAGTGTGAGTGGTATGTGTGAGGGTGTGTGGGGTGATGTGTTGGGGTGTGTGAGGTGCGTGGATGGTGTATGGGTGATGGTGTTCTGTGGCTCAGATTCAATGGGTGCTCCTGGCTTGTCTCTCTCTCTCAGTTGGCAATATTCTTTTTCGATGTAAGCGGTTGTGGATAATGTGGGTGTGTGTTTTATATGGGATTGGGTGTGGGGGTGTGGTGTGTGTATGTGTTTCAGGTGTGTGTAGTTTGAATTGTCCAATGTGGTGTAGTTTTGTTAGTGTGTGTGTATTTTGAGCGCGGCGGTGTGTACCGCCAATGGTTTAATGTGGTTGAATGACGGCCGCAGTGATTTGTGGGTCACGATGCTGTGGGCGTATTTCTGTTGGCGTAACGGTGTGTGTTTTGGTACCACCAGTTTATCACTGACCTTTGGGCTGGCGGACTTGTGTGGGTGTCTGTATAGTGGCGGATTTCTCTGTGTGGGTCAAGGGTCATAATACCTGTAGCCGTATACCGCAGCGGTCACGATATGTTGGCGGCTATCAGCACGACGGTAAGCGGCATTTACCGCCAGTGTTGTAATGAGGGACAAAGTCATTTTTGGGACGTGGAAACCTACCTTGCCTTAATGAGATGCAAGGTAAGCGTTCCAGTGCAAAAAATGACTTTATGGCCTTAACACCATATTTATACTCCCGTGCAAAAATGGTGCACAGGATGGAGAAGGGGTAAAAAAATGGTGCAAAGCTTGCTTTGCCCCATTTTTTAACTCTGGGTCAGGGCAGACGTTAGGAGACCTGTGGGCCTATTTCCATGGTGGAACACCATGGAAAAAGCCCACAGGTGCCCTCCCCAGGCCCCAGGGACACCCCCACCCCCACCAGAGGGACCATGGAGGGAGTGGGACCCCCATCCCAGGTAAGTACAGGTAGGTATTTAATTTTATTTTTTAAAGTGCCTTAGGGGGCCCTGAAATGGGCCCCGATACATGGCACAGGGTGCAATGGCCATGCCCAGGGAACCCTTGTCCGCTGTACTGGCCATTGGGGTGGTGGACATGACTCTTGCCTTTTCTAAGGCAGGAGTCATGTGGCATAGTAGGTTTAGGCTCATAAAATAACGCTAATCTGGTTAGAGTAATTTTTTTTACTCTAACCTTCCTAGTGTCAATTTTTGGTGCAAATCCCCTTCTTCCATACTGCCTGCTCCCCCTGACTAATGGCATTTTTATTGACGCTAGCCTACCCTTTGCACCGGCTTGCACCATTCCATAAATATGGTGCCCGGCTGGTGCACAGAAATAGTGCAAGCCGGTGCGAAACGTTTTGGTGCAAAACTGCTTTAGTGCAGCTTTGCACAAAAAAGTATAAATCGGGGCGTTTGTCTCCTAACTTAAGCTTTGTTGCTCGTTGCCAAGCTACCAAGGGTTGAGCTGAGATCAAACTGGACCTAGTTGGGGTGAGAGGCCTATTGCTAAGTGTAGGTACTTGCCTGTCCTTACCAGTAATCCACTCTCCAACACTCACATTGTACATCACTAAGACAATCTGGATATGAATTGCTCAACACCATGGTTACATAGATTTTCAGGCCTATAACCTTACACCCTCCATGGCATTTGTGCATTTGTTCCCTCTCACTCCATTTCACCTATGGATGGCATGGACTCCTCTGCAGGATGCCCAAGTACCCCTGAGGTCAGAATACAGCAACTAAACCACAGGTTAAGGTATGCACATGATGAAACAAAAATGCTACTGATAAAGTTCGAACCCTCTGACGACTATATCTTTTGACATACTAAATGTTCTCATGCATGAGTCAAATCAATTGTTAGGAATTTGTTTACACTATCACAAAGACATTAGTAGCAACTATCATAGGAAGATGGTTTGCCTGTGATGGGTACCCTGCAGACTCAGTCACACAAGTGTGGGCGTTTTGGCATTTTGACATCCATCTTTACAACAGGTACATGTAAGTGCAACTAAACAGTTGATCAGTATTAATGTCTGACCCTGCCTATTGTCTTTCACATTGCTCTTTGGTTGCAGGAGAGGCTGAACGTATGTAGAATGAAGGAGCATGTGTGAGCATTGGCTAGTGAAAAATGAAGACGTATATGTGACATTTGTACACACACTTACCTGCCTCAAAATACATGAGACTGTGTTTCCACTTGTTACTGCAGTCTGGACAATGTGTTACATCTCATCTGAATCAATGTCACACTCAGATATGGACATAGCCAAGCATGTTGTGTCCAGACAAGCTAAGCCAGATTATTCCACTTGACTTCAACATATGGTAAACCAATTTTTGTTTTGTGTGTGCGATGTGTTGGATGTCACATTTTCCTTACTGGGACCATTAGCAGATTTAGGCCCTCATTATGACATTGGCGGGAAATCACACTTACCTCCATGCCGACTGCCGCCAACATACCACTAGCGCGGCAGATATCCGCTAACCATATTACGACACACACACACACACCAATCCATCATTATTCAGCCACACACACACATTTGCCACACCAAAGGTCAGTGATAAACCGGTGGTATCAAAACCCACACTGTTACACCGATATAACACCCACAACCGCGCTCAAAATACATACACACAAACAAAACAACACCACATTGGACAATTCAAACTACACACACCTGACACACATAACACACCCACACCACTATAAAACACACACCCACATTACCCACAACCCTTTACCACTACAATCGCCAACAGAGAGAGACAGCAAGAACAGTCACATACCACCATCACCTATACACTACCCACGCACCTTACATTCCACACCCCAACACATCACCCTACACACCCTCACCCACACCACTCACACTATACCCATCGCACCACAATGACACCCCAGGTTCTCTGAGGAGGAGCGAAGAATCATGGTGGTGGAAATCATCCAGGTAGAGCCACAGCTATTTGGATCACAGGTGCAGCAGATATCCATTGCTAGGAAGATGGAGCTATGGCAGAGGATCGTGGACAGGGTCAACACCGTGGGACAGCACCCAAGAACAAGGGATGACATCAGGAAGAGGTGGAACGACATACAGGGGAAGGTGCATTCCATTGCAGCAAGACACCAACTCGCTGTGTAGTGTGGTTGGTTTTACGTATCCTTTGCACGTTCGCTTCAGGCTTTAGGCCTTTGTGCACTTTGGCTTGGATGTATTTTATTCATTTGCTGGCAGCTTAGAGCCTCTGTGCACTTTGCCCTAAATGCTTTTTATTAGGCTTCGTACTGTTATTTTTCAAATAGCCAGTTCTACGGTTTTGTTTTTTATTCATATCACACTGTTTTGCCTACTTCAGCACTGGAGTTCTCCATAACACATTCACTCTGTGCTTCAGTCAAGGATACAGTCTGGTGCATTGCCGATAGACGTGGTAGGAGTTAGACTTGGCATTCCTGCGTAGGGACATTTTGTGATCACACTGACATGTTAGTTATAAAATCACTTCCTTGTCCCATTACACGCAAGAGGGAGATTCCGACCAGGGAACCACAACTAGACGCTGACAGCCTCGTTGCAGATGCTGAATCAAGATCACAGGCCTTTGCTCAGGTATGAGGGCTGATGTCTCCCCAGTGATACAGACAGACAAGCTAGAAGCTTAACATGCTGTGCTCGAAATAGAACAAGCAGAGGGAGAGTAGAAACTATTATACACAATGATCGCTTTGTTCTTATGTTTTACTCTCCAGGTAACTATTTCAATCCTACTGTGTTGTAAGGTTCTGGTTATTGCGGCTCATGCCTTATTATCTAAAATACAGTTGTTTTATTAAATCATTATATAAAACTTATACTGTCTTTGTCATTTGTATATGAGATCATGTTGTAAATGAGAGAGTTGGTTTGGATCTGAGTGACCACGACTTCCCTGAGAAGTTCCAAAGATGTCATGCGCTCGGCTGCCCAATCATCTCTTCCCCGTGGGAGAAATGAGGCACTGCTAGTTAGCCGGAGCAAAAACCGGATTTAGGATGACAGAGTACCTTACACGTGGGTCAGACTCAGTCCCCCACACCGTTATCGATCCTGCTGCCTAGAAATCCAGTAGTCTCATTTAGGATAATGAGAGCCCACGCGACATGGCGCCGCCAACGATTGGTCTGGCTCTAATATTTAGGTCCGGCTGACTCTCTCGGTCTCATATATATTTTGACTCCTCGGTTCCGTAAGCGGAGACGTCCGTGGGGCTGAGGGGCTCCGCCACCACGGTATAGGTACATCCTGTTACTTAGTGGTCGGTTGTTCAAGCTTGAACTTTAAAAGGAAAACCCCGATATTGGTGTGCCTTCTCAAATCTAGAGCTATTTTTTACAAATGGCGAATCCTAATGTAGTGAATATAGCTATCAATATGCGTCACCCGCTCACAGGACATCTGATAGCACATGGACTGACGGTCCAGGGGGGTCCGGTCACTTTTGTGATGGACGCCCATGCAGCCTATAGAACAGAACTTTTTTATACGTGGGTCGTATTTCCAGCAGTTGATGGGGGTACAAATAGTTTTCACGAATACACTGTTGCAAATGTCCCTGGACAATACAGGGCTTATGCTTACTTAGAGATACCTCTATCTTATCAAGAAGACCATAATTGGCTTGATGGCGCCCTCCCACATACAGTAGCACTAGTGAGGTTAGGTCCGTTAAATAATGATGGTCCGACCTGGCCTTTATTGGCTACTTACACACCATATCCTGCGGTTGCAAATTTGGCAGTGGCTGATGTGCGTCGTTTATATATAGATTTAGCAACTACATACAGAAGACTGGTTCAGTTTGTAATGCAGGCATTAAATACTAATGCAGCGCGTGCCGCTCCGGCGCACCCACAAGCAGTGGTTCCGGGAATCAATCCGGCCACTGTACACTCAGTTATGGGTAAGGTACCGGCTAAACGTGAGGAGACTCCATTTTGGCTGGCACAAAAAATTAATATGCTGGATGCAGTATTTCCCCATACGGGACCTCAGGATAAACATAGAATATTGACGATGTGTTTGCCGTATGGGATGGTTCTTCCGGTGGACCTTTGTAATACCTGGGGCACGGTGTTTGCCGCGCTCTACACTACGGCACACGGTACACCGACATTGGCTAACTTACCAGAAGTGCTTAAACAAATTCAAGATGAATATGGGGCTGCCCCTGCCTTAGATTTGGGCATGCAGTTAATGGGCAATTTTGCCGCAGTTTCTTCTATTATTTTGAGTAATCTCAAGGGAGAGGCAGTAGCACTAGCAGTACGAATGCGTCTTCGGGACGTTCCGCAGATTAATCAGGAGCGGGAACTTCCGAGAATAATAGCAGAAACCTATTCTAGTATTGGTCGCGATAGCCTAGGGGCTAGACCGCAAAAACCCCAATTGCAGGGTAAAAATAATAAAGATAATGGTAAACAACAGCAACCTGAGGGTACAAAAAAAAGCTTGGAAAAGAAACAGCAAACACCTAAGAAAGATGGGGGAAAGTCTCCGCAACCGGAGACCCCACAGAATAGGTATAATCTCAGGAATAGGGATAATTTGAAGACGCCTGATAGATATCAATATACTGATACACGCCAATCTCGTTCCTTTCAGGACTCCTCAGAGAAGAGAAGTGAGAGAGGTGGGCGGTCAGAGCGGAGGACGGAGTACGTGAAACCGAGACAGGATTCACAACGCTCGGCGGAGGTTTCTATTAAACAAGAAGAGAAACCGCTGCAACAAAAACAGCAATTTAAAAAGAAGAAGGTGGCAGCAGTCTCAGTTAGACATGCCGCTCAAGAAGAGAGTTCTCTTGACGAACAAGACATGGGCGTTAGCACTGTTGGACAGCGCGGCAGAGGTCACAATAGTTCGCCGGAGTCTTCTAGAGGATCTGGAGGTGAAAGCAACTGATGACTTCATACAAGTCGAGACGGCGGACATGCGAGTCTCTGATCCTGATAGGGTTTATCAAGTGATTCTACGATTATAAGGGGACATTGACCGCATTGTACACGCCATCTTTTGGGACCATGTGGTAAAATCATATGATGTTCTGTTGGCCGAACAGGATTGGCCACCTGACTTTGTTCGCGACTGTCCGGTTGGGGAGGATGTTATTACACCTTCCTTCTCACCACTTGTTCTGAGAGAACTGGCGGAGTCCTCCAGTAAAACATGGGCTCTAGCACAGGCTCCCGCCCTATATAGAAATAACGTGGGGTGGGATAGACAATCACCTTATCATGTCATTCCAATAAAGGGCACACCTCAGCCACAGCCGCAGTATCCTATTAAATTTGAGGCAAGGGCATCGGTTAGGAAAATTCTTACACAATTGGAGTACCAGGGTGTAATTGAGCCCTGTGTCTCGCCGATGAATAATCCCTTATTTCCGGTTGCTAAATCGGACCATTCATTTAGGATAGTGGTGGATTACAGACATTTGAATAGTCATACACGCACATATGCAATACAGAATTCACATAGCGCAGCGCTTATGAATAATATAGTACGTAAGAAGTACAAAACAACGTTAGATATCTCAAATGGATTTTTCTGCCACAATATATCGCCCGAAAGTCAGGACTATACCAGTTTCAGTGCGTTTGGCTCTCAGAAAAAGTTTTGTCGTTTGCCTCAGGGGTATAAGAATAGCCCAGGACTGTTTTCGGCTCGTGTAACTGAAATGCTGCACGAGTTGGACCCTGAAGCGTTATCATATGTTGATGATATATATCTGACAGACGATGAGATTCTGCAACATCTCAGGCGTGTATCGCGCATTGTTGTGGGGTTTGCTGATATTGGCTATAAGTTTAATTTTAAGAAATCAAAGATTGCCTTCCTCTGCGTCATTTTCCTGGGATATGAGTTGTCGAGTGAGGGCAAGAGCTTAGCGCCACATTTTTTGGAGAAATGTGCTTTATTGCAGCCTCCTAATACGGTTCGGAAGCTCCAGTCATTGATGGGGTTTCTGAATTTTGGCAGAACTTACATTCCTGATTATGCTACGCGTATAAAACCATTATACAAATTGATTTGCCTGAATTTTTCGAGTAGATTTTGGACGATTGAGCATACACACATACTACGAGAGTTACAGACTGATCTCTTAGCAGTTAAACACTTACACACACGGGACAATAATACACATTTAGTCATCAGGGTGATACCTGGGGCTGTTGGGTTTACGTATGTCACCTTTAATGAGGGTGAGACAGTCCCGATTGCATACAAGTCCCACTTGTATTCTGCTGCAGAACAACGGTTTGCACAGACTGAGAAAATACTGACTGCGGTACAGATGGCTGTGATTAAAGAAAGACCGCTTGCCCAGGGCCAACGCATCATTGTCGTTTCCCCGATTCCGGCCCTAGAGGCAGTTACAAAAGCGAGTGTTCCTAATTCGAAAGCTTTGCACCCGCGATTGATACAATGGGCAACGTCTTTGACAGCCACTGATGTAGAATATATATTTGACCCGAAACTGCAGACTCAAGAATTTCTTCAATATGAAATAGAGTACCCAGTTCCTGCTGGCACATTGCCTATTGACCAATATCAGGTGGTCATGTATACCGATGGCTCTGCGCAACCAGCGGTTGGGACTAAACAACAGTATTCTGCTGCATGTGCAGTGGTGAGCGGCACTATGGAGGGGGAAGTGTTCTGCCCCCGACATACTTATACTAAAACCTTGGGAGATTGCACGGCACAGCTGGCTGAGCTCAAAGCTCTATTGTTATCATTGGAGCACGCAGATCCGGCGATTTTAACATTGCTGGTCTGTGACTCCTACTATTGTGTACAGTCTTTTAATGAATATCTACACTGTTGGAAGTTGAATGGATTCAGAGATTCTAAAGGCAACACCATTAAACACAAAGTGTTGTGGGGTAAGGTTGCGGATCTGAAAGAGACGCTTCATAGGGTCCATGTTGTACATACACTTGGACACCAGCGCGTTGGAATTCACGTTGCTGGGAATACTTTGGTTGATGAAGCCGCGAAATCAGCAGTGGCTGTAGCCACTGTGGCCGCAGTGACTCGTTCGAGTTCCAAACCAGACACTGAAATTTCGGCTGCCGTAAAAGCTACGGCTGATGGCACGCCATTTCCTAAAGGATTTCCTTCTAAATATAGTTACTGCTTGAGTAGTGCGCTAAATACTGTTGTTAATATTCCAGGCATTGGTGTACGTGAACTACCCAATAAAATTGAGAGACCTCGATTAATTTCTGCAGCACATGAGGTGGTGGCGTCTGCACATGCTGGTGTGGCTGCCACGATTTCACTTTTACAGGCTCGTTACTGGTGGCCTGGTCTCCATAAAGAGACAAAGCAATATGTCCTTTGTTGTGACGTTTGTCAACAAATGAAAGCTTCGTCGGCTAGACGCCCGCAGCAGACGCCCCTTCTGATTTCAAATAAACCTTTACAGTGTGTGTACTTGGATCATTGTGGTCCGCTGACACCAGATAGTGCATACAAATATATTTTGGTTGCTGTAGATTCGTGCTCCAGATTTGTGTGGGTCTGGCCACAACGCTCGGCTGACGCTCGGACTGTTATTAAAGATTTGCGCATCTTTGTCGATACATTTGCAGTTGCGGCTTTTCATTCGGACCAGGGCCCTGCTTTTGCCTCTAAGGCATTCAGGGACACCATGGCTTTGTTGGGGGTCCAACTCCAATTCTCGTCTCCTTTCCATCCCTGAGGGAATTTCTGTCGGTGGAGCGTTTAAATCGTGATTTAAAGCAATCCTTAACGGCCAGGGTTATAGGTACGGGTCGTAGTTGGCTAGCCCACCTATATGGAGTACAGAGAGCACTTAACAACTTGCCTAGACGGTCACTGGGGGGTCGTACTTCATATGAGTGCCTGTTTGGAACACGAATGTATGTTCCTGATCTAGATGGTCCTGGTGTGGAGGCGGCAGTTACGCCCTTTGACATAAATAATCGTGTCACTGTTTTGCAGGATTTACAACAATTCCGTGAAGATAACTCTTCTGCAAGTGCTGCCTCCTCAGGTATTAAGGATGTGCCAGTAACACCTACTGGTTGGATACCCGGGATTGGGGATCTAGTGCGTGAAAAGGTTGCAGTAAAGAAAGAATTTGGGGCCAGATGTAGCAACCCGTTTGAGAGTCGCAAACGGCGAAATCCGCTGTTTGCGAGTCGCAAACGTGGGTTTGGCATGCAGAAATGCATATTGCGAGTCGTTACCGACTCGCAATATGCATTTGCGACTCGCAAATAGGAAGGGGTGTTCCCTTCCTATTTGCGAGTCGCTGTGGGATGCAATACCATTTGCGACCGCGTACGCGGTCGCAAATGGCATCGCAGTTACCATCCACTTCAAGTGGATGGTAACCCTCTCGCAAATTGGAAGGGGTCCCCATGGGACCCCTTCCAGTTTGTGACTGGACCCCAAAATATTTTTTCAGGCCTGCCCTGAAAAAATACCGAAACAAAAGGTTTCGTTTTTTTTTGCAGTGCAGCTCGTTTTCCTGTCAGGAAAACGGGCTACACTTCAAAAAAAAAAAACTGCTTTATTTAAAAGCAGGTCGCTAACATGGAGGTCTGCTGACGTCAGCAGGCCTCCATGTTAGCGAGTGCCTATACTCGCAATGGGGCCGCAATTTGCGACCCACCTCATGAATATTCATGAGGTGGGTCATTGCGACCCCATTGCGAGTCGCAGTCGGTGTCTGAGACACCGTACTGCATAGCAAATTGCGACTTGAAATTTGCGAGTCAGATGGACTCGCAAATTGCAAGTCGCAATTTTGCTTTTTGCTACATCTGGCCCTTGGTCCTTCTTATCGAGCACATGTCCCTGTGTTAGGGGTAAGCGGCACAAGAACTGTGATTTTACCGCCGCTGCAGGGGGCCAAAGGAAATCGCTTTGTTTCCATTGATAATGTCAAGTTACAACATGTGGCCGATTCTGCACAGCAGACCAAGAGGGACACCCAGTAGTTCCGGCATCCCTCTCACTACTGGGGAAGAAGTCCCGCTGCAGGTGATTTACACCGACGCTGTTTCCTCTCCGAGCTTGGGGAGGGTGATAGATGATCTTGCGATTGTTCCACAGACGACGATTAATATGGAATCTTTTGATCAAGTTGCTGTACGTTCTACTGATGTTTCTGAACATGTGGTTTATAGCGTGCCTAGGAGAGAGCCTCCATCTGCTTCTTTGTTCACAATTGCACCTTTTGCAAGAACTGCCTCTGGCTGCTTCAACGACGCTGATGAAGCAGTGTCCAGCTCCTCGTCCTCGATATCTTCGGTCCGAGGTCCACGTAAGCTGCTGGGTTGGCTTAAACGCACATATTTTGTTTTTCCTTGGAACTATTTGTGGCTTTTTATGGCTGTAATGACTCTTTTTTTATGGTTGGGATTTGTGGTTACTTTTTTTCTGGTAATACATGGTCATTTTCTTCCTGATCGATCTGACATTGAGCACGTGGAGACTGTGTTAAAACCAAATTTTTCATCTCATTTGGTTCGAAGAGACTTGTCCAATGTAAACATTTCTGCGATACCGATTCCGGATGGGATTGTGTGGTATAAAGTAATGTTTGATATATATGGTCCCACTGAATTGATTCAAATACTGTATGTCCTCAAGTTATCAATGAATGATATTGTTATACCAGGCATTGTTTCTGATGATTGGGATGTGAAGACAGTAGATGCTATGCTGACAGATTTGCAATATTATACTGTCTATGACGATGAAGATGCTTACCAATTTAGAGATAATCATGGTGACATGTTTTGCTACAACTATTATGGACACCACTTTATTCATAAAGCTAGTAGCCCTAAGTCCATATTTAATTATGTGCAATGGGAACATTGCTCGACTCCCCCACAAGGGAGTTCGAAAACGTATTATGATAAATTTGCATATTTTTCTGGGCATAATCAACGTAATGCTAGGTCTTACTATTTTAAAGTTACTCCGTATTCTAATAAGCAAATGTTATTGACCGATACTAAATTATTGTATTCAAATTTGTTTGTCTCTAAACTTTCGGTCGAGGGGTATGAATACTGGTTTAAGACTGTTGACTTGAAAAGTGTTTGGGGTACGAAAAATTGGCAGATGCAAGGCAGGGACACATTATTTAGAGCATGTATTATCCCTGTGCAGATGATTTTCCTCAATGACACAGTACAACAGACTAGCTGTTTGGGCTTGGCGACAATTAGAGAGTTAAATTTGCCTAGTATACCTGTCCCTTCCAAATTAAACAACTGGCAGCACTATGTGAATGCTACTTTTAGTGAATTTACACATTGGGTCCAGAATGGTACGCTTAACACTTCATCGTTACATCCGGGCGGGTGGTTATTATGGCCTGTAGACACTAATGAGTGTCATCAATGTTTTGTCACCTCTTCAGGGGGGTTCAGGACTAGTAGGGCAGACCCTCCTTACATTTCACCAGAACATGCTGATATTATAACTACATACAGCGTGGGGAAGCTTTGTCAGCAATGGTTGAAGTCATCCACGCTGGATGCAGTTAAGTCACATCTCACGTTACTGTCTAATGATACTGATTTACAAGATTTTTTGTCAGATCCCAGGGTACCACGGAAGAAAAGGTTTTTATACGAAGTTTATAATGAGATTTGGAAACTTTCACAACAGGAGGCTGCAGCCCGGTTGAGGCAGATTGATCAGGAAAACCTGATGCAGACTTTGTCTGTTGTTGATAATGGCATGCATACCCTTTCTGACCGTGTTTACACGATTGACAGCATTGTTTCCTCCGCTATTGACATTATTAAATCGGACATGTCTTCTTTATATCATGGGCAGAGTCAGACGCGATCCGTCATGCAGCTGGGTTGGACTCTTCAGACCTTGAAGGCAGGTCGCGTTCCATGGCAGCACATTCGTGCCAGAGAGATCTTTATCTCCTTTAATTTGACTCGTCAACAACAGCTGATGGCTAAAAAGGAAGCAACATATGTTATGTTGAATATTGAGAAATTGGAGAAACTGCCTTTCACGGTGGCTGAGATTCCGTCAGCTGAGTGGTTGATTCATGGGGTTATTAATTTGCCTATCTCCACTCTGCAATTTACTTCTTGTTTGAAGCACATTCCGGTGGGTAGATATGAACTATTAGGAGACAGTTGCATACACGAGGTGTGGGAGCTTCCCTTTCAATACAGATGTGTTAATGGTTTGAGGGAGGTTTTTCTTAGCGGTAGCGAATGCGAAGCTTCTGTCAGCCATTCCATGGTTTGTAAACAGCTGTCCTTGCACGGAGCGTGTAACACTTCGATTGCTAACTTAGCTTGTTATCTGAAGGGATTCCAGTCACGGTTATTAAAAACACTTTCCAGGTGCTTTCTAACGGCATTTACATTGTTCTTAACAGCGAACGCTGCTGTGGCATGCGTGCCGGAATAGTTTACGTTGTCGTTGTCAACAAGGCCGTTACGTGCTGCGGGAATGTGTTGTTTCCCCCCACTCAAATTAGGGAGGTAGCGGACATCTGGCCTCATATTACTACTTCCAAGGTTAATTTCGACAAGTTGAGTCGGCTAAAAGCTTTATTGTTTCAAAAGCATGTGGCCCTTACATCTGCTAGCGAGACCTACGCACTTCAGGTGGCAAGGTCATCGGCGGAGATACAGTCCCTTTTGAATACTAACTTTCCAAGTCACTTCGGTGAACTTGTGGGACGTATATTTAATGCATCCAGCACGGCTGGTATTGCTCATTTTTTCAAAGCTGTTGGTGTTGGTTTTGCTCACACCTTCTCTTCAATATTCGGTTTGATACCTTCGGCTATACACTCTATTTTCTGAAGCCTTTTTGGGGGTTTCCCGATTACTTTGGCTTTATTGGCTGGAGTCTTGCTGTTGTTGCTATTTTTTCGCAATGGCTGTCCCGCCACGACGAGATCCTATATTGCTGCTCCCGTCAGCGCAGCTGTGTCGTGAACGCATGATGCAGCATTTTGGAGCTACACTCCTGGGCCATTTGGAGTGTGACTGGTCTCTGTCATTCAGACCGGTTTTGGATTTTGTGCAACCCATGTTTCGGTGCCTTTGGTGCTCGTTTGAACATGCACTGGCTCTCTGTCTCTCACTACGGCGCCCTCCGGTGGTCGATCCTGATCTGTTGATGTTCCCGATTAGGGCTCATTCCCAGACTTGTGCACTACGGTTGCGTTTGCTTCGTGAGGCAGTTTATGAGATTCCCTTCCTGGAGGAAGATGGTTTTGTCTCATTCATAGGCCCTGCACGGGGTGCCGCCCTGAATGGTTTTGGGGCTTTGGAACACACCTGCTCCATGGTACTTTGTGGCGTGGATCTTCCGATATTGACATATATCGAAGTGGAGGAGATCCTACTCTCTATCGCTTCTGTTTAACAATTGGATTTTTTTTTTTCTCCTCTCCTGCAAAATTGTCATTATATTGGATTTGGCTCTATTGTCACATGTTTTCTAAATTTATGACTTTGTTGTCTTCTGACCTTGTGGAAATATGTATATAATTTTAGGTATTGTTTATATCTGGGGCATATTTTTATATTATTAGAACCACTTGCTACCGACAAGAGGAGGGTGTAGTGTGGTTGGTTTTACGTATCCTTTGAACGTTCGCTTCAGGCTTTAGGCCTTTGTGCACTTTGCCCTGGATGTATTTTATTAATTTGCTGGCAGCTTAGAGCCTCTGTGCACTTTGCCCTAAATGCTTTTTATTAGGCTTCGTACTGTTATTTTTCAAATAGCCAGTTCTACGGTTTTGTTTTTTATTCATATCACACTGTTTTGCCTACTTCAGCACTGGAGTTCTCCATAACACATTCACTCTGTGCTTCAGTCAAGGATACAGTCTGGTACATTGCCGATAGACGTGGTAGGAGTTTAGACTTGGCATTCCTGCGTAGGGACATTTTGTGATCACACTGACATGTTAGTTATAAAATCACTTCCTTGTCCCAATACACGCAAGAGGGAGATTCCGACCAGGGAACCACAACTAGACGCTGACTGCCTCGTTGCAGATGCTGAACCAAGATCACAGGCCTTTGCTCAGGTATGAGGGCTGATGTCTCCCCAGTGATACAGACAGGCAAGCTAGAAGCTTAACATGCTGTGCTCGAAATAGAGCAAGCAGAGGGAGAGTAGAAACTATTATACACAATGATCGGTTTGTCCTTATGTTTTACTCTCCTGGTAACTATTTCAATCCTACTGTGTTGTATGGTTCTGGTTATTGCGGCTCATGCCTTATTATCTAAAATACAGTTGTTTTATTAAATCATTATATAAAACTTATACTGTCTTTGTCATTTGTATATGAGATCATATTGTAAATGAGAGAGTTGGTTTGGATCTGAGTGACCACGACTTCCCTGAGAAGTTCCAAAGATGTCATGCGCTCGGCTGCCCAATCATCTCTTCCCCGTGGGAGAAATGAGGCACTGCTAGTTAGCCGGAGCAAAAACCGGATTTAGGGTGACAGAGTTCCTTACACGTGGGTCAGACTCAGTCCCCCACACCGTTATCGATCCTGCTGCCTAGAAATCCAGTAGTCTCATTTAGGATAATGAGAGCCCACGCGACAGCTGTACAGAGGACTCACGGTGGACCCCCACATCCTCCCCCCCAAATAACAACATTGGAGGAGCAAATCTTAGCAATCATGTATCCTAAGGGCCTGGCAGGAGTAGCAGAAGGGCTGGACTCTGGTAAGTCAACTCTCTATTACTATCACCCTCCCTACCTGCATGCCTTCACATACCCCCACCCTCACTCCCATCACTCCACCACCTCCCACACACCACACCATCACAAACCACTCATCCCAATGCAAAGCCCTGCATCCACCACCGATGCATGGACACCACTCACAGACCAGGATGGACACCTATCTCCACAGCATGCACACTAGAGAGAATTACATAGCCCACCAAGTAACAACTCACAGAAGGCAAAGCTGCCAGGGCAATAGCAATCATAGAGGGCAACCCACTCATGCACAATATGTCACACACAGAAACAATAACACTGCATTTACACCCCCACAGGTACCCAGCCAGCGAAGAGGTGCCAGCGCATCCAGTCCCCCCAGAAGAGACCCACAAAGATAATAGCAGTTCTGGTCTCCTGGATCAGAATGACCAATCCTGTAAATCATGGACCTCTGGACAGTCGGTTACCCAGGCACACTCTCCCACCACCACAGAGCCTCCCCCTCAGGAAACACCACCACAGCACACACCCAGCGGGCCCATACCTCTGTCCCAAGGACATGTCAATCAGCATTGTGTCCACCACTAAAGGGACCCCAAAAACACAGGACAATCAGGGACCTGGGGTCAGTGGCAGTGGGCACACCGTTCAGGGGACAAAGGCACAGGCGAACAGGGAAGCTAGGAGGACTGCTGTGCAACAGGGGGAGGACAGGCCCAGGGAACCGACCCTCCAGGAGGCACTCACCATGATCCGAGGAGCATACCAACATTCCCAGGATATGCTGGGCCAGATCATGGACAAGATGCAGGAGAACATGTGGATGCAGGAGGGACACTACCTTGGGATCAGGAAGAACTTGAAGGCCATTAACACCACAGTGGTCTCCATTGTAGGGGTGCTGGCAGACATGGCCAAAAGTATGAGGGAGGCAGTGGCACACCAGCGGGCCCCTGACACTAGCCACACTACTGAACAGCCCTCAACCTCCGCTGCTGCTAGTGGACAGGAGGCCCTGCCACAGGACAAACAGGCTACCAGCACCCTTCCCCTGCAGAAGGAGAAACTCCCTGCAAACATTCCCTGTGATCCAGGCAGAAGCCAGAGACTATTGCCAAGACTCCCGCCAGGAAATAAGACTCCCCTGATTGTCACCCTTTTGTCCCACTCTGTCACCCTGTCCACCTTGAACTGCCATTACTCCTCTTCCTATGCAACCTTGGACAATGCACCTGTGATTCAAATAGACTGGACTATTACCCGGACTTTCCTCCATCATCACCCCACCCCATTGCACATCTCCCTCTTTCTCAGAGCACTGCAATAAACACACTTTGATAAAATACAAGTGTGGTGTATGTCAAAAGATTTCAAAATGTATTTGTTTAACAAGGTTCAAACATTGCAGTTCAACTGTACAGTAATGTTTACATAGGAAAGACCTGTAGTTGTCTGCACTGAACACACCAGGAGCAATAGTGGGGCACCAACATCTGCAAAAAGAGATGCCAAAGGTTACAGTGAGTGAGCATAGAAGTAGGGATGTACAGCCTGCCAGTGACAATGTCACACATCAAACTGTCAATGAAATGTGAAATAACACTGTCTTACCTGTGTCTCATTGAACGTGTTGACAAATAACTGTTCTTCTGTTGTCATCCTCATCCTCTGCCTCCTCGTCTTCACTGTCCACAGGGTCCACTGCTGCTACACGGCTATTTCCAGCCTCCTCCTCCTGCAGAAAAGGCAAATGGTGGCACAAGGCAAGGTTGTGCAACATACAGCATGCCACGATAATCTGGCAGACCTTCTTGGGTGTGTAGAAGAGGGATCTACCAGTTAGATGGAGGCACCGAAACCTGGCCTTCAGGAGGCCGAAGGTCTTTTATCCTTCTTGTTCGCCCATGTGCCCTTATCCTGGGATTCCTCACAGGGATCAGTAGCCATGAGAGGTTGGGGTAACCAGAGTCACCTGGAAATATTGAGGGACAACTGTTAGCCACACACTAACCCTTATTGCCCACACCATACCCATAGATCAACATCCACTGGGGGGAACCAAAGCTCACTTATTAGCCACACCCTCTGCCTCTGGAGCTGGGCCATCACATTTGGGATGCTGCTATTCCTCAGGATAAAGGCATCATGCACAGACCCAGGATACTTTGCATTGACGTGGGATATGTACTGGTCCTTCAGGCACCCCATCTGGACATTCATGGAGTGAAAACTCTTTCGATTTCTGAACACCTGCTCATTTCGCCAGGGGAGGGACAAAAGCAATGCGCCTTCCGTTTATTGCCTCAATAATGTTAAGGATATGTCCCATAGCATAGAGTTCAGCTTTCACTGTGGCCAAATCCTCCACCTGGGGGAAAACGATGTAGCTGCACATGTGTTTAATCAGGGCAGACAACACTCTGGTCAGCATGAATAAAAAACAATGGCTGTGACATTCCTGCCGCCAAGCCCACTGTCACTTGGAAAGAACCAGTTGGCAGGAAATGGAGCACTGAGAGGTCTTGCACAAGAGGGGGGATCCCCGTGGGGTGACTGATAGCAGATATTAGGTCAGGCTCCAATTGGGCACACAGCTCCGTGATTGTGGCCCTGTCAAGTCTGTAGATGAGAATAATGTGCCTGTCCTCCATTGTTGCCAAGTCCACCAGGGGTCCGTACACGGGGGGATGTCTCCATATCCTATTCATCAGCAGCGGTTGCAATCTATGGGGCAAAAGAGTGAGCAGCTGGTCATTATCTGTACATTCTAACCACTACAGTTCAATACATATTGTGATTGTAACATTATTTTGGTGGGACATGTCCAAATCGTGAATTTGTCTACTGTGATGCAGTTAGGATACATGGCCTGCACCCCCCACCTCGAAATGGCGTCCGCCTGTCCTGTATGGAAGGACAGGTGGAAATTAGGTAATTCTGCTGACGTTGTGTGCCGTTGAGGGAGGCGGTCGAGAACCACCATGCAACTCCCCATTGATTATCATTGGGCCATATGGGGTACAGTGGCCAATGCTGATGTACGCTGGTGGTGATGATACGCACCGCCGCGGGCGTGACCGCCATTTTCTATCTGATTACTCAATTACTACCTGACCTTCAACAGGAGAGGACCCACACTGCATGTACTACTTTGACCTGTATCTGGAACTGACCGTGGCTTGTGTTACTGGGGAAAGGGCCCCTGCCTTCACCTCAGCAGAGTTGGAGCGACTAGTGGATGGGGTCCTACCCCAGAACTGACTGCTGTATGGGGCTCCAGACCAACAAGTGAGTACACCATGAGTATGATGCATGAGGTGTGAATGCATGGAGTGCTGTGTTTGAAGGCCTCATGTGGGGGGTTTGGTGGATGGGCCCTGGGCAGCGTGCAGCATGTATGCTGGGCCATGTCTGTGCAAATGGGAATGGAAAGGGGCATGGTGGGTCATTAGTGTAACAGGTAGGATGGTCAGACTAATACATTTCCCTATGTGTATTTCCGTGCAGGTCAGCGCCCATCAAAAGAAGAGTATATGGTGTGCCATCGCCAAGGGCATGTGGACCTGGGGGTCTACGGCTGGAAGAGTACCCACTGTCAGAAACAGTGGGAGGACTTGATACGCTGGGCATGGAAGACGGTAGAGGCACAGCTGGGGATGGCCTCCCTACGAGAAAGGGGTGCTCGTCGAAACCTGACACCCCTGATGGCCCACATACTGGCGGTGGCCTATCCAGAGCTGGAGCGGCACTTGGGGGCATAACAGCAGCAACAAGGGGGTGAGTACAGTGCCCTTTATTACAACTTTCGCCTGGTGGGATGGTATCCGGGTGGGGGGTGGGGGCCCTGTGGGTGCCCCTAGGCCCGGCCTGACTTTGCAGAGTAGGTCTTATGTGGGCAGGGTTCTGATGTGAAAGTCCTCTAACCAAGCTATTAGGCATCCCCTACTGGGCAGGGGTCTGTGAGTCTGAGGTATGCTGCAATTGGCGTTAGGTGTCCCTATTTATGGGCTGGTGACTAGCATTGTGACTGGTAGTGCATTGCCTAATGCGTAGGGCTGTTCCCTGTGTGTGAGGGTGCTGTGTACGCCAACGCTGGTGTTGGTTCCGCCACTGACCAAGTGTATCCTTTGTCTCTTCCCCCCCTTTTTGTTTTGTCACCTTGTCATTATGTGCATTAGCATCATCCGGCGGAGGAGCAGAGGCACCGGCGACGGAGGGAGCTGCCTCCCACAGGACCCAGGAGGACGAAACCACCGACGGTGAGGGCACCAGTGGGATGGAGGGCGAGGGGAGCACCACGGCGGAGACTGGAAGGGACAGTTCAGACACGGATACTTCCACCAACGGAAGCTCTCTGGTGGTGGTGGACACCTCTGTGCCCACCCCAGCTACAGGTAGAGCCTCCACCCCTGTACCAGCACTGCCCTCCCAGCCACCCCTCAGCAAGTTTCCTGTGCCCACTCACCTAGGAGGGTGGGTATCTCCTTCGCCCCAGGCACCTCAGGCCCTGCCTAGTTAGCCCTGCTGCCCTGAGTGAGGACGCTATTGTCCTCCTGCGAACCATCTCTGTTGGGCAGTCAACCATTAAGAATGCCATCCAGGGGCTGGCAGCCCAAATGCAACATACCAATGCACTTCTGGAGGGCATTCACACTGGCTCGGCGGCCCAACAGAGATCAATCCAGGCTCCGGCCTCCTCTCTGATGGCAGCCATTGTCCCTGTTTCCACCCTCCAACTCCCTCTTCCCAATCCCATTCCCCTCAACCACAACCTATCCCAAGCACACAGGCAGACGAGCAGGCACCCAGGACAACACACAAGAGTGGACATGGCAACACAAGCACCACACTTCATCCCACAGGCACTCACACAAACACCATCCAGAGGCAGACAAACCATCATCCACTGCCTTCACTGTGGCCCCCTCCTTCTCGTCCTCCACCTCACTCCCAGTAGCATCTCCACTCACATCTGCATGCACTACATCCTCATTCACTACCACCATCACCAGCTCACCTATCAGTTCACAACCCTCACTGGCAGTCACCACCCCCACATCCATGGACACGTCCCCTGTGTCCTCTCCCACTGTGTCTGTGCCCTTCCTCCCAAAGTACACAAATGAAAGCACTCAGACACCCAACAGCAATCCACCTCACAAAACCATCCAGCCCATGCACCTGCACCCAAACACAGCAGACTGACACCTCCTATCACCACTCCCTCTTCCTCCACTCCCAAACCATCTCCATCTTCAGGCAGCAAGGACAAGGGGCCTGGTGCTGGGACTCAGTCGGAGCCACCACCACCAACCATGGTGGTGCAGCCATCCGATGCTTCAGGGGATGGGCAGGAGCCTCCCCCACCACCACCACAAGCTCCACCATCTGCACAGCCACCAGCACCGCCACATGCTGCAGCAGCCCCAGTAGGCAGCCGACCGAGGCTGCAGGGGATGGGCTTGAGCCTCCCCCCACCACTGCCAGCAACAGCAGCAGCACGACCACTGCCACCACTGAACAGCTGTCACCACCGTCAGACAGTGTGTAGTCCTGCATCAATGGGCTGTTGTGCAGCCTGGCCCCTGAAAAACCTGTGGGTATGACACCCAGCTGACAGACTGTGACCTTGCACTCCCCAAGACCTGCATCACAGGGCACGATGCCCCCTCCAGAACCAGGGGAGAAGCTATCCATTCACCCCATCCTCCCCAGGATGAAGCTCACTGGGCACAATGCCTCCTCCAGAACCAGTGGAGAAGCCATCCACTCACTCCATCCTCCCCAGGATGAAGCTCACTGAGCACGATGCCCCCTCCAGAACCAGTGGATAAGTCACCCACCTGAGATACTGTGGCCTTGTACTCCCCAGGAAAGAGCATAGAGCATGTGGCCCCCTCCAGAGCATGTGGGCAAGTCACCCACTTGAGAGACTGTGGCCTTGCACTCCCCAGGACAGAGCACAGGGCATGTTACCCCCTCCAGAGCATGTTGGCAAGTCACCCACTTGAGAGACTGTGGCTTTGCACTACCCAGGACCAAGCAAAGGGCATGTTGCCCCCTCCAGAGCCAGTGGGCAAGTTACCCACTTGAGAGACTGTGGCCCTGCACTCCCCAGGACCAAGCACAGGGCATGTTGCCCCCTACAGAGCATGTGGGCAAGTCACCCACTTGAGAGACTGTGGCCGTGCACTCACCAGGACAGGGCACAGGGCATGTTGCCCCCTCCAGGACAAGTGGTGTTGCACCATCTTCCAATGAGGTGCCCCCCATTCCCCATCCCCCTGAGGTGCCTGGCTATTTTTTTACCTGATGCTCCTGCAGTGTTCTCTCTGTGTTGTTGCAGTAGTGAGGTGGGGCATTGGACTTTGTGATGTGGCCCACGAACATTGATGACTGGGCAGTGTCCCTTGATTTGTAAATATGTATATACTTTTTTATTTGGATGCACATATTACTACTACATTTATCTTATTACACTCTTTTTACTCTATTGTAGTTGTCCTTACATTATTCTCGAGGGATACGAGGTAAATATGTTTTATTACTGCAGCTGTGTGTGTGTATGGTGTTGAGGGTAGGGGTGTTGCGTGTGTGTCACTCTTTTTCCTCCCCCTCCCCTGGGATCTAGGCAGCTGTACTCACCGTGGTCGTCTTCACCGTTGTTGGTGTTCGTAGTGGAGAAGCACGTGGAAGAGCATTCGGAAGACATGCAACTCGGGCTCCATGGCAGCGTGGTTCTTTCCTGAGTCTCCACAGGTGAGTCCTTTGAATTCTGAGATCTGTTTCCACCAGCCTTTTGATGTTGTTGGGACCGCACCGGAAAAGGTGACGGTTTCGTGTCTCATAATACAGTCGGCGGAACATTGTCTTCCACCTGGCTGCAGGCGGTTTCTGCTGTGGTGCCTGTTGATTCCGCCCTGGTGGTCGGTGTGTTGAAGTGGCTCTCTGTCTGAGCTGTTTCCGCCGTGGTCATAATTTCGCATTTATTACTGCCGGCCTGTTGGCGCTATTACCGCCACTTTATCACCGCCCGCCAGGGTTGTAATCAGGGCCTTAGTGCCAGATGATGGTACATGTGCCACTAGCAACAAATTTGTTGCTGAGTTAACATGAAGGTAGGGAATTGACGGGGAAAGAATACCGTATATTGAGGGCTATGCATACCCCATGCAAGGGAAACAAAAAAAAAGGGGGGAGGGGACCTTTATGTTACCTCCTGTTAATTATTATTTATATAGTGAAGGTTATAACTATGGGTCACTGATAAAGTTAATAATGTGTGGCCAGCCATAATCTTTATGTATATTTGTGAGTAAGATTGATGTACATTGTGACGGGCTAAAACAGCCCAATGCAAACCATTGATGCACAAAGAAAGTTAGGCGTGGGGCTAAGCACCAGTACCGGTAGTCAACATGTTATTCTTGGGTATCTCTTGATGTATGTGGCAATAGACCATAGGTTATAAATATGGGCTATTGATAAACACAGTGAATTATACATTGCCGGCTGAGAAAAACCGGTAGGTAGGAAATGATATTGTGAGACAGTGAAAATTAATAGAAACTTCTGTTTTGTTTGCCTGCTGGCAGTTGTTCTTTCCCTATCAAACCATAGCTACATGTAATAACAAATGATTATAGACTAATTGGATGGTACCTGTGATGTGGGAAATAGTTGTTGTTGAATGTTGCTGGGGGGTTGCTTAAAGAGTATATATATTTTTTCCACAGGGGGCTTGCCACTCATTAGGAAATAAGGGTGCTTTGGAATACCCATCACATAAGCAATGGCTCCACATGATTAATAGGAGGGTGAATGCCAACTGAAGAAAGGCATTGGAAACATGATCCAGTGAGTTGAGACTGGATAAAAGGAGACTGAGGTGAAGTAAATATGGTTCCATTTGGATGTCGGTTGGCTGTAATGTATCATAAGTGTAAGGTATGTGCTGTTGCATGAGAGGAAGACCAGTGCAATGATATGTGGGGGTAGGATTGTAGAATTAATTTATATCAAATAGGAGATGCCTATGTATAAGGGCATTATAAATATGATAATGTGATAAATGAGGGAAATTGATAGTGTTCTAATGTAAGAATTTTATATATATATAGGGAGATATTTATATCATGACATAGGAAAACTAGATATGAAAGAAAAGTAGAATACATGAAATGAAGGAACTGATTTGATGAATCTTGATTGGAATTTGTTATGAAATGTATTAATAGTTAACCTTGTAGAAAATTAGTGGATGCTCCTATTGCAGATTTGTTTTAGTTTTGATGCAGAAGTTTTTACATATATATGAGACCATACTAATGTCCTGAAGAATGTGGCAATAAAATTCAGAGGGCCACTGAAACGCATCAACACAATTTTTTGAACTGAATCTGATGATACATGCCATAATTAGGCCGGAACATAAGGAGAACAGTCATTAGGCTTGTAGAGACTGACAACAAATCAGTAAATAGACAATGTTAAGAAGTCTTACTGGGGTCTTAATGGTTTTATGAGTTGTTTTTCATGTCATTTTTTAATGTAATGTGTTTGTAATCTATGTGTTTACTGGATTATGTGATTAATGTGAGATTTATTGGATGTATTGAAAACTGTTTGGGGGTATGTATTTTGTCTTAAATATTTAGCCCCTCATTCTGATTCTGGCGGGCGGCGGAGGCCGCCCGCCAGAATTCAGCCCTCCATAATACCGCTCCGCGGTCAAAAGACCGCGGAGGGTATTATGAGTTTTTCCCTGGGCTGGCGGGCGGTCTCCAAAAGACCGCCCGCCAGCCCAGGGAAAAACTCCCTTCCCACGAGGATGCCGGCTCGTAATCGAGCCGGCGGAGTGGGAAGGTGCGACGGGTGCTGTTGCACCCGTCGCGTATTTCACTGTCTGCCAAGCAGACAGTGAAATACTTGTAGGGGCCCTCTTACCGGGGCCCCTGCAGTGCCCATGCCACTGGCATGGGCACTTCAGGGGCCCCCAGGGGCCCCGCGACTCCCCCTCCCGCCATCCGGTTCCCGGCGGGAGAACCGCCAGGAACTGCTTGGAGGATTCCTGGGGGCAGTGGAAAACCGGCGGGAGACCGCCGGTTTTCCCGTTCTGACCGCGGCCAAAGCGCCGCAGTCAGAATGACCAAGGGAGCACCGCCGGCCTGTCGGCGGTGCTCCCGCCCCCGTTGGCCCTGGCGGATTGTATCCGCCAGGGTCAGAATGAGGGCCTTAGTTGGTAATAAAGGATAAAAATAAATATATTTTTATACATAACTCCTGCTTATTGAGTGTGATTTTGTTGACATTGGTAGTTGTTAAGTCAAATGCTGGATTGATACGCTGTGGTATGTTTGTGGCTGCATGAAAGGAGTACTACAATTTTAGGAGCACTCAAGGGGAGTTGGGTACAATGTGGTGTCTTGTCCCCTAGTAACAAGGACCCCTCTCTCTGTTTTTGTTCAAAGGCTGAGCAAACATCACCACAGCAGGGAAAGTGGACTTAAGGCTTGATTTAGAATTTGGCAAATTAGGTTACTCCATCACAAACATCCGCCATATTATGATTCCCAGAGGATTTAATGGGATTGTAATACGGCAGACAAGATATCTGTCATGTTTGTGACAGAATAACCCTATATGCCACAATCTAAACCTTAATCTAGTAGTTTAGCATACTTTGTTACTACATGCACATTGACAGAAATTCTGTCCATTTGACTACATGCTGTGTACAAGTTCTTTCATGTATGCACTGAAAACAAACTGGTTACATGTGAGTGATACAGCCACATCAACCTCCCGATGATACTGCTATCAGGGACCACAGACTAACCTAACTAAGCTACAATCATGTATTCATAACACTTACTGGTAGCATTGGGATTCCAGAAGCTATCTATTTTGCCATTAGTGTATGGTGCAGGTCCACTAGCAAGACAACAATTGGAACATTACATTGTAAATAGTTCAAATATACCCTGTACATATATCAAGACCAGTGCTGTGACATCCCAGTGATTTGGAATTTTCAATATGTTGGACACACATAAATAACATTTGGCTGTAGATATGAAATGCATCTAGTTCCCTTACATAGCAGAGGTGGCTTTATGTTGATGCTCAGACAAATGCTCAGACAAATCCCCCAAAACATGCCTGTGGCATACCTTAGGCCTATAACTGTTTTGAGTGTTGCTGCGTACCAACATCTCTGGCCCACTTGCACCATGTCACATAGGTGCAAACCCATTTGCCTGAGGCAGGGCAAAGTAGTGCTGGGATGGAAAAGACGTGTATACCTGCTGTGCATCATCGTAAGGGCAAGATCAGACTGTTCACTGCTGCACAGAGTCCTGATTTGCTGCAAAGCATGCAACAGTGCAATATGGTTTTGGGGTGCATGCCTTGGAAGACAGTATACATCTCTGTCCTGTAAGGGCCATCTACATAAACAAGTCTAATTGGCATGGCAATGTAAAACTGTACATGTGTCCTGAACGATGCAGTACACTTGAGAATATATACATGATAGGAGCTTCAGCATGACATTCTTCCTCACTTCTCAGGTTAAAAAAGGTTAGGAGCATGCCCTGCACAACATGTATGCTACATCAGAGCATGTTCCCAAATGAAAGCATGTCTACTTTACATGTTTAAATCACATTACATTGTACAGGCCTCTGGTGCTGGAACATAACAATTTCACAGATGAACACAGGATTTGAGGAAACCACACATTAAATCATGTGTCCCTTACAATTTAACCAAAATACAAACTGTGATAGTTACACAAATACATGCAGCTGGTACACCCATACATGCCTACAGGGCCTCCAATCTCCAGTCAGAGGCAGTGTATCAAATCTGCGTCCCGTGTCATCACATCCTCCCATTGACGCTTCGGTTGATGGACAGTGCACTCCACACCAAACAGCCTGGCCATGCACCAGTGCACCATCTGCCAGCACTCCGCCTGTAAACTGGGGGTTGGAGGGGTTTCCTGGATCACTCTACCCCAGATGCCATCATTTGCCAAACATAATGGGCCAACACTTATATGAGGCCCCCTTATTCTTCATCTGATGTGCTGTTCCCCTCCCTTTCCTGACATGCCTACACCGAACATACTAAACCCCAAACAAGCATCCCTTAACCTAACCCAACCCCTAAAATCTAAAACCCCTAAATGGACAAACACCTGTCAATACTATGCAACAACAACACAATTTACAACAAATTCACGTAATAAACAATATTAGCCCAAGACAGGGACTGAGCAGACACAGACAATACAATATTTCACCACCAAACATCAGCCACTCCCCAAGACACCTCCAACACCCAGCACAAATCAACAGACTGTAAAAGAAGGAGAAAGTAACATAAGCACTTTGTCATTTCCTGGGTGGATGCTGCATGTTTCCCCATCTGTTTTTTTGATGTATCACTACTGAAATGGCCAATGCGTCGTGCCTGGACAGTGTATTTGCACTTGCGCAGCCACTTCCATGCATTGGCCGTGATGCGTGGCTTCTAAGTGGTGCAACTGGTGCAATGCCTTGCACAATGGGGTGATACCTGGGTACGGACCCAGGCAACAGTCCTAATGTGTCGTGTCTACTGTAGAGGACTGCAGAATGTCTGAATTAACATATTGGCCAAACTTTCACTTGTCCTGGAGTTATAGCTTCCAAGTATTGAGTTGGCCCATGTATGGCATTTTAGTTATCGTAGTGTGCTAATGTATGATATTTCAAAAGTCTGCAGTGCGAATCTCTGACTGTAATTTTATTGTGCGAGGGAAGTCAAGTAATTATTGTCAAGTTATGTGATTGACTTAAAAAATAACATTCTTTTGTGGCTTTTTGAAGTCTTGGATGGACTTGAGTTGCTGAGGTGATGCAGGTACATTCACATTGGAGTTAGTATTCCCAGTGTTGCGTGTGACTCCAGTTGCAAAGAGCCCAGATTCCCACTGGTGAATTGGGGGTGGGGGTTGACTTCCTTTCATGCCCCAGACACTTGATGATAGGTGGACTGAAACATAGTGTAGGGAGTCAGTCTGGGTTCAAGGTGTGCAAATGCATTCCTCCTCAGCCAGCTAGAGGAACAACTGTCAACATGGCAAGACAGCTATGCAGCAATCATGAGCTTTTTGATCACACATCATTTGTGACAGCTGTTACCAGGACATACACATAAATGACACCCACAGTCATATGTGCATGTGAAGATTGCTCCTGGGGCATATGGTCCACCAAATAGGACTCCCTATTATGCACAATATTGGTATTCATTCCATACGTCATGTATCCTTCCCCATGATGTGCTACCTATGGAACACACACTGCTTGGAGCATAGTGACAGGCTGGATCCCCAAGAATACAGGGGGTCATTCTGACCCTGGCGGTAAAATCCGCCAGGGCCAACGACCGTGGGAGCACCGGCAACAGGCTGGCGGTGCTCCCTTGGGCATTCTGACCGCGGCGGTACAGCCGCGGTCAGAAATGGAAAACCGGCGGTGTACCGCCGGTTTTCCGCTGCCCTGGGGAATCCTCCATGGCAGCGCAGCTTACTGCGCCACCATGGGGATTCCGACCTCCATACCGCCATCCTGTTCCTGGCGGTTTTGGCCGCCAGGCACAGGATGGCGGTATGGGGTGTCGTGGGGCCCCTGGGGGCCCCTGCAGTGCCCATGCCAAAGGCATGGGCACTGCAGGGGCCCCCGTAACAGGGCCCCACCAAGTTTTCAGTGTCTGCCATGCAGACACTGAAAATCGCGACGGGTGCAACTGCACCCGTCGCACCCCTTCCACTCCGCCGGCTCCATTCGGAGCCGGCATCCTCATGGAAGGGTGTTTCCAGCTGGGCTGGCGGGCGGCCTTCTGGCGGTCGCCCGCCAGCCCAGCGGGAAACCCAGAATACCCGCGGCGGTCTTTTAACCGTGCAGCGGTATTCTGGCGGTTCCAGCCAGGCCGGCGGCTTCCGCCGCCGGCCGGGGTCAGAATGACCCCCACAGTCTATGTGCCACCCAGCTTGCTGCATTTGTGCATTTTGTTGAAAGCATATGTTGTGATTGCAGTATTGTACATGTGATTATCAGGCAGCTATGTCTTTGCACCACAAAGCAAGGCAAGGTCTGCCAGTGTAATGTGGTGGCAAAGACACTTCTGCACTCAGGGCTGTATGTATGAAAAAATATGTGTGCAGTTTGCACAACGCACCATGGTAACTGTTCTACGCAAGTCTAAATGCATACATTTTGTGCCACACAAGCCCAGCTTGTTTAGCGCTAAGTAGTGTAATTAATTGCATGTGACACAACATATTGCAAATCACTGCATTGCCTTAATCTGCAACAGGGAGGGGCTTGTTGAACGTTGCATTTGTGTACCCATTAACAACCTATGGTTGAAGATGCATTTCAAGATTTCCACAACCAGGTAAACATGAAGATGCACCATTAAGTATAAGCTTCCCAGTAGGAACTTTATAAGGAATTGTGGGCGTCATTACGACCCTGGCGATCAGTGGTATAGTGGAGTTATTACCACCAAGAGGCTGTCGGTACCTACCTCCACTATTTTGACATTGGCGGTTTGGCCAAAGCCAAACCGCAAAGTCAACACACCGACTGTCACAATGGTAACGACCGCCTGGCTGGAGACATCAATCTGCAGCCCAATGGCCGTCACTATGCCGCCCATGACATTATGACCCTGCCCATCGCCATGGTTTCAGTGGTTTCTGTACCACCACTGAAACTATGGCGATGGCACTGATAGGTGTCTCCTCTGCCCGTCCCCCTCCCCAAAGTCCTCCCACTCCCTCCCATCCCTCTCCCGACTGCCTCACACATTTGCACACATACACGCACACACACACACATGCATACACACATTCACCCATGCATTCATACACACTCACAGCAACACTCACAAACATGCATCCAGGCACACACGCAATCTCACGGCACAACATGCATGTACACTCACACCCACTCATGCACATATGCATTACACACCCATGCACGCATTCACACACAGTTACACCCCCCCACAGACATACACAACAGCCCCCACCCCCTCTCCTGTTGGAGAACGCGACTTACCTGCTTGCAGGTGGTCCTCCAGCAGGAGATGGGACGTGGCGCTGCTGCCAGCAGCAGTGTCCACCAGCAAAACACCGCTAGGCCATATCATGGAACATGATATGGTAGGTGGTGGTTAGCTGGCGTGATACTGATGCTGGCAGCAGCGCCACCTTACCGCCATCCGCCGTCATGACCGTAGATGGAATTCCACCAGCCTTCTGGTGGAATTCCAGCTACAGTCATAATGCATTGGATGGTCGGTAGCCACGGCGGCGGTATGTTGGCGGCCGTCGCTATGGCAGTAGGCTGCTTTTGATGCCAAGGTCCTAATGAGGGCCTATATCTTTAAAACTCCTTGTTAATAAATTGACAAATGTGTGCTGCATTCAGCAGCACACATAGGTGTTGGACTATGCCTTACAGGATAATGTTGTTTTGAGGTAGATGCAGATGAAGTTAAATGTGCTTTCATACACAAATCCATTCCTGCGTGCAATACAAACTTCCTTGCTACGTGGTGCATGTGGGCCAGAATTGAACATAGACAGCCAAGACAGCCCCAGTGCAGGCAAGAAGGCATGATTGAATTGTATCATATTATGGCGAGCACATTACTTGCCTTCTGCTTTCACAAATAGCCTTGCAGTAGTGGCACTGTCTGTGCTGCACCATGTGCCCATGCTTATTATATGCATCTCTGTTTACAGTCACAGGACAATAAGGTCACTAAACTTTGACCCACATGTGTCAGTCAGACACAAATGTCATGAAGTAAAGCACACATACATAGTCAATGCACAATGTTCATATTTACACTCCCTTCGGACTGTGGTGGGATGTCTGACAGGAAAGACACTAGCAGTACACACACTCTCAACATGCGCACACTATTCCACATTGGAACCTTTGTGATGTGTATGCTTTGCCCATGTACGTGATTGGCATATAGTGTTTATATGCACACATATTTTGTTCAACATTATGTTGTGCTGGGGTGAGTGTAACACTCAGCTAGAGCCTTTGGTATAGGCCTAATGCAGTGGACGAGGTGTGATTGCTTGATGCTTACAGTGACTGTGACATAAAATTGCAAACATAAAGATAGTGTATATAAATGTATTAACATTTTACTAAAATTAATCCATATCTCAGATTTAGGCCATCCAGTAACAGAACATTTAGGAAAATACGTTCTGTACAATATGGTTGCTTCACTGTCTACCTGCCATTGTGTGTTCTATTTTTCCTCTGTCCTCATTCTCATCCTCCTCCATTGCTTTCTGCTCCTCGTGGGGCACATTCCATGGGACATTTGTGCATACACATATGTTGTGTAGAATGCAACATCCAAGTATTATTTTGCACAACGTTGAGGGCGAGTATTGCAATCTCCCCGCTGACATGTCCAAGCAGCGAAAGTGAGACTTCAGCACACCAAACATTCTCCTGACAATCCCCATGGACTTGCCCAGCGCCTCCGTGTACTGCTGTTCATGCTCTCTGTGACTACAGCCCATAACCTTGGTCTGCTGAAATCAGAATAAAAGAAAATTCAGTCAATGACTATGGTGATTGTTGCACCCACATTCCTGTACATCTGTTTTGTCTACTGAATGACTCCTACTTATTTCTGCAAGTATTTAACAATATTTGTTACACTGACATTTGCATCAAATTTCTGCCACATCTCTTCAAGTTTTCTGTGTCATTGTAAAAGATGTGCATGCCCTGATACTTTGGACACGTCCACATGTAAACAATAATATTTGGCCAGTAGTTTACTGTGATAGGTCCTTTGAGACGTCCATTGCCACTGTTTATATGCACTAACTAAATGTGCAAAGTGATAGTATGTTGAACAGATTTTTGCCATTTTGGTCATCCCTAGGTAGGCTGTGCCAGTGCCAACCTGTTTTAAACACATGCATACATATGTCCCTAGGGGACCACTGATGGTGTTGCTGCACTGCCTGACAATGCCAGAGTCTTTGTACTCTTCACTAACTTTAGCATGTTATTTTGGTGAGTACATGTGGTGCATTCCAAATATGTACCATGGATAGGTGTAAGATTATTGTCAGCCGTCAAGTGCTGTCTTTCATCAGACAATCTGTCAGGGTGCACTGGGATTGATACATAGATATTGCAATGTGGGGCATCTCTATCTAGGACACACTGATGTAGTAAAACATATGAATGACACAGACCTGGACACACTATATTAGTCTTCATATGTATCTGTTTTATTGTAACATATAGGGGATTGTGCACCTGTATGCCATGTTTCCATCATTATTGCTGTGGCAAATAAAGATTGAGAATGGTATCCTGAGTACACTGTGGTACATAGTCCAGGTTGCATTCAGTTATATGTTGTTGAGTGATGTATACCATATTTGCCAGCATTGTGTTAGACTTTGTGAGTTTCATGTTGCAGAATGTATATGTTTTTTATTTGGACAACTTATACCACAGAACAGGTGAGGCACCACATTGGTTGCATTTGCCAATGTGGCTGTAAAAATAAGTGTATGTCTGTACAGGGACTGTCAGTATGGCTTTCATCAACATACAAGTATACTGGCATGTGTGACACTCTCATTTCTAAAATACTTGTTCTCACTTCTCTGGAAATGTAGATCCTTAACTGATACAGATAGGACCTCCATTGAGGAGACACCTATTTTACACTTCTCTATTGTGTTTCCTTTGTACTCATATTGGTTTTTCTGGCCTACCACATGGTTTAATTATGATTCATTACCCGGTGTAAAGTGAAATTACAAATTACTAGTCACTGCTTTTCTGTAGCGACTGCCATGGATAGATTAGTGAGTGCATGCCAGTGGGGGACCTCATTGTCTCCCTGTTGCAGTGCGTTGGGCCCACTATGTGCACAAGACACAAGGGCCTAGACGTTTTTGTAATGTGGCTCTGTTCAGTGCAGCAAGTCAGCTATCACCACCACACTGTGTCATTGCAAAAGGGCAGTGGTGAACAGTATTTAGGCCATACAACACATTCCTGAATTTTAAACCTGCTCTGGCACACAATGGGCTGCCTAGCACAGACACAGGAAGACTTGAAACATGGTGCTTGTGAGCCTGCATTTCTTGTGGGATTGGCTTTGTAAAGGAGGAGCCAACTTCCTGCACAGGATGACCCCTTTTAGGCCTGGTAGTCCATGCATGTGTATCATGGAAAGCAGCACACATAGGTTGCATGAGTATCTTGGGTGACTTGTTCTGTTTTCTTGGTACACATGACCTGGGAATAGCAATTGATTTGACACATTTCACAGTTTACCTGGTTTAGGAAATGTGACATTCCTCATGAACCATGGGAGTTGCATGAGGACATACACACAATGGCCGTGGAACCCCTTACTTGCACACAGTGATTCAACACTGCATTGCGCACAGTGTTGCATGCCTCTTGAGCTTTCTACAATTCAAAGGCACAAACAGTGCCTGTCTAAACATGTGCGACTTGGGGATTTGCATTGCAGATGTGTGATGATGCATGGAGCAAGTATGAGGCACACCGCTCATGCACATGCCATAACTCAGTCAAGAGACAGAGAGATGGCTATTTTGTCATACATTGTTTATTGTTAGTAGGTTTGTAATGTACTTCAGATTTTCTTACCAACAAGTAGCCCACTCCCATACTGACTATCCTGGAAGCGCTCATTGATGGTGGAGTGCCTGAAGATGTAGGCATCATGAGCACTCCCTGGGTAGTTAACCAGCACATTTGTAAAGATCCCCAGCTGGTCCAGGATTGCCTGGATGTTGATGGAATATGTATGCTTTCTATTGCGATAATGGTGTGATGTTGCTGGAGAACGAACCAGTTGCACATGTGTGCAGTTCATAGCCACCAAGACATGTAGAATTCCTGCAATGGCATGGAAGCCTTGCTCGGTGTCCAGTTGCTGTTTTTGGGTCTTGGGGAAAAGAAGGTACTGGGTGTGAGGCTGATGATGGCATCCAGGATGGAGTCGAGAATGGCAGGAAAAGATGGCGGCAATATTCTGCCCACTCTGGCTGTTGTGCTCTGGAATGAACTAGATGCCAGCATGTGGAGGACTGCCATCAGCTTGACCGGTGGAGAGATGTTAAATGTCATGGCAGTTGGTAGCTGCAGCCTTTGTGCAATCTGATTTAGCAGTTCAGTGGTGGTATGTGATGACCTCATCCTCCTGAGGTCAGTGAGGGAAATCTGCATGTATAAAACATGCTCCCATCTCCTGCTCTACGTATCTGGTGATGGTGGAAGTGGTGGGGGTCTCCTTGCAACTCCCAGCTGAAGAATGAGCACCTCCATGATGTAGTTAAGCTTGCCAAGCTGTTTTGTGTGTGTTCTCTTTATGTACCAGGGCCACCACATCATTTCTTATGCCTGGGTTGCCGATGCACAGGAATTATGATGCATTTCAAGCTCTGCATGTCGCTTGATGATGATGCTTTACACATTCAAGAATACATACATCTTACTGTGTCAGTTTTACATTAGAATTTACGAGGGAACACCTACCTTGCACAATTTAAGATCAGCGTGGTGCAGCCGGGTCTGGCACAGGCATTTTTCAATGGAGGCCTACTAAAACTGATGCATTTGGCAACATGCATCGACTTGTATATATGGAGCACTGCCTGCGCTGCCATCATGTCAATAATAATGACACAATAGTGATTCAAGGCTCTCATATATATGCCCCTCAGAGTCTAGCATTGGAGTATTTAGCAAAGAAATTACCCTAGCAGCCTTCAAACGTTTGGGTACCACACCAGTATACAGAAAGTCATAAGTAGGAAGGCAGCCATCATTATATTAGGATGTTAAGAGAGATTTATGACATTTAGATGGTAGCACGTCTGCCTCAGTCTAATCTTTGCAAACAGTGCCTCACATTCTTTATTGTTTAATTTCAGAAACTGTGTCAACTGTATTGGTTTGACATTTATATTTTCTGCAACATAGCAGTAGAAACCGAGAAGAGACCAATTTTAGACCATGCTTTTAAACAAGAATTTGCCATATTAAGATAAAACATATTTTAAAACCACATAAAATTTGCTCGTTACTCATATTGATACATGGTACAGATTGTTTTATCTAACTCATTGCACCAATAGGTTCCACATGATTTTCCTACTACAGATTAGTTTTACAGAAAGGTGTTGAGTCCCATTATGTAATACGAAATAGACACTAAGGTCTGAATTCCAGACGCTTCCGGGAGGTGCAAGGCATATGTGCATCTGCTTTTTTCACCACTGGGAGACTGCAAGATGTCGGCAGCGGCTACAGATGCTTGTGCAGCCACTTCCAACGCTCAAATCAACCATGCAATGTCAAGGAAGACTACATTCATTTGCATGAAGGAGTATCCCGATGAACATGATGGAACACATTTGTTTTTTTCCCGACGTGTGTTACAGATGCAGGCGCCGGGACAAGCAGGAATTGGGTATTGCATAAACTGTGTACCACATGGACAATGTTGCAAAGCTAGTTTAATCCCCAAGGCTACCGTTTTGAAAGAGGAATGGTTGTTCCATGAATTCCCAGCAATCTTTTAATAGGGGTTCCAGTCACTCATTTCACCCACCTTCTAGGTAAGAGAGATTCACTTCTTCTTTCCCCAGTGCTTTAAATTGGCCTGTACTTTCCAGTCCTGAGTATCGGTCCTTTTTTATTTTGAAAGGGATAATACCTGCACTTCTCAAGATAAACGTAATACTTTTAATTGGAGAGTACCGACACTTCTCAGAAGCAAGCAGGTACTCTGACATAGAGTACCTGCACTTCTATTTTTCCATTTCAAGCTCTGTCCTAAACCAGTCCAGGCTGACTCATGCCCCACCATGACACAAGTACATTTAAGTACTTCCTTTTGTTATCCGACACATGATGCCGGTTCGTTCACAGTAAATTATCTGGCAGGGAGCTCCGATGCAGATGAAGACTGTGCACCTTAATGGTAACATAGGGGTTAGAGTAGGTGCAAGTTCAAAATTAAAAACGTGTCTCCTTTATATCTGGGCATGACTACATACAATCGTGAAAGAAAATCCCTTTGGCAACCTTCACGTTCATCCAGGCATGTGTACAGGCAAAGAAGCTCTCGGTGAGGAAATGTGCGTCATCCAACATGTAGTGATCATTTACTGTACCGACATAGTGCACCCTTTTGGAGGAGGCATGAGTGGGCTAAGGTTTTCTCTGGGCTTCCCCTTATGAGTGCAGCATGTTCTCCCAGCATTCCATTATCCAAATAGCTGCAGAATGCATGATTAAACGTAGGGGCCCAAGAAGCCCCTTACACGATTAGGTGCAGTTTGTGATAACACCTCCCCCACACACACACACATACAAGAACACAGTGGGGTTCAGCCCTTCCCAGTGGTCACTGCACAATCTATTTTGTTAGGAAGGTTCATGTCGACCTTGGCCTAGCCAAGTACAAAAGGAAGGCTGAACCCCTTTGTTAATGAACTGCCTTGGTTGATATTGAGGCAACAGGTTTCAGGAGATTCCATTTCAGAGGGGTACATTGTTTTACATAATAGGGAATCTGCTTACATTAATTATTAAAGATATTATTAGAGACATTTAGCACATCCTCAATCAAAAGATCAGTCAATGAATTTATAAAGCGCACTATGTACCCGTGAGGGTTTCAAGGCGCTGGGGAGGGGGTGGGAGGGTGGGAGGGGAAGTGCTGCTACTGATCGAAGAGCCAAGTCTTGAGGAGTCTTCTGAAGGCGAGTAGGTCTTGGGTCTGGTGTAGGTAGGTCGGGAGGGAGTTCCAGGTCTTGGCGGCAAGGTAGGAGAAGGATCTGCCACCGGAGGTCTTTCACAGGATGCGGGGAACGACGGCGAGGTTCGTGGAGCGGAGCTGGCAGGTGGGTGTGTAGAAGCTGAGTCTGTTGTTCAGGTAGGCTGGTCCGGTGTTGTGGAGGGCTTTGTGAGTGTGGGTGAGGAGCTTGAAAGTGATCCTCTTGTCTACAGGGAACCAGTAAAGATCTCTCAGGTGGTGGGAGATGTGGTTGCGGTGGGGTACATTGAGGATCAGTCGGGCAGAGGCGTTTTGGATGCATTGGAGGCGTTGCAGTTGTTTGGCCGGGATGCCTGTGTAGAGTGCGTTGCCGTAGTCTAGCCTGCTGCTGACGAGGGCCTGTGTCATGGTTCTTCTTGTTTCGGTTGGGATCCATTTGTAGAGCCTGCGGAGCATGCAGAGGGTGTTGTAGCAGGAGGAGGAGACTGCATTGACCTGTTTGGACATGGAGAGGGAGGAGTCGAGGAAGAAGCCTAGATTGAGTGCATGGTCGGTCGGAGTTGGTTCGGTTCCCAGTGTGGTTGGCCACCACGAGTCGTCCCAGGCTGAGGGGGTGGGTCCGAGGATGAGGACCTCCGTCTTGTCCGAATTCAGCTTCAAACGGCTGCTTCTCATCCATTCGGCGATAGCCTTCATACCCTTGTGGAGGTTGGTCTTGGCGGTGTGAGGGTCCTTGGTGAGGGAGAGGATGAGCTGGGTGTCATCGGCGTAGGAGATGATGTTGAGGTCTTATTGTTGGGTCATTTGTGCGAGGGGGGCCATGTTGATATTGAACAGTGTTGGGCTGAGGGAAGAGCCGCAGATGATGTCGGTGGCTTTGGATCGGAAGGGAGGGAGGCAGACTCTTTGGGTTCAGCCGCAGAGGAAGGAAGTGATCCAGTCGAGGGCTTTGTCTTGTATTCCGGCTTCGTGGAGGTGAGCTATTAGTGTGCGGTGGCAGACTGTGTCGAAGGCGGCAGATAGGTGAAGGAGGATGAGGGCTGATGTTTCCCCATTGTCCAGTGATGTTGTCTGTGGTGGCTAGAAGGGCGGTCCTGGTGCTGTGGTTCCGTCTGAACCCGGACTGGGATGGGTCCAGGATGTTGTTGTCTTCGAGGTGGTGGGTCAGTTGTGTGTTGACGATTTTCTCGATGACCTTCGCTGGGAACGGGAACAGAGAGATGGGAGGGAAATTCTTGAGATCTTTAGTGTCAGCTTTGGGTTTCTTGAGGAGGGCGTGGATTTCGGCGTGCTTCCAACTTTCCAGGAAAGTTGCTGTTTCGAAGGAGATATTGATGACCTTCCGTAGTTGAGGGGCGATGATTGCATCAGCTTTGTTGTACACGTGGTGTGGGCATAGGTCAGACGGTGATCCTGATGGAGTTCATGGTCCTGAGTGTCTCTGTGTCGTTGACATTGGTCAAGGAGGTCAGGAGGTTGGTGCGGGTGGTGCTTGTGGGGATGGGGTCTGGCGTGGTTGTGGTGGAGAAGCTGTTGTGGATGTCGAAGATTTTCGGGAGGAAGAAGGTGGACAGAGAGTCGCAGAGTTCTTGAGATGGTGGGATGTCGTTGACGTTGGCACTGGGATTGGGGAGTTCTTTCACAATGTTTAAGAGCTCTTTGCTGTCGTGTGCGTTGTTATCCAGGCGGTTTTTGAAGGAGGATCTCTTGGTTATTCTGATGAGTTGGTGGTACCTGTGGGAGGCGTCCTTGGGGGCTGTGTGGTTGTCAGGTGTGTGTTCATGGAGCCATTTCTTTTTTAGTTTCCGGCAGTCGCGTTTGGAGGCTTGGAGTTCGTCGGTGAACCAGGTGGCTTTTTTGCAGGCTTGGTTGTTGGGGGGATTCTTGAGTGGCACTAGGGAGTTAGCACAGTTGGTGATCCACTGTCTGAGGTCTGAGGTTGAGAGTGGCGGTGTGTGGGTTGGTGGGGTCGGTGGGAGGGTTCTGGGCGAGGGTGCTGGTTAGTTGATCTTCAGTAACTTTGCTCCAGCAGCGGCGAGGTGGTTGCAGTGGTGCTTGGTTTGTTTCTTGAAGGTGAAGTGGATGCAGTGGTGGTCGGTCCAGTAGAGTTCGGTGATGTGGTTGAAAGTGACGTGGGCGCTTGCGGAGAAGATGGGATCAAGTGTGTGGCCGGAAATGTGGGTGGGTGTGGTGACGAGTTGTTGGAGTCCGAGGTTGGCGAGGTTGTCGATCAACGTGGTGGAGTTGGGGTCGTTGTTGTTCTCTAGGTGGAAGTTGAGGTCTGCGAGGAGGATGTAGTCCATGGAGGGGAGTGCGTGGGTGCTGGCGAGTTCGGCAATGGAGTCATTGAAGGGTGCTCATGGACACAGGGGTCTGTAGATGAGTGTTCCTCTGAGGGTGGTGTTGGGGTCGGTGTGGATCTGGAAGTGTAGGTGCTCGGCGATCTTGAGGGTGCCGTCCGTGTGGGTGTCGACTTTGAGGGTGGATTTGTGGGTGATGGCTATTCCTCCTCCGGTGCCGTTGGTGCGGTTTCTTCAGGTGATCTTGTAGCCTTCCGGGATGGCTTTGGCAATGTCGGGGGCCGAGGATTCGTTCCACTAGGTTTCGGTCAGAAAGGCTACGTCTGGGGCGGTGGTGTCGAGCAGGTCCCAGAGTGTGGTGGTGTGCTTGCGTGCAGAGTGGGTGTTGAGGAGTATGCAGTGAAGATGGTTGGATCTGGCTTTGGGGGGCTTCATTGATCTGTCATTGGTGAATTTGCAGGTGTGGCAGGAGAAGGGGCCATTGGTGTTCCTAGGAGAGGACTGGAAGCAGTCTGTGTTGTGGCATGGGTCGCGAGGAGGGAGGGAGGAGCAGCTGGGAGGTGGGAGGCAGAGGCGAATGGGGGCGCGAGGGGGGCGGGCCGCAGGGGCGCAGCAGCAGGGGATCGGAGATTGGCTCCGAGTGAGCTGGAGCGGGGAAGCGCACCAGGGGCGAAAAAACAGGCACAAAAGGCCAGAAAGGCACAGAAATTGTGAAAAACAGATGGAAAACAGCACAATAAAACAGGCAATGAAATAAGGCACAAAACCAAAAAGGAACAAATGCACAAGTCTAGCAACGCTTACCAGAAGCCCACTAGACACCAGGGATGAAGCGCAGGCGGGTGCCTGCGGGTGGAGGAGGGCCTCGAACACGCGAACAGCAGCATGGGCAGGGGTCAGGGACACGGACACAGCTAGGTGGTGCTGCAATCGTGGGGGAGCGAGCTCCTGACCAAAGGTAGATCAGAGGGAATCTGCTTACATTAGAGATATTATTAGAGGCATTTAGCACCTACTCCAGTAAAAGGTTTCACATTTTAAACTGGTCCACGTTTTCTTAAACAAACTGCAGAGCTTATGAAATTATTCCAGCTACTGAATATGACCTTTCATAAAATTCCCAATGGAGAAGGTTTTTTTCTCACTGAAGTGGAGTTAGTCACGTAAATTGTGCAATTATGCAGATCATCAAGTCATTTCAATCATTCAATATTTCATTCAGGATGATTTACAGATTAGTCACACCATATATTTTGCATTTCGTTTGTTTTCACAATTGTAGCAGTGGCGTGATATTGCTCAATCTTTCTGAAAACATCTTAGACTGGTAAGCATCTTATGCATACATAACACACTCTATCAAGTTTGGCTGAGGCTCGATAAGCTTTCGCAGGATGCTATTGTCATGGCATGCCATTTCACATGAAGACTCGGAGACTTGTACTCTGCCCTAATTAATGTATTATTTGTGAGCCGTTATATACTGCAAACCATAGTGATGTTTGTGGTCTTTGCTTCTCTTGTCAGTTTTGCCATTGTATGTTAGACTGCAAATACCCCTCCCTTTCTAACAGGTGTACAGGTAGCATAACTGGATCCTTTCTGCCGTCAAGTGGGGCTGATTTAGTGCCAGCATTACAAACCAGTGCTCAAAAAAGTTTCATTGTTTTACATTCATCTGAATATAATTTTAAGACGTGTTTTAGACTTTTCTTAGTCTATCAATGAGTAGGCCATTTTTATTATTTATTGCCATGAAAATGTCAGAGAATAATGATTGTAAACATATAATCAGTAAAATGCAATGGTTTCTGAAGGCTGAAGTTTTGAATCTTTTGAATGCTGAATTAGTTTGGGTTAAAGCAGTATTCTATACAGCATTCTAGTGGCTTAAGTGTTTCATGAACTGTATATGTTTTCATAATTCGCAGAAGTAAATCTAAACATTTATGTAAGTTGACTACTTTTTTGGTATTCACAAACCATGATTTTAATTTTGCTAATAGCAATTTTATGACTGTGGAGACTCCACAGCTGTGGCAGAGAACTCTGCGCAGAACAGGCCCTCTGCTTAATGTACAAAGGACAGTAAAATAGGACATGAATGATGATTTCTTTGGTCTTGCATCCAATAGAGCAAGAATCTTTTACACCCTCATTCTGTCCCCATCTAGAAACAAAATCTCACAAAGGTAAGGATCCATTTCTGAATCTAATATAAAGTGCACATGTTGAAGGCTGTAAAACTGTATCAAGATAATGTTCAAATTCATAATAGCACTTGACTTATAAAAAATTGTCTGTCAGACTGCCAAATGGGTCTGATGCTAGTTTGGCCATTTGCACGGTAGCCCAATATGCAACCCTTAGGCTCTGTAGGGTATTTTTAGGAAGGTGCAGAGTGTCCAACCAATAACAGTCCAACCCTAGTTTAAGAAAACTGTTTTTTTACGTAACTCCACCACTCACTTTTCTCAGCTTACGAGGCCGCAAGGAGCTCTCCTAGCCATACCCTATATGAATCCAACATGTCTGTAGACCAAACCCTGATCCAGTACTGTAGCTGCTTCAAGGCAGCGATATCTGCCATAGATTGCAGGTTCAGATCCAAGCGAATTGGGAGTGTGGATTAGCTCGATGGAATCTTTAACAAAGCCTTTATGAAATGGTTCTCTGCTCTTACCATACCATGCAATTTTCCATGGCCCCATAGCTCAGCACCATACAGAGCTCCCTCTCTAGCTTGGCTTTTAAATATTTCTATCGCTGGCATGATGTAAAATTGGAAGATCTTCCAGCGAATCTTAATATACCCCTTGCCTTTTCTCTTAGGGACGTGGTACACCTTAACAATTGGCCTGTCCATTTATGGGAATTCTCCAATCTGACTCGCAGCTAGTCAAATTTTGATACTCGTTTAAGTATCCCACCATCTAGCGATACGGTTTTCTTCACTCTCTGTTTGCTATCACCAAAAACCATATATTTGGTTTTGGTACTACTTATTTGAAAGCAATAGTCCTTACAGAACCCCAAGAGTTTCTCCAGGAGCTTAGACAATCCGGACACTGTTTGTGATAGTAATAAAGGGGGTGATTCTGACCGCGGTGGACGGCGGACGGCGGTCGCCGCCCGCCAAGCGGTTCCCGCCGAAAGACCGCTCCGCGGTCAAAAGACCGCGGCGGTCATTCTGGCTTTCCCACTGGGCTGGCGGGCGACCGCCGAAAGTCCGCCCGCCAGCCCAGCGGGAAACACCCTTCCCACGAGGAAGCCGGCTCAGAATGGAGCCGGCGGAGTGGGAAGGTGCGACGGGCGCGAATTTCAGTGTCTGCAAAGCATGTCTTTGTGGGGCCCTCTTACGGGGGCCCCACGACACCCCATACCGCCATCCTGTTCCTGGCGGATTCCCATGGGCAGCGGAAAGTCGGCGGTACACCGCCGGCTTTCCGCTTCTGGCCGCGGCTGTACCGCCGCGGTCAGAATGCCCGGCGGAGCACCGCCAGCCTGTTGGCGGTCCTACAGCCAACCTCCGCCATGGCGGTAATTACCGCCAGGGTCAGAATGATCCCCAAAGTGTTGTCAGCAAACAGCAAACAGGGTGTATTTGACCCACCATACACAATCATACAAATAGGGGATACAGGCATTTATGAATAGAAGAAAAATTGTGGGGGCCTACACACTTCCCTGTCTAATGTCTTTCTGAATGGGAAGCTCCTCTGTTATTTCCCCATCCATTCCCCATCTTATTCTGGCAAAATTCTCAGAATACAATTCCTGAATCAGTCTTAGCAAAGGCCTACAGACTTCAATTGTGCCCCAAATCTCCCATAGTTTGTATCAGTGGACTAAATCAAAGGCAGATCTAAGGTCTACAAAGGCAACAAACAGTCTCCCAGCATCCAGGTCTACTGTTTTCTATTTTATTGTAAGAAACCGGACGATCTGGTCCATGGTGCTTGTCTTCTGCCTATAGCCTGTCTGTAAATGGCTTAGGATGTCATTGTCCTCTATCCAAGCCCAGAACCTACCAAAAACCTGATAGGAGAATATTTTCTGTAAATTATCTAGCAGACTAATTGGTCTGTAATTGCCTGGAACTGACTTGTCCCCTTTTTTGTAAATGGGTATGATAATTGCACCTTTTCAGGAACGGGGGAAGTAACTAACTGCCAAGACACATAATTTATGTAGGGGCCCCAAAGCTCTAAATCAGATTTGAACAGGTCAGATGGTATCCCATCTAACCCAGGTGCCTTCCCCGGTGTTTGAGCCATGATGGCTAACTTAGTTTCCCTCATGTTGAACAGGGGGATCGATCCTGCCCCTGCATTGCCCCACTCGTTTAAGCTCTCTTGTCCAATTGGGGATGCGGGCTCCTGTCTATAAAGCTTGGTGAAGTGAAGAGTCTACTTTTCGGCAGAAATGTTGCAATTGGGTCTGATGCTCTCAATTAGCCTATTATGGGAAACCAAGTACCAGAACCACTTAGCATTGTTTTCTTAAGCTGCAATTAATAGTTCATGCCACGTGGCCTCCTCCTCCTCGCAGCAGCGTTCACACACCTTGCCAAGATTATCATTGATCTATCCTTTTGTTTTATTGCTTCTAGAAGTCTACACTTAGCTTTTTTACATCTTTTGTGAAACCATCTACCCAAGTTCAACTACCTGCTTCCTTTGACAGACCTAGTAAATAAGACCTTTAGGGAAGCAAATAGCTCAACTTGTTTTGCCATGATCTGGTTTGGGGCGTAGCAATTAGATATGAGTACTGGCAATTGACTGGAAAGTAAATCATACATTCTAGCTACTAGAGCATCTGAATTCCTAAAAGTGTCCCATTTTAATGTACGCTGGTTGCTTGACACCGCTAAAGGAGGCATAGCCTCTTGCTTTCCTGGGTTATCCCCTTTCCCAGAAAACCACCTTTCCCACTATACCAATATGGGGGAATGATCACTGTTTCGTTGCTTACCCACCCTAAGATCCTTGATCTCCTGCCAGATCCTTCCATCTATAAGCATATCATCGATGAGGCTGATGTTTCTCCCTCTGAAAAAGGTGGGTTTAGCTGGTCTATCTGATTGGAAGTCCCCATTTCCTGCCGTAGGCCATGCGTCAGCATTAGGTCCATGATCTGTAGTCCCTCGTACTGGACTTAAGCTGCTTCTTTGGCATTGAGAAGGGTGGAATCTCCTATGTAGCATCTTCTTCCTGCGTTAGCTCTGAAAAAAGGGAGTTTGGTTCTAGGGACACATTAAAATCTCCAGCTAGGATAACAAAATGTGAGGGTAATAACTCTGCTACAATTGTGCTAAGAGACTAATGGTTTTTCTAGTTTGACTGGGGGACCTGGTCTGTTATAGAGATTAACACACATGAGCACGGGTCCCTGAGTTAACCTAATAGAGACCACCAATATGTCAGCTGAGGCAACATATATTTGCTTTATTGTGCCTCCCTGAGAGATTTTTATCCACATAACAAGGCCCCCTCCCGCCCTCCCTGCAGAAGAGGGAGCCTTTGAATGCACATTCAAAGTGGCCCATGTTTCTCGGTATAAACATACACTAAGGATATCAATAAACAAACCTCACTCTTCATCGTCAATCTTATTTTGAATACCTGTTACATTCCATGCGATTAGAGCGGGGTAAAAGGAGCCAGTTCCCACATGCATATTACATAAATCCCTGGCGCTGGATATTATCTTCAAGCTCCTGGTATCATCTTTCACATTGGGAATCCCAAAGTTTTCAGGCCCCCTTAAGCTATTCAATTCAAGGTGCCCTTTTGTTGCCGTTTGGGAGTTTCCACCCTCAGTCAGTGTATTGGTGTTCAGGGGGCTACAGCTTCCCACAGTCAATCAATGTCTGGGAGATCATCTTCACGCATTTTTCTAGGTGATTTCTGACTCTTGACCTAGCTCATGTGCTCCCTCCTAGCATTGTCTGTGAAGTGAGCCCTTGAAGGTGAGCCTTGCTCCACATTGCCCATGGTAGGTGTCCTCTTAACTGGAATGGATAGTTCGGGCAGAGAGATTTTAAAAACAATATTTGAGCCATTGTGTATTGGGTTACGGGCCTCCATGGATATCAGACCTTTTACTAGTTCAGGACTAGATAATGTTAGCTCAATGGTATCTCATTGCTCCACCTCTCCTAAATATCGATTGACAGAAATTATATCTGAATATATGATAGAACCGTACTGTCTGACATTTCTTATCCAGTGGATAACTTTGCTTTTTAGTGACATACTACCCTCCCGGGTGTTTAATGGTAATGTGGGAACCTTACACATGTCAATTGGATAACCAATATTGTGATCTTTAGCAAAAAAGCTGTCCTTCTGTGGGATTCCGTGCCACCTCCGCATGAGGGGGGGGGGGCTGTAAGGGCGAGCTACTATGCCTGTTTGCCCTTGAGCCATTTTTACTACTTTCCAAGGGTACTCCTGGCCTATCAGCTTCCTTAGTGGGGCCTGCACTCTGTGAGTTTCTCAGCTCAATAGGGATAGACTATGATCTGAGCACTTGGTGCCACACTCCTCCACCATACAGGTTTGTGACCACAGGCTTATCAGGGTCTACTATTACCACTGCCCTCTTCTTACGAGTTCACCACCTCACCCAGTTACTATACTGACAGGTCCAATCCTATACGTTGCATTTGACCTTCTGGAGCCCAGCTAACTGATCACGGGGCTCCCTCGCTACTTACCGTTGCCACATACCATTTTGGCCGGACGGCCCAGCCTTGATAAAGTCACTTGTGTGACGAAACACGTGTTGGCTGTATCTCGTTGATGACACAATGATCTCTGGCATCTACAATTAAAGGCAACAACTGCAAAACAAGAACTTGGACTCCAGCCTACTTTTCACTTCAACACTATACTTTGAGGGTTATTTTCCCTGTCATACCATTGGACTATATATTCTGTGTGCTGTGGCCATCTTGTTCAAATAGGGATAGACATGGCTTGTGACAGGATTTTTTCGGGAAGGCTCTTTTCATCCCTTTCCTTTGCTGCTTATCAAAGTAGGGTGAGTGCCTCTGTCATCATTTGTTCGAGTTCCTTAACTTCTTTTCTCAGACCAGTAATAAGGTTTATAACTTCTTTCAGGAAGTTATCGTCTGTAGCCTGTTGGCTAGATGTTTCCAAATTTGTGTCAACATAACCTGTTCCAGAAGAGGGGTCCAAGTTCTCCAACAAGGAGAAGTGATTTGAGCAAGGTACTTGTTGCACAACTATACATCTGTTTAGGGCGCTCGCATCTGTTCTCTGTAGAAGGCTTAATTCCCTATCCTCAGCATTGACCTCCCCGTGTTCTCCTTGTGCTGGAAATGCAATAGGGGCATCCATGTTGCAAGCTATTGATCCCTTTTTAGACAGCCTGGGCTTGAAGAAAGAAGGCCACTTTTTGGCCTCTTTGAGTCTCGCTTCTCATTTCCTTTCAATATAGACTCAACTTCTTTGATTAGAGTGTTGATTTCGATAGTGACACAATTAGACGATTTGGTGGGGGATTTACATGACTTGGAAATTTTAGGTAAAGTGTCTTCCACCCCAGAGCTCCCTTGGGCTTCGCGCTTCCCCATCCTCAAGTCGATGTTAAAAAGGTAGCACTGTCATCAAAATGTGCAAACCCTAACTTAAAACTAAGTGCAGTGGCCCTGCCCAGCCTCTCACAGCCACTGACAGGCAAGGACACGCCCGTCCTTTGCCCCGGCATGGCCTTCTCATGTCTTGCACATAGGGAGACCCAACGCGCTTAAGAGCGCTCTCCCGACATGTCTTCCTGGTGCTAGGGCCACCCACGCACTGCGGCCTCCTGAGATTTTGACTCCTGTCTTCCTAGGAAGAAAATAGTGTAACAGCGTCCCTCACTGCGGGGTACCCAGTGCACTTAAAAGCGATCTCCCGGAGTGCCTTCCTGGAGCTATGGGCACCCACTGGCCTGCAGCCTCCTGGGACTTCGAGCACCCGTCTTCCTAGGGTGAAAAGAGTGTAACAGTGTCACGTGCTGCGGGAGACCCAGCATGCTTAAGAGCACTCTCCTGGCATGTCTTCCTGGTGCTAGGGCCGCCCACTGGCCTGCGGCCTCCTGGGACTTTGAGGCTCCATCTTCCTAGGGCAAAAAGGGTGTAACAGCGTCCCCTGCTGTGGGAGATCCAACGTGCTTAAGAGCGCTCTCCTGCCATGTCTTCCCAGTGCTATGGCTGCCCACTGGCCTGTGGCCTCCTGGGATTCGAGTCCCCTTCTTCCTAGGGCAAAAAGACTGTAACAGCGTCCCACAATGCAGGAGACCCACTGCCTTTAAGAGCACTCTCCTGGTGTGTCTTCCTGGTGGTGGAGCCGCCAACAGGTCTGCAGCCTCCTGGGACTTCGATTCCCCATCTTCCTAGGGCAAAAAGAGTGTAACAGCATCCATATGCAGAGTCAGTCCCATAATCATGGTCAAAAGAAGATTAGTAAAGCATACCAATAACCTGCTGAGCAGTCATCCTGCAGCTAGCCATGATTCTTCCTAATAAAAGTAACTTGACAAATACGTCAACAACAACCAACACTGTGTAAAATAAGTAATAAACAAAGTGTGGCTTTATCGCAAAGAACTATTTACTAAAAAATGATACCACACACTTGCCTGAGACAGCTAGATTCACCAGCACCTACTCTCCACAGTCTTGCATCAAGCACCAATGATATCCCAATAAAAAGGAAAGCAAAATAAAATTACAACACAAATACCATTGTGCACAAATCTAAGGGCAATGTCACACACAATGAAACATAACCTAAATATCCTGCATTTAGTACACCACTTACAAAAAAATCATTCTTGCATGGAAACGATACTCATTTGGAGTAAACGGTCCAAAACAAGATTTCTTACCAAGCATTTGCAACTATGCAAACTGCCAAAACCACAAGGAGTCACAGCAAAGGAATCAAAAGCTTTGACCTTGAACAAAAAGGAGAAAAAAAATATTATGATCACAAATACAAATACTTTGCCAGTTGACAAACACCCTGACACCAAACATTTACAAATTTTCTCTGGTGTCTAATGCTTTCTGCCCCCCTTTGGGGACCCATGGTGAGCAGAAACTACCAAAATGAATGCCCCCCCAAAGGGGAGCGACCCTTGCCTAAGGGGCCGACCTCCCAAGCAAAAGACGTGCACACACACAAAAATCTCTGGTACCTAGTGGTTTCTGTCCCCCTTGGGAGCAGATGGGCCCTCACAAAAATAGGCTGATCTGCCCCTAAGGGGGTCAGAAATTGGCAACAGTAATATGCCCCATGGGGGAGAAACTCTTGCCCAACGGTCCACCCCCCAAGCAAAAAACATGTGCCAACACAATAACCCCTTGCCTAGTGGTGTCTCAGATGGGCCCAATAAAAATAGGCCAATCTGCCCCCAATGGGGTCAGAAATGTCCAACAGATATGTACCTCTTTGGGGAGTGACCCTTGCCCAAGGGGCCACCAGAAAACAAAAAAGTCCCCGGCATTTAAGGGGCTTATGCCCCACATGGGGGCAGACAGATTTTTAAAAAATAGGCCAATATGACATCAAGGGGGGCAGAAATGGTCATCAATATTAGGCCCCTATGGTGAGTAACCCTTGCCTAAAAGCCCGCTCCTCTTATGTGAAATAGTTAATCGCTATGCGATCGCACAGCAGGAATGCTCAAAAGAGACATTGTGGGAAAAAAGCCATTCCTTTCCCACGATGCCTCTTTTTGAAAAAGAAAACAGTGAGAGAAACCTACCTTGTGTCTCTCTGCCGCTCTGAAAGCAATTGGCTTCCGGCATGGTCGGGTCAACCTCTAATGACCTCAGCGCCCGGTGCACTCAGATGTCATTAGATGCCCCAGGGTTGGCAGAGGTGGCAGTGGAAGCTCCTCTGCTGACATCTCTACTTCATCATTCCAGGACGTAATTGTTACTTCCAGGGCACAGCAGCACCTGGATGTAACTGTTACATCCGCGGCACCGAAGGGGTTAAAAGAAAGAATGTAAAATAACATAAAATACTTATTAGCCTACAAATACACACATGAGAATAAATATTTAAATAATCCCACCCTCAGTATCATTTCTGTATTTAAATTTTACTTAGTAAATGTTATTAAAACATACTTTTTTAATTAATTAATCTATTTAACAAAATTAATTTTAAATAAGTGTGTAATGTGAAATTTGACACAGAATATTTTATTTTACAACCCTGCCTCCATTGTTTTCTATGGGAGTGTGTTACAATTCAAGTGAGTGACATTGTGTGGTGCTGGACTGGCTCCAAGGCTGGGTTGGAGTACTTTTACGTACATTTACAACAGTACAGAAGCGCTGTGAATGAATAGCATGGTTCTTTCTATTTTGTTGTGGTGTCTATCTGTTTTTGCATATTCCTGACTAAGACCAACCTTACCCTTTCCCTAAACACCGCTGTACCTCTCCCTGTGACCCACACATTTAGATGTAAGTATTCTTGATTTTGCAGCCACCTCCCTAGTGTCTTCTACATATACTACTAAAGTATATACCTAATTGTGCCAAGACCTCCGTAACCATGAAGGAGAACAATAAGACAGAAAACATAGGTGAGGCAGAGCCTCCATGCGTATATACTGTTGTATTACTACAAAATAGAATACATGTGCAGTTTTTGAACAGGCTTCTAAAGCTTTCATCGTGATAGCACACCACTCCAAGTACCATCAGCAGTGAACTGTAGATTGCAGCCTGGAGCCACCAGAATTTATGGTGTAGCCATTTTGTCATCTATGGTGTCATATGTTAAAATTAGTCTCTCTTGAACATCAGGAATAATTAAATAGCAGTGTACAGTAAGCAAGTCTTGCAAGTCTTGATCACGTATCTGGGGACACAATCAGATGACTGGACTGAAGGTCATGACCTGAAGACAATGCTTGTTGAATAACCTAATGTGTTGCATACTGCTTTCACAATTATGAGCTAAACTGACTACCCTATAAGAGATAATCTTTCAAGCTTAGGCGTGGAGATGAATGATATCTCTAAGGAAGATGTGTGCCGTTTCCAGAGCTTAGTGTATTGACTTTCAATATTATCACTGTACAGCCATCAGACTTGTTAATTAAACAATAAATATTTTGGATAAAGGAGACCAGGGATCAGCTGGGACGTAAAGAGAGAACCAGAGGATACAAAACCCTTAACATCTTTGTTGAGGAAACTCCCCTAAAATGCCTTCTAACCATCTCAGTTGTGGCCTTCACTCTGTAACTTAATAACCCAAACTTGTTATTCAATAGACAGCACCCATATTTTATTGCTAACCAAGGGAAGTCCATTCCTTAATCCCAGCTGATCAGACTAAGATGAAACCTCTTCTTCTAGTGCAATAAATGTTTTTATTATATGGTTAATAAATATTCCTGTTTCAATAAACAGCAAGTTGGTAAAATATGAGATATAGGGGGTCATTACGACCTTGGCGGTCTTTTCGCAAGACCGCCGAGGTACCGCCATGCTGAAGACCGCCAGAGGTGGCGTTCTACCGCGCCACGTATTATGACCGCTGGCAGCCCGCCGTCCTTTTTCGTATGGAAAGCCGCCAGCAGCCATATTGGCGGACGGCGGGAAAGTGGAGGTTGCTCAAACTCCACTGCCACGTCAACAGAACACCGCCCACTGCATCACGTCCCATGATTCGGTGTGGCAGTGTTCTGGTGACGGTGTTCTGGTGGCGGAGCTGCCCCCATGGATCCCGTCCCCTCCCGGAGGATCAACGGACAAGGTAAGTTGATCGTCCGTTATGGAAGGGGGTGGGGGGTGTTGTGTGTTGTGTGCATGCATGGGGGTGTGCGTGTGAGAGTGTAGAGGGGGTGAGTGAGTGAGTGTATGTGTGCGGGGGTGTTGTGTGTATGGGAAATGTGTGCGGTTCAGACAATGTGCATGTCTGTTTGTATGTGTTGTCGGGGTGTATGTGTGCATGTAGGGGTGTGTATATGTGCATGTTGGGGGTGTGTGCATGTAGGGGTATGTATATGTGCATGTTCGGGGTCGGGGTGGGGAAGGGGGTTGTGCCACCTTTGGAGGGTGGCAGGGGGGTGGGTGGGTGGGGGGAGGATTCGTGGGGGGTAGCGGGGTGGGGGAGATCCCTATCAGTGGCAGGGAAGGAATACCCTGGCACTGATAGTGCCTACCGCCATGGATCTCATGGCGGTTCCCAACCTCCGAGACCATTGGCAGTATGCAGGGTCCTGATACCGTCGGCGGTCTAGTGTCGACCGCCGGGCTGGAGACCGCAATCTCCAGGCCAGCGGTCTTCACCACCATGGGGGTCGGTATGGTGAAGTGGCGGATGACCCCGGCGTCATAATTCCATTTTTTTTCCTGCCGGCCTGTTTGCGGTCGTACCGCTGCTTTACCACCGACCGCCAGGGTTGTAATGACCACCATAGTCTCCTCTGAATGAATAATGTCATGAATGTCATGGTATTACCTAGAATGAGTACATTTTGTGAAACATGAAGATAAGCGATATGTAAATCAAATTATGAGAAAAAATAGCCCAACAACTCTATTATTACAGCAAGTCATATTTTGCTAAGGATCATAACTAAGGGATCTAGGGAAGAGTTGATAAACTCAGGAACACTGAAGAGCTTCGCCTTTATTTATATTGAAGGTAATCAATACTTGCCACCTTGCATAATGGTTCAGATTACTGAAGGGAGCTGTAGTGACTGGCATTCACAAGCATGGGCAGTTTAGGAACAAGCACTATAGAGTACAAATGTAACCCTCTTGTGGAACACAGTATGCATGAAAATTCCATAAGTTAACTTGCTGGAGAGCCTTACAACAGCTAAGCATTATAGAACAAGGAAAGGTCATAGGTGTTACAATTAGCATAATCTATAGTCACTTTGTTACCACCTGTGTCAGCTGGATCAGTTATTGCAGTGAAGAGGAGTATTACGCAATGATTCTGGTTAGGCATCACTATGTAAAACTTTCACAATACCCCAAAGATGTTCCCTCTGATTCACAATATTAAACACTTAGCTCAATCCTGGTAGTGTAGCAAAGAGCAGTCAGATTTACTAGCGTAACATGTGTTAAGCATTTCATAAAAGAAATTCAACACTAATTTATGCAAACAGAGCATATTTGTATATAATTTTAGACATCAAAACAAAGCAAACCAGTAACATATAACCAAAGTTGTGGATTTAAAGTTGAAGTAAAATCTGAACATTTACAAGCTGTCATATCTCAACAATGTAGTCATTGGGAAAAGTTACTAGTGACATTTGGTTATTTGTGGGGTATGTTCAGACGAACCCACTCGTGGTTAAGCTTGTGCTGGTCCCAAGACCAAGCTGCAACTGTGAGACCAATTTTACTGGGCTGGGGCGGCTCGGGTACAGAGGTGTCCTGGCTGTGCTTGGCAGTGAATGTGAAAGCTGCGGGAGCTGCGGGTGCTGAAAAATGGTACTGGTGACACTTGATCACTTGAAGGTCGAGTTTGGGGGAGTCCACTGGAGATTAAGCTTGTGTAACCCCCTGGCAAAACAACTCCACCTAGTCTTGGCATCTTAGGTTCAGAGGTGTGCTTGACTATCCTTGGTGCTAAGTGGGAGCTGGGGTTGCTGGTTTTACCACTGAGGCAGTGCGGATGAGGAAGCGGCTCAAAAAACTCAAAAAAGGAGCCACAGGCAAAGCCAGCTGTAGGAGTTGGGATATATTCTTGAGTTGCAGAGTCAAGTAAAGGTGGTGAGGATTAAACTGGCCACCAACAAGCCTTGGCAGTGGTAAGGTGAAGGAGCAGCTATCTCCCCTTCCAAAGGTGCAGTGGAAAAGGGTAGCTGGCTGTAACTTGGCAGGAAGCTGAAATATACTTCTCACAATGCACTAGACCACCTGTCTTTGTATAATCCCTAAGAGGGCTCAACAGTGCTTTTTCAGATACAGTGGGTACTTTTTACCTGCAGTGGGTAGCGGACTAGTGCCACTAGTCCAAAGGGGTCTGGTCTTGCCTTTGGCTCACAAGGGGTCCCCTCTTGCTTGTGTAAGCAGTCTTCAATTCAGGATGAACTGCAGTCGACCAGTTCCAAAAGGTTGCCACAGGTTCAAGGTATCACGCCTTTCATTTGTACAAGTTCATGTTGTCAACGATGCAGGTCTTCTCGTCCTCTTGTTGCAAGTAGTTACAGATCTGAGGTTCTGGTGTTAGGGGATCCCCTTGAATCCCAGAGTTAGGGGCATTTGGGCGTGGATAATCTGCCTCTGAGGTGCCCACATCCAGTGAATTATGGCATATTTTTTATCCAGAACCATCTATTGTGCCACTTTTCAAGACAGCAAAAGTCTTCCTCAGCTGTGAAGACCAGGCTGCCCATCCTAGATGTATGGATAGCTTTCTAGGGGTACACACCTCCTGACTAACTAATTTACCCACCTGCTTGGGTGCAAATGTGCCTGGGGGCAGGGAGGTGGATTTGTCCTCCTCTTGGGGACAGTCTACTTGCATATCGGACACCGTGTGCCCTTTGAAAGCTCACAGCCCTGATGTGCCACTTCACTAGCCCTCCTGTGTAGTGAGGTGTGACCAAGTCCTGTCAAAGGCCAATGTCTTGACTCCTAGGAGTGTTTGTACCTCTCCCCAGGTGGTCAGAATCCTGTTTTGGCAGCAGCAGTAGCTGTGAGAAGGCAGCCAAATCACAGGAAAATGGAGGTAACTTGGTGGGCAATCTCTAAGGTTGCTTTCTAGGTCCAGGCTACATTGTCCTTGACATGAGATTTGTGTGAGGGTTAAGATTTCATGTTTTTGATGCCAAACATAACTCACTTCAGTGGGACCATAAAGGAGTTACCGACTTCAGGTTTGCCTGGGTTCTACCCCATGTTATCCTACTCACTGTCATTAACTTATAGAAACCTCTAATGGAAAAGGCCATGATAGGGACATATACGCCTGCACTTACATGTCAATACTTTTAATATAATGCACCTTGCCTTCTGGGCTCAGGGGGCATACCTTAGGGATGACTGACATATATTGAAGACAGTGCTGGGTTGTGCCACACAAGGTGTGGGAACTGTTAAGTTGGTGCCATATGCACTGTTCCTGCAGTCTGCAATGGCAGGTCTACTGTTGTTAGTTTTACTTGGATCAAGTAGGGTGGCACAAATAGTGGTTCAGGCCCTGGGGACCCCTTTAACACTCAGGCCCTGGGTACAACTGGTACCATATACTTGAGATTTAAAAGGGGGTCAAAGTATTGGCCAACTGGGGACACCAGTTCACAATTACCAATTTAGGGACAGAACACTAGCATGGGGGTCTGGTTAGCAGTCATAAAATAGCATCCAGAGCAAAAGGTGTTGGGGGACCATACAAAAAGGACACTTTCCTATAATTATAACAGAGCACTCTCCACCTAAGAAGTATATACTTGTTTGGATTTTGTCAGATTAGAACATAATGAATAATATTTACTAGTTAATTTTAAATGCCTTTTTGCTTCAGGTCCAGTTCTTTCCTGTGATAGTACTAGAAAAATTGAAAGAAGACGAACAATGAATACCTCATCGCATCAACTCTTGCATCCCATGAAACATGCAATATTCAAGATCAGTATTTTAATTCAATATGGTGGAAAAGTAGTATCATTACTAAAAGACCAGATGGGTCAATGGAACAAAATATCTATGTTTTCAGCTTTAAACAACGGAGTACACAACATAAATTGCTGCAACAGTCTTGATATCCATGCAAATGTAAGGTAACTATAACTCCCGTCATGCATAGTTTTTTTCGTCAAAAAGTTTACTAAAAAATCTTACATTGATATTATCAATGATGTTATTAAAGATGTCATGAGTGCTATCGTTTTTGTGGTTATTAGCAGTGCATGGCCATTGCACAAGCTATAGTTACCTTAGGGCACAAGTTATAGTTACTTGAGATAACTCTAAATATAAATGTTGATTTTCTATGGTTTGGTACATTTAAAATATGAGCCTAACTATAACGTCCATATAACTTTTGTTTTTTTAAGTTATATGGACGTTATAGTTTTAGTTATTTATGTTTTTTAATTCTATTTCCTAACTGTAACATCCCTGTAACCTTTGGTTTTTCAGAAGATTTCTATGGTTATTTTAACATATAGTAATTTTCATTATTAGTGCAGAAGACCGCCAACACACCGCCGCGGCCGCGGAATTCCGCCACAGCTATTATGACCCACAGTTTGGAATCCACCAAAATCTAGACACCCCCCACAAGTCCGCCACACCAAAGGTCAGTAATAAACTGGCGAAAACAAAACCTCCACCATCACGCCAACAGAAATATGCCCACACTATCACGACCCACGAATCCACGTGGCGGTCTTTAAACCGCGGTATTCCATTGGCGGTACACACCGCCGCGCTCAAAATACACACACATCTCCAAAACACAGCCACATTGGACAATTCGAAATACACACACCTGATACACATACACATACCACTCCCACACACCCAATACAATATAAAACACACACCCACATCACCCACAAACCCTTACGACAACAATTCACGAATGAAAGCCAGAGAGAGACAGCACCGGCAAGAACACTAGCATCCACAGGCACACAATACCATCACCCACAGAACTTCCACGAACCTCACACAACACACCACTACATATCAGCACACTTATCACTCCACACTCCACCCCACACATCACCTACACCACCCCATGGCACGGCAAAGACACCCCAGGTTCTCGGAGGAGGAGCTCAGGGTCATGGTGGAGGAAATCGTCTGGGTAGAGCCACAGCTATTCGGATCACAGGTGCAGCACACCTCCATTGCTAGGAAGATGGAGCTATGGCGAAGAACAGTGGACAGGGTCAACGCAGTGGCACAAAACCTAAGAAATCATGAGGACATTAGGAAGAGGTACGACCTACGGGGTAAGGTGCGTTCTGTGGTCTCAAGACACCACCTGACGGTTCAGCGGACTGGCTACAGACCCCACCCCCTCCTCCACAACTAACAACATGGGAGGAGCAGGTCTTGGCGATTCTGCATCCTGAGGGCCTTGCAGGAGTAGGTGGAGGAATGGACTCTGGTAAGACAAATCTTAACTATTACTTCCCCCACCCTACCTGCATGCCAGCACATACCCCCGCCCTCACCCACAGCACTCCTACTCCTCACAAATGTCCCAACACCACAAACCACCCATCCCAACACCAAGCCCTGCATGCAACAACAAAGCATGGACACCCATCACTAAAGCATGCCCACTGCACATACCCAAACACCCCCCTAAACCATCATCACACAAGCCCCCACACAGGAATGCAAGCACTGGGGTACACGGTCTCCCACCCATTGCACACCATGCCACACACAGATGTAATAACCATCCTTTTATACCCCTGAAGGACCCCTACCCAACGTCACCGGACAGGAGGGTCCACACATGTCCACACCACCAACAGAAGAGGCCCACAGTGATGACAGCACCTCCGTCCAACTGGATCTAGATGACCATCCCTGCCCATCGGGGACCTCGGGACAGTCGGTTCCCATCACACAGTCACAGGCCACTACAAAGCTTCCCCCCCTGGAAACCCCAGCACAGCACCCACCCAGCGGGCCCATACCTCCGTCCCCAGGACACGTCAATCAGCTGTGTGTCCACAACTACAGGGAACCCAGGCTAACCCACCACACCAACACCAACAGGGACCTGGGGGCATTGGTAGTGGGCACACGGTCCAGGGCGACAGGGGGCGGACAGGGCAAGGGAACCCACTCTCCACGAGGTCCTCTCCTCCATCATGGGAGCCTACCACCACTACCACGAGACAATGGCAACAGTACTGGTCAAGTTTCAGGAGAACCAGCGCCTGCAGGAGGAACAGTATATGGGCTTCAGGGAGGAACTCAGAACCATCAACTCCACCCTGGGCACCATCGTAGGGGTGCTGAAGGAAGTACTCAACTCCAGGAGGGACACTGTGGCACAACAAGAGGCCCCTGACACTAGCCTGGATGATGAACTGCCCACCACCTCTGCTAATGGACAGGAGGCACCACCACAGGACCACCACACCAGCACCCCACCCCCTGCAGAGGGAGAACCACCTCGCAAACGGTCCCTGAGATCTAGGAACAAGACAGAGAATGGTGCCAAGACCCCCGCCAAGAAATTAGACTAAACTGATTGTCATCCTACTGTCCTACTTTGTCACCAAGTCCATCCTTAAACTGCCCTAGCTCCACTTCCTCTGCCCATTTGGGCAATGCACTTGTGAGACTAATAGACTGGACTCTGCCATGGACATTCCTCCGCCATCACCCCTCACCCTTTTGCTACCCCCTCCAATTTTGAGCACTAAAATAAACACCCTTAAAGCACAAAACAATCTGGAGTCAGTCTGTGATTTCGGAATACTGTATTAGCAATTACTGTGGCAAAAAGCTCTTTCATTTGTAATGTCAACATACCCATGTCACACAGCTCTAGTCCATGAGGAATCAAAGCAGATGCCACACAGTGGGACCCACATCTGTGAAATCGTAAGGGAAAGTGACAACTCAGTGACCATACACTGGGTGAAAACGACAGACAGTAGAGAGGTAGTAGTGTTTAAGTGCATGTAGTAGGCTGGTTAGTATTCTTACCTGTGTTTCACTGGAAATATTGCTGGATCACTGAGTCCCTGTTGTCCATTTCTTCTTCTTCTGCTTCCTCGTCTTCACTGTACACAGGCTCCACAGCTGAAACAACACCGCCATCTGGACCATCCTCCTGCAGAAAAAGTACCTGTCGTCGCAAAGCCAAGTTGTGAAGCATACAGCAGGCCACGATGATCTGGCACACCTTCTTTGGTGAGTAGAATAGGGATCCACCTGTCATATGGAGGCACCTGAACCTGGCCTTCAGGATGCCGAAGGTCCGCTCGATCACCCTCCTAGTTCGCCCATGGTCCTCATTGTAGCGTTCCTCTGCCCTTGTCCTGGGATTCCTCACAGGGGTCAGTAGCAAGACAGGTTGGGGTAACCAGAGTCACCTGCAAATGGCGAGGGACAAAGGTTAGACACACACTAACCTGGAGGGATATCCCCAGACCCAGACAACCAATCCCACTGACTAGCTTCCAGGTGCTCACCTAATAGCCACACACGGTGCCTCTGGAGTTGACCCATCACATAAGGGATGCTGCTATTCCGCAGGATGTAGGCGTCATGCACTGAGCCAGGGAACTTGGCATTCACATGGGAGATGTACTGGTTGGCCAAGCATACCATCTGTACATTCATCGAATGATAACTCTTCCGGTTTCTGTACACCTGTTCGCTCCTGTGGCGGGGTACCAAAGCCACATGTGTCCCATCAATGGCACCTATGATGTTGGGGATATGTCCCAGGGCATAGAAATCACCTTTCACTGTAGGCAAATCCACCACCTGAGGGAAAACGATGTAGCTCCGCATGTGTTTCAGCAGGGCAGACAACACTCTGGACAACACATTGGAAAACATAGGCTGGGACATCCCTGATGCTATGGCCACTGTTGTTTGAAATGACCCACTTGCAAGGAAATGGAGCACTGACAGCACCTGCACTTGAGGGGGGATTCCTGTGGGATGGCGGATAGCTGACATCAGGTCTGGCTCCAACTGGGTACACAGTTCCTGGATTGTGGCACGGTCAAGCCTGTATGTGATGATCACATGTCTTTCCTCCATTGTCGACAGGTCCACCAACGGTTGGTACACCGGAGGATGCCGCCATCTCCTCACATGTCCCAGTGGACGGTGCCTATGAAGGACAACAGCGAGCACAGAGTCAAACAACTCAGAGGTACGTACCCCCAGCTTTCACAGAACACCAATCATAATCTAAAAAGTGGCCTGTATGTGTGTTGAGTCTAGGCCTAGGTATGTGTGACGCAGCTGAAAATGAAGCCTTGTGGGCCCCTGAAATGGCGGCTGCCTGACCTCTAAAGTGGGACAATGGGATGTGAGGTAACTGCGCTGGTGTTGTACACCGTCGCGGTAGGCTGTCGAAGACCGCGGCGCAATGCTGCATTGGTTAACATTGGACCCTATGGGTCCCAGGAGCCAATGACGATGTATGCCGGCGGTGACGGTAAGCACCGCCGTGGACGTGACCGCCATTTTCTATCACTTCAATCACTCGATACCTGATCTTCGACAGGAGAGGACCTACACTGCAAGTGCTGCAGTGAACTCGGTCTGGAAGAGACAATGGCTCGAGTGTCTGGGGAAAAGGCCCCTGCCTTCACATCGGAGGAGTTGGAGAAACTCGTGGATGGGGTCCTCCCCCAGTACACGCTACTCTACGGTCCTCCAGACAAACAGATAAGTACACTGGGAGCATGCTGTATGGGCTATGCCTGTGTGGAGAGGGGTGGATGAAGAAGGAAGGGGGGAGAGTGCGGCGTGCATGAAACGACGGTGAGTGCATGTGCCACATGCCAAGGGTAGGGATGGGGGCCAATGACTGTGACGGTGCAGTTCGTAATAAGTTTCTCTTCCCCCTGTACAAATCATGTAGGTCAGCGCCCACCAGGAAAAATATATTTGGCTTGCAATCGCCAAGGATGTCCGGACCCTGGGGGTCTACCACAGACGGAGCACCCACTGCCGTAAAAGACGGGAGGACATTCGCCGCTGGAGGAAGAAGACAGCGGGGGCTCAGCTGGGGATGGCCTCCTAATGTGGGAGAGGTGCCTGTCACACCGGGACCCCTCCTGATGTTCAGGATCCTGGCAGTGGCATATCCGGAGATAGATAGGCGCTTGAGGGCATCACAGCAGCCACAAGGGGGTGAGTACACTCTCATTCTGCTGATTTTGCGCGCAGTGGAGGGGTCTGGGTGGGGGAGATGGGCTGTGGGTTTCCCTAGGCCAGGGCGAGTTCCATAGGCAAGGTCCCTCCGTAAGGCAGGCCATGTGGACCCCACTGCACCTCTGTAGAGTGCCAACTACACCTAGTTATGCCCCTGTGTCATCCATGTGTGCAGATGTCATCCATAGCCTAGTAGGCCATTTCCCAGGAATTGAACAGTGGAGCCTAAGAGCGCAGCGTAGTGCAGGGGGCTTCTGTGTCTGTCGTGTCCGCTAACGGTAGCGGTAATGCATGCACTGAACATGTCTTTCTTCTGTCATCCCCCCCCCTTTTTGTGGTCTCCCTGTTCTTGTGTGCATTAGCATCATCAGGCGGAGGAGCAGTGGCACCGGAGCACGAGGGGGCTGCCCCAGTCACCCCTGCTGCCCTCAGTGAGGAGGCCATTGACCTCCTCAGGTCCCTCACTGTTGGGCAGTCTACCATTTTGAATGCCATCCAGGGTGTAGAAATGCAGTTGCAACAAACAAATGCATTCCTGGAGGGCATTCATTCTGGTCAGGCGGCCCTTCAGTGAGCTTTTCAGACTCTGGCCTCAGCACTGATTGCAGCCATTGTCCCTGTATCTAGCCTCCCCCCTCCACCCAGACCCAATCCCCTGTACCCCAGCCTATCCCAAGCACACCTCTAGACCAGCATGCACACACGTCAACACACAAGGGAAGCTCAGGCACACATAAGCACCACACATCCCACAGGCACTCACGCAAGCATCACACACATGCAGACACACCAACATCCACTGCCTCCACTGTGTCCCCCTCCTCATCATCTCCCTCCTCCCTCCCAGTCTCGTCTACACTCACACCTGCATGCACTACCTCTACAGCCACTACTACCATCACCAGCACACCCACCACCATACCCCGCTCACGTGCAGTCACCACCCCCACTACCATTCACACATCCCCTGTGTCCTCTCCCAGTGTGTCTGTGATGCCACCCTCCCAAGATACACAAATGCAGGCACACACCCACCCAACAGCCATCCACCTTACGACAGCATCCAGAGCATGCACCTTCACCCAAAGTCAGCAAACAAACACCTCCTACAACCACAACCTCTTCTTCCACTTCCAAACCCCCTCCAGCTACCCGTCCCAGTATCTCCAAGAAACGTTTCCTGTCCAACCTTGACCTCTTTCCCACACCTCCCCCACCCCATCCGCCTCCTAGGTCCCGCACTAGCACCTCAGCCACAACAACTCCGGGACCAGTGTTGCCTTTAGTCACCGGAATCTGGAGTGCACCGGCCACCAGAGCAGCCAGTGTGGCACGGAGCCACAGCACAGACAGTCCCCCACCTGTCAAGCATCAGAAGTTGGACAGTGCCCGGTGGGAGAGGGGGAAGACTCCAGCCACCAAAGCCGCTCCCAGGGGTCCCAGTGGGAGTGTGGAGTCAGCTGCGACACCTTCCAAGGTGGGGAAGGGGCACAAGAAACTCAGCAAGTCTGGGAAGAGCAGCACGGCGGAGAAGACAGCCATCATCCCCGCTGCCCCGGAGGCCAGCACCAGCCCTGCTGCCCAGGAGGCCACCACCAGCACCAGCTCTGCTGCCCAGGAGGCCACCGCCACCAGCCCTGTTTCCCAGGAGGCCACCGCCAGCACCAGCCGTGCTGCCCAGGAGGCCACCGCCACCAGCCCTGCTGCCCAGGAGGCCACCACCAGCCCAGCTGCCTTGGAGGCGACCGCCATCATCCCCGCTGCCCAGGAGGCCACAGCCATCATCCCCGCTGCCCAGGAGGCCACAGCCATCATCCCCGCTGGGACAGAGAGGACCGCCAGCACACGCCCCGCTGGGCTAGAGAGGACTGCCAGCACAAGCCCCGCTGGGCTAGAGAGGACCGCCAGCACAAGCCCCGCTGGGCTAGAGAGGACCGCCAGCACAAACCCCGCTGGGCCATGAAGGTCCGCCAGCACAAGCCCCGCTGGGACAGAGAGGACCGCCAGCACAAGCCCCGCTGGGCTAGAGAGGACCGCCAGCACAAGCCCCGCTGGGCTAGAGAGGACCGCCAGCACAAGCCCCGCTGGGCTAGAGAGGACCGCCAGCACAAGCCCCGCTGGGCTAGAGAGGACCACCAGCACAATCCCCGCTGGGATAGAGAGGACCGCCAGCACAAGCCCGCTGTGCCATGAAGGACCGCCAGCAGCTGAGTCACTGCAAAGGAGCCCGCTGCTTCAAGCACCGCTGAACAGGGCACAGTCGTCTCATGCACCTCTGAACAGGGCACCGCCGTCTCAAGCACCGCTGAACAGGGCACAGCCTTCGCAAGCACCGCTGAACAGGGCACCGCCGTCTCAAGCAACGCTGGCCCATGAGCGCCAAGGGCACTGACGCTACTGAGTCCGTCACGGGCAGAATGAAGCACTCTGCACATGCCCCCTCCAGAACCAGTGGAGACTGTCATCCACTACCTCTGTCCTTAGCAGGATGAAGCACTCTGGGCACCATGTCCCCTCCAGAACCAGTGGAGAGCTACATCCACTACCTCTGTCCTTAGCAGGATGAAGCACTCTGGGCACAAAGCCCCCTCCAGAACCAGTGGAGACTGTCATCCACTACCTCTGTCCTTAGCAGGATGAAGCACTCTGGGCACAAAGCCCCCTCCAGAACCAGTGGAGAGATACATCCACTACCTCCGTCCTTAGCAGGATGAAGCACTCTGGGCACCATGCCCCCTCCAGAACCAGTGGGGAGATACATCCACTACCTCTGTCCTTAGCAGAATGAAGCACTCTGGGCACCATGCCCCCTCCAGAGCCAGTGGAGACTGTTATCCACTTGAGAGACTGTGGCTTTGCACTCCCCAGGATTGAACAGTGGGCAACCCACCCACTGTATAGACTTGAGAGACTGTGGCTTTGCACTCCCCAGGATTGAACAGTGGGCAACCCACCCACTGTAGAGACTTGAGAGACTGTGGCTTTGCACTCCCCAGGATGGAACAGTGGGCAACCCACCCACTGTATAGACTTGAGAGACTGTGGCTTTGCACTCCCCAGGATTGAACAGTGGGCAACCCACCCACTGTATGGACTTGAGATACTGTGGCTTTGCACTCCCCAGGATGGAACAGTGGGCAACCCACCCACTGTATAGACTTGAGAGACTGTGGCTTTGCACTCCCCAGGATTGAACAGTGGGCATGTGGCCCCCTCCCGGACTTGGCGTCATGCACTCAACCGGCTGAGGTGCCCCCCCTTTCCCTCCCCCTGAGGTGCCTGTTTTATTGCTATCTGATGCCCCTGCAGAGTTCTCTCCGTCATGGTTCGGGATCTTGTGTGGGCCTCGCCCATACCGTGTGGGCCCAGTGTTCCACAGACTTAATTGGAGCACTACCTGGACTACTATGCTTGGTGTATATTTTGTTAATGGTGTATATTTATATTTTTGCCTACTTGATTTTAATAGATTACAATGGTTACACTCATTTACTTTTGTCTTTGCATTCTTCCGGGGGGGGGGGTGGGGGTTGAGGGGTGTAACTGTGATGTATCAATATGGATTTGTGTGTGTGTTGTGGTGGGTGAGGGTGGGGGTGGGGGTGTTGCGTGTGTGTGTCCCTGTTTTTTCCCTCCCCCCTCCCTTGTGTCGTAGGTGCAGTACTCACTGTGGTCTTCGCCGCTGGAATTCATGCTCCTGGTAGAGGAGCAGGAAGACTATCGCAGGGAGAATTTGGAGTTCCGGCTCCATGGTGTCTTAGTTCCTTGTGGGGTATGTAGAGGTGAGCGTTTTTCCTTCTGAATCCTGTTTCTACTGTGTTTTTATCCGCAGTGAATCCGCCCCGGAAAAGGTGGTGGATTGGTAGGTTGTGATACTGTGGGTGGTACTTTGTCCTCCACCTGTCTGTTGGCGGTGACCGCCGCGCTGTTTGTTTGTACCGCGTTGGCGGTCAGAGTGTTAAAGTGGCTGTCTTTGTTGACGGTTTCCGCCACAGTCGTAAATGCAAAAAATGTTACCGACGGCCTGTTGGTCTTACCTCCGCTTTAACACCGACCGCCATGGTTGTAATGACCACCATAGAAAAAAGGATACTGCAGGAAGGGAGAATAAACATTCAATAGAACAAAAGGATTTTTTTAAATTCACAGTATAGAGAAAGGAGTATAAATTATTCTAATGGTGAGAGGTAAAAGTTTGAGAAATAAATAATATTAATAAGTATTTATTGGGGCCAGAAGAGCCGTCGTCCCTGGCACAGGTGGTGGCAGTGGTACTTCCGCCTGCCGCAGCACTGGTGGAGGCATCCTCTTTGATCTGATGCCCTCTTCTTGCCATTGGGTGTTGATGTAAGAAATAAAGTGGATAACAAAGATAGATTAATCTGCTAGAAAATATTTCGACAGGCAAAGGTAAACTCAGGAACATATTGACATTGTACTTTTCTAAATCAGATCACCTATATTTTCAATTAGACCTATTCCTACTTTTTGAAGCCTTACCTAAGCCCTATTCCAAATTACCTCAATTGCATTTTGAAATGCTTATGCATTGCAACAAATGATTTTTGCTTCACCAGTCACCACACACTTTGATGGGCAAACTCAGTCATTTTCCCTTTTCAATGCATAGATGCATAGTACACATCAATGGGAGATTGCTTGGGACTGTATGAATTATAAAAAGAAAGACAGAACACTAACTACTGATATTATATTGCTACTATTACCACAGTATCACTATTTTAGTCATGGTGCTGGCTGGGAATAAAAGAAAGACAAGAGGAAACAGAAGGAAGAAAGAGGAAGAAATTAGCCAGATACAGGAAAACAGAAAAAGGGACAAAAGGTTGTGGGAAATAAAAATGTGGCAAAAATGTACAATTCACCAACAGATATACACACACTAATGAAATAAATGTAAAACAGGGGAGGATAAGTAGGATAAAGTAAGGATCACAAAGATATAGATTAGATTGAAAAGTAGGCCTAGCACTGTGCACAGAGTAGGAAAAACAAGATGGATGCGTATAGGTCACTGCATGGTGGTGTTCCCTCTCGCTTAGCAATGGGGAGCGTTCTACACGCACCAAGCAGCAAGAAGGGAGATGCTGAGCACAACTCCGCCCATCTGCAGAGTTAGATGGTGTTTCACAGAGTTTTTCAGCAACTCTGCTGAATTCTGAGTAGCAGAATTCCACCAACTCTGCCCAGGCCTATTTACCACCTAAATAAAGTGGTAGTAGGTAGAAACCTACTGGGTACTTACATCTAACACCGTAACACTGAACACAAACAAAGTATAGCATAAACAATATGTATGCCCTTTCATTCCCTGAAAACAGCCATTACCCAATTATGTACTAGCTTGTCATCACTACATATCATGGTACACAGCAAAGTTATCACAGTATACCATGACCCAAAATATAACTAAGACCTACCAGTATTATTGGATTGCGGTACCCTAGCATCACTCATGCTATTGCATGGGCAAAGCAATGTTTATGTAAGATTTCCAAAGGAATGCAAGGCCACCATGCATGCTCCTGCATTGTTTGGTATATCTGGAGAAATGCAAGACAGCGCACCATAATCTACATTGCTTCTAGATTTTACATGCATCAGTATGCCATGCCACTGTGGCCACTCCACTATAAGCTATTTTACTCTATATCATTCCATTCTGCATCTCTCCATTGTATGAGGCTCCATTCTTCACCACTCCACCCTAAGCTATCACAATGTATGCAACACAGCTGTATGCCCCTTCAGTCGATGTCAAACCACTGAACATCACTCCACTGTATGCTACTCCACTATACACCATTCTACTCTACACCATTCCAAAATGTGCCACTCCACGAGACTCTATTCAACTGTATGCTACTATACTCTACAACACTCCACCATATGCTATTCCACTGTATGCTACACCACTGTGTGCTACTTGATTGTACTCCACTCCAGTGTTTGGCACTGTACTTGTTCATTCATTCATACTTTTTCATTCTACACTATTCAATTGGACCCAACCCTAATGTACACCACCCCACTCTATGCTATTACATTCAACTCCACCCCACTGTACACCACACCAGTCTACACCACTGTATTATATGCCACTCCACTCTACACTACCTCACTATACAATCACTATACACTATTACACTCTATGCCACTTAAATGTACACCACTCCACTCTACCATATTACACTGTAAAACCCCATTCTATGCCATTCCACTCTATGCTATTACACTGTATTATACTGTATGAAATTACACCATGTCTCATCAGTATAACCCACTCCACTGTATGACACTCTGCTATACATTACTCCAGTTTATGCTGCTCCACTCTACCCAGTTCTACCACATGCCACTCCACTGTATGCTACTCCACTCTATGCCACTACAGTGTATGGTACTCCACTCAATGCCACTTCATTCTATGCTATTTGATGGATCCCACTCCAATTTGCAGCACTCTACTGTATGCTATTACACTCTCCCTACCCCATTCCATTCTATGCTGTTTCATTGGACACTACTCCACTGAATGCCACTTCAATGTATGCTTTTTCACGTTACCCCATTCCAGTGTATGCCACTCTAGTCTACACAACTTCATTTTACACCTCTGCACTGTATATCACTCCACTATATGCTATTTGAGTGTGTGCCACTCTACTGTATACCATTCCACTCTACACCACTCCATTCTATTCTTGTTCATTGGACACCATTCCACTCTACTCTATGCCACTCCACTGTATGCTACTTCGCTGTACCCCACTCCACAGTACATTACTCCATTCTACACCACTACAGTGTACGCCTCTTTTTTCTATGCTGTTCTAGTCTATGCTATTCCACTGTACTATACAGTATTCTAATCTATGCTACTCCTCTGTACTCCACTTTAAGTTGTTCCACTATGATCCACTCCATTCTATGCTATGACATTGTACACCACTTCAGTCTTTGTCTCTCTAATGTATGATATTTGACTATGCCTCTCTCCACTATGATATTACGCTCTATCTCACCCCACAATACACCACTCTAAACCATGTCATTGTATGCCATTCCACTGAATGCTACTGCATTATCTGCTATTACACTTTATGTCACTCCACTGTAAGCTACCACACATTCACTATTATACTATACACCACTCCAGTGTATACCACTCCGGTCTCTGCTACTCCACGCTACACTACTCACTTTATGCCACTCCACTGTATGCTACTCTACTTAACGCCACTCCAGTTCACTGTCCTCCACTCTATATAACTCCACTTTACAAAACTCTACTCTATTCTACTCCACTCTACCCATGTACACTCCACTCTCCAAGTTTGCACTCAGCTCTCTGCCCGTACACTCTGTTGTACAGCACTCTACTGCACTGTATGACAGTTTCCAACACTGTACAAAACAGCACTGCATTCTACTGTATGAGATCCTTTACTGCATGCTACTTCAATGTATGCCAAGTCACTCTACATTAATCCACTGTACCCTACTCTACTCTACACCACTCCACTCTAAACCATTCCACTTTATGCTATTTCACTCTATGCCACTCTACTCCTCTACATTCCACCATACAGTATTCCACTGTGCGTTATTCCACTGCAGTCTACTCCACTTTAAAGTAATCCATTCTACGCCACTATAGTGCATGCCACTTCACTCTATGCTGCTCTGTTTTATAAGAGTCTCCTCCACTCTAGAACTCCACTCTGTAAAAGTCTAACATAAGGCACTGTCTGATATTCTACTCCACTCTATCTCTGTATGCGCCATTGTACAACACTATATTCCACTACATAACAATTTTCTATAAAATAAAGCACTCCGCTCTAATGTACGAGAACCCACTCCAATTTATAACAATTTACTGCCTATGCTACACCAGTACTCTGAACTCCAGGCAACTCTACTCTGTGACACACCAATACACTCTATTGTACTTTACTCCACACTACATTACACCACTCCACTCAATTCTACTCCACTGTACAAGACTGTACCTCACTCTATGCTACAATAGAACAATCCACTCCAAACAGCTCTCCTGTTGCACACAATACTGTACTCTATGCAACTCCACGCATAAACACTCCACTACACTATAAGCACAACACTTCACTCCTGTCTATACCCCTTTACTCCACTGTACAGCACTGTACTATACTGTATATAGTACACTGCATGCCAATCCACTGTATCTCAATGTACAACAATGTACTGTACTATACACCACACCACTCTACAAAAATCAACCAGACTGTATGCTGCTGTACTTTACTGTAGTCTACATCACTTTCCAATACTGAACAACACTCTACTATACAACACAGTATTCCAATTTATGACACTTTACTTGACTGTATGCTACGTCATTCCACTCTACTGCATTCCACATAACTATAGTCTACAACACACCACTCCACTCTATGACACTTCACTCCACTCTACTCTGCCCCACTCCAGTGTACTCCACTATACTCCAATCCACTGCACGTTTTACACTTTACTTCACTCCACTGTCTGAAGCTCTACTCCACTGTATGCAACTCCACTCTAAAACACTTTGATTCCTGTTACCGACGCCTTCGTCTTTAAGGCTCATCATGGCCTTCCTTTTCCACCAGTAATCTGGATATTATTGATCCACCTGGAGATTCACAACATGCCTTTTATTGGAACTCCTTCATTATATTTCTACTTGCATTTTCTTGCATATCTGAAGCCTTGACAAAGTCTAGGAGACGAAACACGTGTCGGCTGTTTTCTGTTTGGATTTGTGCTTTATGTGGTCTTTTGACTGGAACATTGACCACACCTGTTCACCTTTCAATAAATATCCAGTGTCACTTGTTCTTTGGACTTCGATTTTTCTTGAATGACTGCTTGGATCCACAATACGGAGATTTACTTTGGGTGTGCCCTGGCCTTTTTTTTTTATACTCTAAAACACTGTACTACATTCTATGCCTCTCGAGGACACTCTACTCCACTCTACACCACTGCAATACATTGTATGACTTTCAACATGCCACTCAACTTCTTTCTACAATATGCCACTTCACTATGTGACATGGCACTCCCCTCTATGATTCTCTCCTTCACTATATTGTATGATACTCCACTCTGACACTCTACTTCACCTAACTCCACTTTAAAACACTCTACTCCACTCTATGACAATCTACAACACACTACTCTACTGTTTGGCATGCCTTTACACTGTACCACTCACTGCTCCAGTCTACAATACTTGAGTCCACTTCATAAGACTTTACTTTACTGTACAATATACTAATACACTCTTCACCACTCGATTCTGATCTACAGTCTATGATAATAGTGTTTACAACACTCCCCTCCACTGTATTGTATAATATTCCACATAACAATGCTCCACTTGTGACATTGTGCTCTACAATTTGAAACACAAAGAAAGGTTAAATCATAGTTATATTTAGGAAGGCATAGTTACATATACAAACCAAGTTTAAACTACACAAACTTTAAATATTTTAAAGTTATAATTATAACTTTCATTTACAATCAATCCACCACCTTAAAGTTATTGTAAGTAGAGGACTTTGTTACTCACTCTTTTCAGCTTCTTATTTCCAGTAAAGATGTCCTTTGCCATGCATGGTATAAGGTTGGGTGCAGGCCTGTGCCCAAACCCCCCTGTAGGCACCCAACCCCACATTGCTCATGGGCTGCAGGCAAGGCTGGCACCCAACCACCCACCTGCAAGGCTGGCTAAATCATGGAACACAACAAAAGGTGTAATTTTAAGTAAGACAGACCTATGGGCTTTTTCAAAGAAAATAATAGTGACAGGGCCTTTTGGTTTTATCAAGGGGTCAGCACATTAAAAACTATGTAGCTATATAAAGCAGACCAATTGACTTTATCCAAAAAGCACTAATAACCACAATAAAAAAATACAATGCTTAATAATAACGATTGTGCCAAATCTTTTCAGTAAATCCCTTTTCAAAAAACATTATCATGTTTTTTTTTAAACGTTTTTCAAGCAACTAAGTGAAACTATAAAACCAACTACTAGAGGTCTCTGCACACCAGCTAAAGGGTATGCAGCTCCAGCTGGGAGTGCTTCAAAACAATCTGGTAAGCTCATCTGTGTCATGGATTCTCTGACCCAGCAGACTTACTCCATATTTTTTTAATGTTATTACAGGAATGCTGCACTCCCTGAAGTCCACCACAACATAATAACAAAAAATGTTTGGTGTTGCAAGAAGATAAATACCTTAAAAATGCTATAGACCATTATGATGTGATTCTTGCTGGAGCAGTAAATAATAAATGAACTATTCCTGCTGCTTGTATTTTATTCTGTTTTTTTTTTAATTTTGGGTTTCTGGTGACCACCTGTTGGACCTGGCATCCTAGGCCTGGTTTCCCAAAACCTTTTGCCTTCTGACCTCCTTTTTTTTTACTTAGTTTAGGATTCTGTGCACTTTGCCACTGTTAACCAGTCCAGGAGCTCCTCTTCTAAAACATGTTAACATTGGCTTAACCACAATTGGCATATTTAGCTTATTTGTAAGTCGCTAGTAAAGTACACTACATGTGCCTAGGGCCTGTAAATTAAATGCTACTAGGGGACTACAACACTGATTTTCCACCTAATACTGTAGATCTTTAAACATGCAGAGCCTGTGTGTGCAGTTTTAAACTGCCATTTCGACCTGGCAAGTGTACCCCCTTATGAGACACAACCCTTTCTTTCATTTCTTTTTATTACATATAAGTTGCCCCTAAGGTAGCCCATAGTTATCCCCAAGGGCATAATGTAGTGTATTGAACATGTTGGACATGTGCTTTTAAGTTTAACATGTCCTGGTAGTGAAAAACTATAACATTTGTTTTTCACTAATGCAAGGCCTATCTCTCCCAAAGGTTAACATTGGGAATAACGTAAAGCAGCATTTAAGTGCAACTTCCAGTTGGGAAAAGAAAGAACTTTGGAGTTTGGTGTCTCTGGACTCACAATTTAAAATCACAACTTATGGTGAAGTCTGATTTTACATTGTAAGTCTGAAAATGGCACTTTTGGGAAGTTGACATTTGCCTACTCTAAACATTCTGGCCCTCATTATGACACTGGCAGTAAATCCCGCTTACCGCCATGCTGTCGGCCGTCAACTTACCGCCATGGTGGTGGATATCCGTTCACCATATTATGACACACACACACCAATCTGACAGAACACAGCCACCTACACAAATCCGCCAGACCAAAGGTCAGTGCTAAAGTGGCGGTCCCAAAACCCACACCGTTATGCAAACAGAACAACACCCATCACATTATGACCCACGAATCATCACAGCGGACATTCAATGGTGGTAAACCACTGGCAGTACATACCGACGCGCTCACAATGGATACCCACATACAAAACAACACTACATTGGCCAATACCAAAAACACACACCTGACACTCATACACACCACACCAACACACCCACACCACTATAAAACACACACCCACATTACCCACGACCCATTAAGAATACAATTCATTGGCACAGGACTGACACCAAGACCACTGCAACAACTAGAGCCACACACCACTCACACCCATACACCCCTCACGCACTCCACATCACACACCCCAACACATTACCCAACACACCATCACCAACAAACATCACATAACACACATGGCACCACAAAGGCACCCCGTTTCACTGAGGAGGAGTTAAGGGTCATGGTGGAGGAAATCTTCAGGGTAGAGCCACAGCTATTTGGAGCACAGGTGCAGCAAATATCAATAGCTAGGAAGATGGATCTATGGCGGAGAATTGTGAACAGGGACAACACCGTGGGATAGCATCTAAGAACAAGGGAAGACATCAGGAAGAGGTGAAATGACCTACGGGGGAAGGTACGTTCCTTAGCAGCAAGACACCAGGTCTCTATACAGAGGACTGGCGGTGGACCTCCACCTCCTCCCCCACAACTCACAGCCTGGGAGGAGCAGGTACTGGCAATACTGCATCCTGAGGGCCTGGCCGGAGTTAGAAGAGAAATGGACTCTGGTAAATCAACTTTCAACAATTATCACCCCCATACCTGCATTCCAACACAAACTCTCAGTCCATCCCACACACTCCACCATCACATCACACTAATCCCTATGCCAAGCCCTGCATGCTGTACCAATGCATGGACACCTCTCACAGCCCTGCATGGACGCTCATCACTAAAGCATGCACAGCATAGGGAAACAAACAATCCCGCCATGCACCAACATACACAAGTAAAGCTGGCAGGGCAACATCAACCATAGAGGGGAAGCCAGCAATGTCAATAGTTCATACACATGAAGCATAATACATCATTTACATCCCTACAGGTACCCTTGCCAATGTCACTGGAGAGGAGGTGCCATCACTATCCAGTCCCCCAACAGAAGAGGGCCACAGTGATGCCAGTAACTCTGGTCTTCAGGATCTGGACAATATACCTGGCCCATCAGGGACCACTGGACAGCCGGTCCCCCAAGTCCAGTCACAGACCACTACAGAGCCTCCCCAATCAGGAACCAACATTACAGCACCCACCCAGCATCCCCAAACCTCTGTCCCCAGGACATGTTAATCAGCAGTGTTCCCACCTGTACAGGGACCCCAGGCTGCACCTCACACACAAGACTATCAGGGACCTGGGGTCATGGGTAGTGGGCACACATTTCATGGGACAGAGACACAGGCCACCAGGGATGCTGGGAGGACTGCTGTGAGCCGGGGGAGGTCAGGACCAGGGAACCGACTCTCCAGGAGGTGCTCTCCAAGATCCTGGGAACCTATCAACATTCCCAGGACATGTTGGGCCAGATCATAGACAGCGTGCAGGAGAACAGGTGGATGCAGGAGGGACAGTATCAGGGGATCAGGGAGGACTTGCCTGCCATCAACAACACCCTGATCTCCATAGCAGGGGTGCTGGCAGTCATGGCCAACATTTTGAGGAAGGCAAAGTCACACCAGCCGGCCCCTGCCAATAGCCAGTCATCTGAACAGCCCTCCACTTCCACTGCCGCTAATGGCCCGAAGGCCCCACCACAGGACCAATAAGTCACCAACACCCCTCCCCCTGCAAAAAGTGAACCATCCCGCAAAGGTTCCCTGTGATCCAGACAGAAGCCAGAGATACTTGCCAAGACCACCGCCAGGAAATGAGACACTCCTGATTGTCCCCTTTGTGTCCCAGTCAGTCACCTTGTCCACCTTTGAACTGCCCTTGCTCCCCCTCCTATGTCCCCATGGACAATGCACCTGTACTACCAAGAGACTGGAACAATACCCTGGACTTTCCTCCATCATCACCCTATCCCATTGCACTTTCCCCTCTATATATTAGTACTACAATAAACACCCTTTGATAAAAACCAACTTCGAGTATGTCATTGTTAGAATTGGGGTCTTTGGTTGGCAGTCAGGTTACCCCATGTCCAAGCAAGGACCCTCAGCTAACCCCTGCTTATCCCCTTGGTAGCTTGGCACGAGCAGGTAGGCTTAACTTCAGAGTGCTAGGTGTAAAGTATTTGTACCAACACACACAGTAATATAGTGAAAACACTACAAACTGACACAATACTGGTTTAGAAAAATAGAAACAATTCATCTAAACAAAACAAGACCAAAACAACAAAAATCCAACATACACAAGTCAAGTTATTAATTAAAAAGCAAAAAGAGTCTTAAATCCTTGAGAAAACAATGCTAACACTGTTAGCATTGAGAAGTACCTGGGTAGCGTCAAAATAAAACTCACGGGTGAGTGTGTGTTGAAAAAGGTTAGCGGTGCGTCGATTTCTCAATCACAAGTGAGGTCTTGATTCATTTCTCCTTCTCCGGTCCGATCAGCGTGCGTAGTTTCTTTACCCGCAGGAGAGAGATGTGTCGCTCTGGACAAAACACCTCGGGTCCGGGCAGGCTTGCATTGTTTTTCCGTGCCCAGCGATGTTGCGTCATTGCAGTCTCCGTCAGCTATGCCGTGCGTTGTTTCTCCAGCTGCATGCATCGATTTTCCAGCCACGCTGCAGGCAGAGCTTAGATTTCAGCTGCGAGGCAAGTGGCGCATCGTTTTTCCAGCAGTGCTTAGGACATTGCATTGGAAATTTCTCCGCACGACGGTCTGTGTGTGGATTTCCAACCTTCGGCTGCCAGCTTCACCTGTCAAGGCCCCAGGAACTGGATAGGGCACCACTTAGCAGGGCAAGGGTCTCAGCAGAGCATTCAGGTGCTGGCAGGGGAAGTTATTGATGTTCCTGAAACTTCAACAACAGGAGGCAAGCTCCGTTTCAAGCCTTTGGAGAGTTCTTCACAAGCAACAACAAAGTCCAGTCTTTGTCCCCTTACACAGGCAGAAGCAGCAACTGCAGGATAGCTTCACAAAGCTATTCTTCCTCAGCTTCAGCTCTTCTCCAGGCAGAGTTTCCTCTTGATTTCCAGAAGTGATCTAAAGTTTGTGGTTTTGGGTGCCCTTTTTATACCCTTTTTGCCCTTTGAAGTAGGCTTACTTCAAAGAAAAGTCTCTCTTGTTTGTTAAATCCTGCCTTGCCCAGGCCAGGCCACAGACACACACCAGGGGGTTGGAGACTGCATTGTGTGAGGGCAGGCACAGCTCTTTCAGGTGTGAGTGACCACTCCTCCTCTCCCTCTTAGCACAGATGGCTCATCAGGATATGCAGGCTACACCCCAGCTCCCTTTGTGTCACTGTCTAGAGAGAGGTGCAAACAGCCCAACTGTCAAACTGACCCAGACAGGGAATCCACAAACAGGCAGAGTCACAGAATGCTTTCAGCAAGAAAATGCTCACTTTCTAAAAGTGCATTTTCAAACACACAATCTTAAAATCAACTTTACTAAAAGATGTATTTTTAAATTGTGAGTTCAGAGACCCCAAACTCCACATGTCTATCCACATCAGTATATGTCCTGCCTGAAACATACATTGCACCCTGCCCATGGGGCTACCTAGGGCCTACCTTGGAGGTGTCTTACATGTAATAAAAGGGAAGGTTTAGGCCTGGCAAATAGGTACACTTGCCAAGTCGAATTGGCAGTCTAAAACTGCACACTCAGGGGGTCATTCTGACCCCACCAGGGTCAACGACCACGAGAGCACCGCCAACAGGCTGGCGGTGCTCTCAAGGGCATTCTGACCGCGGCGGTTTGGCCGCGGTCAAAAAGGGAAAACCGGCGGTCTCCCAGCGGTTTTCCTCTGCCCTCAGGAATCCTCCATGGTGGCACAGCTTGCTGTGCCGCCATGGGGATTCCGACACCCCATACCGCAATCCTGTTCCTGGCGGTTCGCCTGCCAGGAACAGGATGGCGGTATGGGGTGTCGTGGGGCACCTGGGGGCCCCTGCAGTGCCCATGCCAATGGCATGAGCACTGCAGGGGCCCCCGTAAGAGGGCCCCACAAAGAATTTCAGTGTCTGCTTAGCAGACACTGAAATTCGCGACGGGTGCAACTGCACCCGTAGCACCTTCCCACTCCGCCGGCTCCATTCGGAGCCGGCTTCCTCGTGGGAAGGGGTTTCCCGCTGGGCTGGCAGGCGGCCTTCTGGCGGTCGCCCGCCAGCCCAGCGGGAAAGCCAGAATGGCCTCCGCGGTCTTACGACCGTGGAGCGGCCATATGGCGGTTCCCGCCAGGCGGGCGGCGACCGCCGCCCGCCGGCCTCAGAATGAGGCCCTCAGACACCGCAGTGGCAGGTCTGAGCCATGTTTACAGAGCTGCTATTGTGGGTGGGACAACCAGTGCTGTAGGCCCAGTAGTAACATTTAATTTACAGGCGCTGGGAACCTCTAGTGCACCGTACTAGGGACTTACCAGTAAATCAAATAGACCAATCATGGATGAACCTATTACATACACATTTTGTATAGGAGCACTTGCACTTTAGCACTGGTTAGAAGTGGTAAAGTGCCCAGAGTAACAAAAACAACAAGAACAGAGTTCAGCACACGTCAACAACCTGGGAAACAGAGGCAAAAAATTAGGGGTGACCACGCCAAGGATGCCAAGTCTATCAGTCATGTGTTTCAACTATGTATTGATTGAAATAACTACCACCATTGCAAATGAACTGTACATAGAATGAGCATAGAATGAATTACCTGTAGCTGGCTGTTGTGATCACATCAGGAGTATTTGTTAAATCACCAACATCTGCAAAATGAATATCCAGATGTAACAGTAAGTGGGCAAAGAAGTAGGAAATACCAGCATTCCAATGCCACACAGAATACAACCAAAGTCATTGAAATGTAAAGTTGCACTGTCTCACCTGTGTGTCATTGGAAGTACTGTTGGATCACAGATGTTCTGTTGTCCACATCCTCATCCTCACTGTCCACAGGGTCCACTGCTGCCACAAGGGCATCTCCAGTCTCCTCCTCCTGCAGAAAAGGTACATGGCAACTGAGGGGAAGGTTGTACAACATGCAGCATGCCACTACTATCTGGCAGACCTTCTTGGGGGAGTAGCACAGGGATCCACCTGTCAGATGGAGGCACCGGAAACTAGCCTTCAGGAGGCTGAAGGTCCTTTCAATGATCCTTCTGGTTCACCCCTGTGCCTCATTATAACGTTCTTCTGCCCTTGTCCTGGCATTTCTCACAGGGGTCAGCAGCCATGATAGGTTTGGGTAACCAGAGTCAACTGCAAGTATTGAGGGACAACAGTTAGCCACACACTATCCTATATGGCCAACACCATAGGCATACACCAACATCTGCTGGGTGGGAACCAGGGCTTACCTATTAGCCACACCCTGTGTCTTTGTAGTTTGGCCATCACATTTGGGATGCTGCTATTCCTCAGGACAAAGGCATCATGCACCGACCCATGATACTTTGCATTGACGTGGGAGATGTACTGGTTCGCCAAGCACACCATCTGCACATTCATGGAGTGGAAACTCTTATGATTCCTGAACACCTGTTCATTCTGGCGGGGGGGTAGAAATGCAATATGTGTTCCATAAATCGCACCACTTGAATTGGGGATATGTCCCATTGCATGGAATCCGCCCTTCACAGTGGCCAAATCCTCAACCTGGGGGAATGCAATGTAGCTGCACATATGTTTTAACAGGGCAGACAACACTCTTTTCAGCACATTTTAGAGCATTGGCTGTGACATTCCGGCTGCCAAGCCCACTGTTACTTGGAAAGAACCAGTTGCCAGGAATGGAGAACTGATACCACTGCATGAGGTGGGATTCCAGTGGGGTGACGGATAGCAGATATCAGGTCAGGATCCAATTGGGCACACAGCGCTGTGATTGTGGCCCTGTCCAGTCGATAGGTGAGGATTATGTGCCTGTCCTCCAGTGTAGCCAAGTCCACCAATGGTCTTTACACAGGGGTATGTCTCCATCTTCTATTCATCTTCAGCGGTAGGTATCTAAGGGAAACAAGAGCGAGGAGTCAGTCACAAACTGAACAATTGAGCCACAACAGCAGTCCGCAATCTGTAAACATGTTATGGGACAGTGTAATTTGTGAAGTATGTGCCTATTTATCCTGTGATGCAACATTAATCTATAGGTCTGCCCCCCCCCCGAAATGGCATCCGCCTGTCCTGTGTGGAGGGACAGGTGAAAGTGAGGTAATGCTGCAGACGCTGGGTGCTGTAGCGGTAGGTGGTCAGTAACCGCTGCGCAATTCCTCATTGGTTATAATTGGGCCCTATGGGGTACAGTGGCTAATGGTGATCTACTCCGGCAGTGACAGTATGCACCGCCGCAGACGTGACTACCATTTTCTATCATATTCATCACTTGTTTCCTGACCTTCCCCAGGAGAGGACTTACACTGCATGTGCTGCTGTGACTTGTGTCTGGAACCTACCATGGCCCGTGTGACCAGGAGAAAGGGCCCCAGTCTTCACTTATGAGTTGGAGTGACTGGTGGATGGGGTCCTACCTTAGTACGGACTGCTGTATAGGCTTTCAGACTAACAGGTGGGTACACTGCGGGCACGATGCATATGGCATGAATGCATGGAGTTGTGTGTGTGAATGCCTCGTGTAAGGGGGATGGGTGATATCCTCTTGGCGGTGTACATGTTGTGTGCTGGGCAATGTGTGTGCCAATGGTGATGGAAATGGGTATGGTGGGCCATTTGTGTTACTGGCTGGACTGTTTGTCTAATGGTGTTCTGCTGTCTGTATTGCCTCTGCAGGTCAGCACCAATCAAAAGAAGGGTATATGGCGTGCCATTGCCAAGGACGTGCAGACCTTGGGGGTCTAAGGTGGGAGGACCTGATACGCTGGGCACGGAAGACTGTAGAGGCCCAGCTGGGGGTGGACTCCCAACGAGCAAGGGGTGCCAGTCGGACCCTCACCCCCTTGATGGCCCACATGCTGGCGGTGGCCTACCCTGAGCTGGATGGGCGCTTGAGGGCATCACAGGAGCCACAAGGTGGTGTGTACAGTGGCCATCATTGAAGCTCACGGCTGGAGGGGTGGTATTGGGGTGGTGGTCAGTGGGCGCCCCTAGGCCAGGTCAGACATAGCAGCGTAGGTCCTCTGGTGCCTAAGGGTCTGAAGGGGAAATACTGCTTATCTAGCTTGTTAGTATTCACTACTGGTCAGGGCTGCATGGGTCCCAGGTGTGCTGTAGTTGGCGGTGTGTACCCCTTCTCATTCCTTGTTAAATAGCCATTTGACTGGTAGTGCAATGCATAGTACGTAGGCCTGTTCTCTTTGTTTGATGGTGCTGTGTATGCCAGCGGTGGTGTTGGTGCAGTCATTTACCCTGTCTATCCTTTGTTTCTCTCTCCCGCTTTCTTGTTTTGTCAACCTGTCCTTATGTGCATTATCATCATCTGGCGGAGGAGCAGAGGCACTGGCGACATAGGGAGCTGCATCCCACAGGACTCTGGAGGCAGAGTCCACCGATGCTGAGGGCACCAGTGGGACGGATGGCGAGGGGAGCACCACGACAGAGACTGGAGGGGACAACACAGACTCTGATACCTCCTCCGATGGGAGCTCCCTGGTGGTGGCGAACACCTCTGTGACCACCCCAGCTGCAGGTACAGCCTCCACTCCCCGTACCAGCACCGCCCTCCCAGTAGCCCCTCAGCAAGTTGCCTGTGCCCACTCACCCAGGAGGGTGGGCATTTCCTTTGCCCCAGGCACCTTAGGCCCTGCCCCAGTGAGCCCAGCTGCCCTGAGTGAGGAGGCTAATGACCTCCTGAGATGCATCTCTGTAGAGCAGTCAACCATTGTGAATGCCATCCAGGGGCTGGCAGCCCAGATGCAGCAATCTAATGCATTTCTGGAGAGCATTCACAGTGGATTGGCGGCCCAACAGAGATCGATTCAGGCACTGGCCTCCTCTCTGATGTAAGCCATTGTCCCTGTTTCTACTATTCCCCCTCCAACTTTCACTTCCCAGTCCCATTCTCCTCAATCCCAACCCATCCCAAGTACACAGACAGACATGCATGCACACAAGACAACACCCAAGAGTCTCACAGGCAAACACAAGCACCACACTTCATCCCACAGGCACTCACACAAACAACATTCATTTGCAGACACAATATCATCCACTATTTCCACTGTCTCCCCCTCCTCCTCGTCCAGCTCCCACCCAGTTACATCCACACTCACACCTGCATGCACTACATCATCATCCACTACCAGCATCATCACCACACCAAGAAGAACACACACCTCACTGGCAGACACCTCCTCAACATCCATGCACACGTCCCCTGTGTCCTCTCCCACTGTGTCTGCCCCCCCTCCTAAAGTACACCAATGCAAGCACTCAGACACCCAATAGCCATCCCCCTCACAACAGCATACAGCCCATGCACCTGTACACAAATCCAGCAGACAAACACCCCCAACAACTACTCCCAAATCCTCCACTCCCATTAATCCTCCCTCTTCCTGCCCCAACGTCCCTAAAAGCTTTTCCTTTCCCAGATTGACATCTTCCCTATCCCTCCACCCCCCGTACTGCACGTATGGGAAGGGTAGCAGGGACCCAGCCAAGCACCTCAGCCCAGTGGTAGCAGCACCTACTTGTGGTGGAAAGGATTCCAGGCCAACAATACTGAAGGGGAAGGAGCCTGCTGCACCAGCCAGAAAGAAGGGGAAGGAGCCTGCACCAGTCACAAAGAAGGGGAAGTATTCTGCACCAGCCACAAGGAAGGGGAAGGAGCCTGCACCAGCCACAAAGAAGGGGAAGGTGCCGCCACCAGCCACAAGGAAGGGGAAGGAGCCTGCACCAGCCACAAAGAAGGGGAAGGAGCGTGCACCACCCACAGAGAAGGGGAAGGAGCCTGCAACAGCTGCAAAGAAGGGGAAGGAGCCTGCACCAGCAGCTGTCACAGAGTCCCCACAACAAGCTGTGGTTGTGCAGCCATCAGAGAGTGCAGGGGCTGAGCAGGAGCCTCCCACAACCACCACCACAGTGCAGCCATCGGAGGGTGCAGGGGTTGAGCAGGAGCCTCCCACAACAACCACCAGAGTGCAGCCATCGGAGGGTGCAGGGGCTGAGCAGAAGCCTCCCACAACCACCACCACAGTGCAGCCATCGGAGGGTACAGGGGCTGAGAAGGAGCCTCCCACAACAACCACCTCAGTGCAGCCATCTGAGGGTGTAGGGGCTGAGCAGGAGCCTCCCACAACAACCACCTCAGTGCAGACATCGGAGTGTGCAGGGGGTGAGTAGGAGCCTCCCACAACAACCACCACAGTGCAGCTGTCACCGCCGGTGGATGCCATATAGTCCAGCCTCCAAGGGCTGCTATGAGGCCTGCCCCCTCCAGAACCAGGGGGGTATTCACCCACTCGAGAGACTGTGGCCTTGCACTTACCAGGAGCAAGCACAGGTCATGTTGCCCCCTCCAGAAACAGTTGGTAAGTCACCCACTCGAGAGACTGTGGCCTTGCACTCCCCAGGACCAAGCACAGGGCATGTTGCCTCCTCCAGAACCAGTGAGCAAGTCACCCACTCAAGAGACTGTGGACTTGCACTCCCCAGGAGCAAGCACAGGGCATGTTGCCTCCTCCAGAACCAGTGGGGTATTCACCCACTCGAGAGACTGTGGCCTTGCACTCCCCAGGACCAAGCACAGGGCATGTTGGCCCCTCCAGAACCAGTGGGCAAGTCACCCACTCGAGGGACTGTGGCCTTGCACTCCTCAGGATCAAGCACAGGGCATGTTGCCCCCTCCAGAACCAGTGGGCAAGTCACCCACTCAAGAGACTGTGGACTTGCACTCCCCAGGACCAAGAACAGGGCATGTTGCCCCCTCCAGAACCAGTGGGCAAGTCACCCACTGAGAGACTGTGGCCTTTCACTCCCCAGGACTCAGCACAGGACATGTTGCCTCCTCCAGAACCAGTGGGCTTGTTTCCACATCCGGCTGAGGTGCCCCCCTCTCCCTGAGGTGCCTGGCTATTTGCCTTGTAATGACCCTGCAGTGTTCTCTCCGTATTGGGTTAAGATTCGAGTGGGGCCTGGGACTTTGCATATGGGCCCTGTGAACTATGGACTGGGCAGTGTCCCTTTTTTATACACGTGTACAGATCTGTTAAATGTGTAAATCGCATTGTTGAATTTATTGTTGGACTGATTACATTCATTTTCGTAAATTCCTGTTGCCTTCGCATTATTCTGCAGATGTTCATGATCAAATTGTTTTTGTAATGAATTTGGTTGTGTGTATGGTGTGTGTGTGTGTCGGGTGTGTATTGTGCATGTGTGTGTCACTCTCTTTATCCTCCCTCCCTCCCTTGTGTGCCAGGTGGCTGTACTCACCGTTGTCGTCAAGAGCATCGGGAAAACTTGCACTTCTGGTTCCATGGCGGAGTGGTTCTTCCCTGTGCCTCCAATGGTGAGGCCTTTGACTTTTGTGCTCTGTTTCTGCCAGGCTTTTGATGGCGTTGGTACCGCTCCGGAAAAGGTGGCAGATTGCAGGGTCAAAATATGGTGTGCGGTACTTTGTCTTCCACCTGAGTGTAGGCGGCTACCGCCATGGTGCCTGTTGTTTCCACCCTGGCGGTCGGTGTGGTACATTGGCTGCCTGTAGGAGATTTCACCACCATGGTCATAATTTAGCGGTACTTACCGCCAGCCTGTTGGTGGTATTACCGACACTTTCTCACCGACCGCCAGGGTCATAATGAGGGCCTCTGTGTCTCTGTCTGTCTCTGAATACACGTCCGAGGTGAGTGACAGCTGGACTTTTTGCATTCCATCTGGACAGTCACACACAAAGTGAGCTGGGGTGTAACATTTGCATTCTGATGGCCCATCACCAGCCTTCCTGGGCTAGATGGGAATGAGGAGCGGACATTTACACCTGAATAGGGCTGTGCCTTTCTTCACACAAAGGCTGCATAGCCCCCTGTAGAGTGTCTGGAGCCTGGGGTGGAAGGGCAGAGGCCTTGTGCAACTCTTTGAAGTTTAAACCACTTTAAAGGCTCAACTGGGTAGAAGTACTGGACCACAAACCCCAGCAAAACAGTACACTTCTGGATCTGAGTACATTGTGCCAGGAAGAAGGACTGCTGTGCTGCCAGGAAGGACTGCCACTCTGATCAACTGCAGTGCTGTGCTTACCTGCTGCCTCTTGCGTGGGATTGAGAAGGACTGGACTTTTCTCTCTATATCCTCTGCAGAACCAATGACCCCAAGGCCTATTGACTTTTATCCTGTTCTGGAAGTCTCAGAGCCATCAAAGACTTTCCTCAACTCTGCTTCAACTGCTGAACTCTTCCACCTTCAGTTCTGCCCTGTCAATAGGTGCTAAACCCGTCCTGGGCCTAGTGAGGGGACTCTGTAGCTGCTTTTCTACAAAAATCAAAGCACAGAGGCCGTTGTGCCTCTCTGAACTGTTGCAATGCCCTTCAACACTGACACAGTGCAGGGACCTGACTGCGAGGTGCTGATTTGAGGACATCGCTGTGTGACTGGATGATGACACATTGACTGCATTGAGAAGGGGTTCAACACCAACGTGGGATCTAACAGCAAGGCTCGCTGACAATGCCTCTACACAACCGCTTGGATCAGAACTGAAGCATCAAGTTTTCATCGCTGACGATTGCTCCATCCAAGGTACTTTTTGAGCCTCCCTGCATGGGTCCTGTATCTGGCCTGTTCTCCAGCCTGAACTTTGAATTTACCCTGGACTAGCATGACCTTAAGTAACCTTTTACCGCTATTGACTTTGAAGCACTATATTTCAGTTTATTCTTTAAAAATTCATTTCACAAGTTCTACTTATTGGCTTATTGGTCTAGTTTTACTCTGACAAACAGACTCTATTTTTGTAAACTTGTCGGGAGTTATTTTGTGGTGTTTTTCACTGTGTTAGTGTAACTTAAGTGGTGCACAAATATTTTACACATTGCCTCTTAAGTTAAGCCTGACTTCCCTTTGCCATGCTATCAATGAGTGAGTACAGGATAATTTCGGCTGTGTATCTGACTTACCCTGATTAGGATGGTGGTACCCACCTGGACAGGGTGCATACCTCTGCCAACTAGAGACCCAGTTTTCAACACCACCCAGTGAATCTTTAATTTTCATTTGAGGCTGAAGATGGAGCCCCAGGGCCCCACAAACCCTGCCTACTCCCGTTGCGGGAAACAGACATTTTAAAAATGTTGGTGGGTGTCCACTTGGGGTCCCTACAAGCCACCTTGTATTGAGGACTGTGAGGGGAGACCTGGGGTCCCCATAGCCCCAACCGGCTCCCCAGCCAGCACCATACTGGGTGCTAACAGGAGCTTGCTCATTAACCTTGCTCGAGCCTGGGCATGAGCAACTGTTTTTGCACCTTCCATCCGGTGGAATAAAAAAAAAAATCTGCCCAGAAGAGTGTGGTAAAGTACACTCTCCCTGAACGAAACAGCAGTATCCCAGGAGATGGAGGCTCTGGTACACTGCTAAGATCTGGCCCCAGTGGATGGGGTCCTCGGAGCCGTTCATCATTTAAGAGAAGGTGGCCCAATGCACATCCCCCTCCACTTCTTTGATTTATTAGCCCCATGGATGGGGTCCCTGGGAAGTGTTCAAGACTCAGGGAGGATGGCCATGCGCCCACCTTCCCTTAATTCTAATATAGAAGTCCCTGGGTACTATGTCCTCAGCCCTCTGGACGACATGTGGAGGAAGGTCATGGGCATCCCTCCCATAGTTATAACCTGTCAGCACAGGTGATGCTGCAGCTAGGCCTTTAAGATGTTCACAGATGTATCTGCCTATTTTACAATTTAAGGACAATTTTGAGCTGCTGATTGACTGCCAGCGCAAGTAGGCTTGCTCCATTAGATAAAATGTATGCTATTATTGTCCGAGGTTTTGGATACATGGTTGTTGCGGGACAGTGAATAAAGAGGACTTGATGTAGAAGGTGGTCTGACTCTTATGATACTTTATTGACTGTGTCTTCCTTAATGACCCTTCAATTAGTCTCTTAATGCTTCTTTTCCTCAGGACTTTCCCATCTCTTAGGATCCAGGACGGCCATTCTTCAGGTTTCCCTTAGAGGAAGAAGATGGGTCAGGAGAGTGTTCTCTGTTATTTATACTATTTATGCTTTCACCATGTGATTATTTTGAGGGGGGAGTTATTGTGTCACCGTCACCATTTTTTGTTTTATAAAGATTGCTTATTTTGTCTGATGACTTCAAATGAGCAACATCTTAGGGTAAATCCTATTTTTCATTAGAAGTTAGTTGGTTCAGATGTGATGCTTAGGGGGAACAAACAAAAACAACAAAATTGTGACATGTATATGTATAACCAGGGGTTTGGTTAGTTATGTGCCTGCACTCACGTTAAGTAGATGCTTTCTCTCCCCACTTTCCCCAGATGTGGGTACACACCTGACCAAGCCACATTCTTTCTAGAACGTGGTGGGACAAGAGGGCTGAAGGGTGTCCTTCCTGCCGGTATGGCTTCTCTGCTTTTCCTCTGTCACCGTCTCAGGGGCAGGTTCTTCTCTGGATTTTCTGGTGCTTTTCACCTCAGGGTTCTCCGGGACTCTCCTCTCGTTCCAAGACACCGTCTCCACCTCGTCCTCTCTTGGCATCAGAAGCGTTCTATTCCTGGGCTGCCTTTAACCACACCTTTGCGTCTTCCAACCAAAATGTTCCTCTCCGTGCCTCAGGACATGCCCCTTAAAGAGTCAGAGTCTTTCTCACTTCCTCGTCACCACAACTTTGTGAAAGTAACGGATCCCAGGTACTCCTTCATGTAATATATGGCCTTTGAGGAATTCTTTCTCGAATGTAGCTGGTTGAAGGAAGCAGCCCAGCTTGAATGAGAATGTAGGAATGTCAGGGGTACTGTTCCTCTTCCCAGTGTCCTGCCTAACCTGACTATGTGTATGACTTATGTGGAAGTCACAAACCTTCGTTTCGTGACAATGCTTAAATTAATTTTAAAGTGAAAAAGTGGTGTAGGAAATATCTAGTGCAGTAACCACACTACCCAGATATACCAATTAAAGTTTCCAACATATCACTTTACAAAAATATGTTGCTAGGATGGCAAAAAAGATGCTGTTCTCTGCCAGATTGTGGCTGTATCACTAGCATGATGCATTATTCATGTTAGACTCTTCTTTTTTGTTTGCACTTTTCATGGTTTTATTTTCCTCTTTTACTAACTCAGTATTTTCTAGTTCCATGAAAATCTTCTTGGATTTTAAATTCACTTATTTATTTTTCCAAATAATCAATTTGTTTTCTTCCTGTTTTCTGGAAATCCTGAAGATTGCCAGTGAAATTGAATCACCATTACACCAAAGTCCCAGGATATACATAAGGATCACGTTTCATGGGCATATAGAAAAGAGACTATGCAGACCCTGGCTTTCTATCTGGACCCTTTATGAGTTCAACGGAATCCATTTAATTTTATGCCAATTTCAGAGCCTCCTCTTTAGTACGGAATTAATACCTCACATTTAATTCAAAACATTGACCTGTCAAGGAATGTAATAAATGGGGGTTGGTGTAAGTAGTGTGAGTTGCAGTAGAGTAATTACAAAAATTACAGGAATATTGTGCAAGATTATGAGAGTGTCCCAGAAGTTAGCACTATTTTCAGGAGCAGCAGTACTAGAATGAGAAATGTTTCCATGGAGCCAAGACCCTGATGAATGTGTGAATCCAGGTGAGGCTCGACCATCTAGTGACTGATGACACCTGTCCCTGACTGTTGCAGGGCGACTAGAAGAGAACAAGGGCCCATATTTATACTTTTTTTAGCGCCGCATTTGCGTAATTTTTTGATGCAAAAATGGTGCAAACTTGCAAAATATGATTGTATTTTGTAAGTTTGTGCTGCTTTTGCATCAAAAAATTATGCAAATGCAGCGATAAAAAAGTATAAATATTGGCCAAGGTGAGAAGTAGACTTACCTGTTGCATGAACTTATGACACTTAGGCTGACGGTAGAGACCTTAGAATATAAGAATAACACTTAGGGGGTCATTCTGACTCCCGCCGGCTGCGGTAACCGCACGCCCGGCGGGAGCCGCCGAATGACCGCGGCAGTCATTCTGAGTTTCCCGCTGGGCTGGTGGGCGACCGCCAGAAGGCCGCCCGCCTGCCCAGCGGGAAACCCCCTTCCACAAGGATGCCGGCTCCGAATGGAGCCGGCGGAGTGGAAGGGGTGCGACGGGTGCAGTTGCACCCGTCGCGATTTTCAGTGTCTGCCACGCAGACACTGAAAATCTATGTGGGGCCCTGTTAGGGGGCTCCTGCAGTGCCCATGCCAATGGCATGGGCACTGCAGGTGCCCCCAGGGGCCCCACGACACCCGTTTCCGCCAGCCAGGTTCTGGTGGTGAAAACCGCCACAACCAGGCTGGCGGGAAGGGGGTCGGAATCCCCATGGCGCCGTCGTGGAGGATTCCCTGGGGCAGCGGGAAACCGGCGGGACACCGCCGGTTTCCCGTTTCTGACCGCGGCTGTACCGCCGTGGTCAGAATGCCCATGGAAGCACTGCCTGTTGGCGGTGCTTCCGCGGTCGTTGGCCCTGGCAGTCCATGACCGCCAGGATCAGAATGACCCCGTTAGTCCTGATGAAGGCTCATTAACCAGGACCTGGAAGGGAGTAACACTCCAGGTGAGGGTTTTACTAAACAAGGGCTGAAACATGTTGACAATAATTAGTGATTAAGTGCCAGGATCTCATACCTGACCCTGAGACGCCTTTTAGAAGCTGCACTAACAGGGGAAACAGCAACAAGTTTTAATTTAATACTGTCCTGTGCATTCCATAACAAAGGAAATATCCTCTAAAAGCACAGAGGTAGCTTTAGGGACATAATGAAGTGGTTCCCTACATTATCGACATACACTTTATATTAAACTTCGGTCCCCAAGGAAAAAAGATTCTATTTTAGCGGATTGATTGAGGCTGTCGGGTTGCTGTATTATCTTAATCCGACAGGAACGACAGACCAATGATAAAGTATGCAACGAATAGATGGGTGAGGCATTTCCGTACATAACAACATATGCTTTAAGGCATAGTGAGAGGGTAGGTAACATATAACCTTGCTTCTGCCCTTCCTTTGGTGGATTCAGTATGACATACGTTTAAGGGACTGAAGAGAAGAACAGATCCCCTAGCTCTCTGTTTGTGTGATAGCACTATTTTCTTAGCCTCCTGTCCAACAAATCCCAGGATGAAACAAAACAGGAAGAAAGCAGCTAGCAGCTGCTTGCAATCTGTTCCTGTTTTTGTATGTAGGAATGTTTGCTCCATATTACTCCAATTTATGTGAACGAGCGTAATCGTAATGGTACTTTTTGGTAATTTCACACCAGAAGAGTAACGTGAAATTACTGAAATCACTCTCGTTACGCATCCGTAGTTAACATTTTGCCCAGGCCTAGTAATAAAATCCATATCATACGTATCAGGGAAAAATACCCCAAAAGATGCTACTGCCACATATCGTTATGCTGTAGAGATGATAAGTCAGCATGATTTGTTGCTTTTTAACATTAATGAAAAAACTCACAATTACTTACAGTCGTATTTTATTGTATATGTGTTTTTTATAATCTAGGGCGGATTACTAAATATGGTAGGTTGGATTTTTAAAGACATTACGACTTTATGGTAAATAACTATTCGAATTCCAATGACCCGTTCAATGATAACCAGTTATAGAAAGATGGTTGTTTGGTGACATGCTTCGTCCCACTGCGTTTCTCTCATGCAGTTTCTGGCAACACAACCAGTGCAAAAGGCCTGCCAGCTGTCACGCAGAATGTCCTTGCATATACTTTCATCATTCTGTTCATGTGGATGTACTGTTTCTTTTCCCAGCTCTATTATATGCAAGGGATGTATAATTTAAAAAGGCTTTGGGGAACTTTGCTTCCTTTACTCTACAGGTATTGTGACTAAATACATAAAATTGCTTCCTTTGATGCCATTTTATTCTTTAAGATTACATTTATATGTATGCTTCACAAACAAAACAACTTTTTTCAATAATACATAACTCAGAAACGTTTTTATTCTTCCTCGTGCCAACTCTTTAACACCCATAGCTTCCCTGCCATCTGTAAAAGGTGAAAAACAAAAATAATTAGTTTCTGCACTCAGCAGGTTTGGGAAGACACAATTTCCAGTCCCTGCTGATACTCTATATATTACTTCATTCTTCGAAGACAACACAATGGGTGCAAATATGTGCGTTGAAAGTCAAGAAAGTGATGAACTGAATATAAGTTGATTGCGTCAATTAATGTTAGTTGTATCAATATGAAAGCAGTAAATGAGTATTGCATCCTAAAATACATACATGTTGAAACAAAATCACCATGATATTCACGGACCATGCTATATTATAGGCATAAGCAAGAGGCATGGAAGTCACGCTGTCACTCAACAGTGATTGTTTCCCTTCAGATGCCAATAAAATGCTATCATTGTCCCGATGTATCAACGAATTTTCACCCGCTCAAAATCCACATTTTGAAAATTAGGAGGCTTTGTGCTGGTGGAAAGACACTTTGCAAGGAATAAAACTGCCACTGTGGGTCACAAATATCCTTGCAACTCCCAATATAAATATCTCTCTTTCTTGCAAGTTAGAAGAAGAAGGGTGGGAAAAGGGCATTTCTCTCATTTCATGCAATGTACAAGAAATGTATTGGAAAGTATTGAAGGGACTTTGAGTTTATAGTTCAGACAGCAATCATTCTTTTAGTGGATGCAGCCAGGAATTACGCCTTTTTCTGTACAACTTACACATGGGCATCATGGGGAACAGACAGTGGGCACATTCATATTCACCTGCCTTTTCAGATATCAATTTAAAATAGTGCCAGTATTTTGTGTTTCATCTTTTGTACCCTTTTAATTTACGTTTTAGGAAGAAAGTTTATTGAAAAATCATACAGTATACAATTAAAAAAAAAGAAATATATAAATACACTTGATAATAGAAATGAGATTAATACAACAGCAGTTCAATTTTTGAGAAAACATGTATCAAAAGAAAAAGAAAATACTTTAAATATATTAATACTCTAAAACCAAAGTATATATGCATATAATAAAAATATTATTATAAGAGATAGTTAAATATGGGTATGTACATTAGGATAGGGAGAAAAAGAAAGACAACAATTCATGGTGGTTTAGTGAGCTCCTCATTTGTAGGAAAATGATTACATGTAGAATAAGCCAAATAGTTTAAGTAATTTGTGAGAGGTACCCATAGCATGTCTCTCTTAATAGCAAGGGATAAAGGGGAGACATAAACTCTATCCAGCCTATGATTGTGGCATACACCGTACTACCAAGCTTGAAAGGATAATTGAGATGAATCCTTCAAATTTTTCGTAATTTGCTGAAAAACAACATCCAGTAATAAATCGAACAATATAATAGAAGTTTTGGGAAAACTAGACCAGTCAGCTGGAAGGCTACCTAGAAATATGTTGGCAAAACTCATGGGAATTCGAGTTTTAAAAATAGTATTAATTTGACTCCATACTTTAATCCAAAATTGAAATGTATAGCAACATTCAAAAAGCATGTATTTAAGTCCGGAGATCGGCGTTTTACAGGACCAACAAGAGGACGGGAGGTTAGAATTTATTTTATGTACAAAAGAAGGTGTTGTTAATAAACTATTATTATAGATAAAGAACAAAGTTTGAATTGTGTTAGCTGCTCTAGAAGACTTCTGTATTTTAATCCACACTCTATTCCACAAAGAAGGTGAAAGTGAAATATCCAGATCCGTTTCCCACTGTGTTTCTTTTACAGACTTAGGTCTATCTTTAGGAAGAGCTGTAAGAGTTTGATAAAGACAAGAAGCTGATGCGGATTTTAATAACAAATTCTTAATTGGAAGAGAACGGACGGAAGGTGTTTGCTGACCTGCAAAAGATTGATATAAAGTATTAGAGCATCATATTTTTTATGAAAAGAGGATGGAAGTGAAAAAAGAGATTGTGCCTATACAAAAGAAAGCGAGGAATCATTTTCAAATAATTGATATACCCATTGTAGCCCCTTCAAATGCGACAATTTCCAATAGATGTTTCTATTATTCAACTTAATGAGTTTATTGTACCAAATTGACGAATTTAGAAACTTCGCTTTATCATCAATGTGTGTACCAAAAACAGGCTGTAAAATTCGATAAGAGTTATTCAAAATCGGAAGAGAGATAGAAGCTGGTTTATTTGACAGAGTCAATATCTCCGGAAATGTAAAGGGAGCAACAAAAGACTTTTCAACGTCAACCCATAAGGGTAAAAAAATAGAATCATCATCCTTCAATAAACAAGAAGCTTGCTTAAGGGAAAAAGCCATATGATAAGAGCAGAGATTCGGAAAATTAACCCCTCCATTGCATTTATGGTTCATTAACTTTTGAAGAGACAATCTGGGTTTCTTATTATTCCATAAGAATTTCATTAAAAGGTAATTCAACTTCTCAAAATAAAGATTTGGAATATTAATTGGAATGTTTGACAAATAAAAGAGAATAACAGGGAGTAACATCATTTTGAGAGAATCCAATCTACCCCACCAGGATAAAAATAGAGGGTTCCATTTAGAAACGAGAGAGTCAAGATCAGAAAATAATTGCAAAAAATTACAAGAAATTATGGGGGTTATTCTAACTTTGGAGGAGGTGTTAATCCGTCCCAAAAGTGACGGAAAAGTGACGGATTTACCACCAGCCGTATTACGAGTCCATTATATCCTATGGAACTCGTAATACGGCTGGTGGTATATCCGTCACTTTACCGTCACTTTTGGGACGGATTAACACACCTCCAAAGTTAGAATAACCCCCTTAATCTTTAAAAGTGGGTTTAAACCACAGTCCTGGATATTTGATTTTATCATTATTCCAATGAAAATGTATTAAAGGATTGAAAATCTTCAGGTAAACAACATTTATTTAGTGGGAGTATTTCACATTTGTCTTCATTTAACTTATATCCTGAAATAGAAGTAAAGAGCTGTACTTTGGACAGAAAAGAAGGAACTGAAGATTTCGGATTTGATATAAAAAGTAAGATGTCATCTGCATAAGCCAAAAATGTTATCTGTTTTTCCCCATAATGGAAACCATGCAAATTTGGATTAGTTCTAAGCTTCAATAAAAAAGGATCTAAGGTGTAGGAAAGTCCTCCATTTTGCCCTGGTCACCCCCACACTTTTTGGACAGGTACTGGTGGTTACTGACTCTTGGCTGTGCCCTGGGTACTGCTTACCAGTCCCAGGGCCAGTGCTCTGTGTAAAATGGATATGCAAATTAGGCTAATTATAATTGGCTAAGTTAACCTACCTATAAGTCCCTAGTATGTGGTAGGGCATGTAGGTTTAGGGACCACAGCATAGGTGGTGCACACCTAGGTGCACTGCTGAGGTGCCCAGTGTCATTTTAAAAGCAAGCCTGCCTTGCTGGCTGCTTTTAAATTAAAGTTATATGCAAATTCGACTTTGGAATTAAAAGTACTTCCAAAGTCTTAAACTACCTTATTTTTACATATAAGTCACCCCTAAGGTGTGCCCTATGTGACCCTAGGGCTGGGTGCCATGTAACTATAAGCAGGGACTTTATAAAAATAGATTTATAAACCCTGGTGAGGTAAAAACAGCCACATTCGTTTTTCCCTCATTGAAGTAAATGGCCTTCATAGGCTAGAATGGGGAGACTTTATTTTAAATTTTAAAGTCTCCTTAAATGTTGCATACCAAGAATTTGGTATCAAATTAATTGTTATAATAAATCCCACAACTTCCAGTTGTTGGATTTAATATAACTTGTTCAGGTAAAGAGTTTTAGACTTTACCTAAAAAGTTGCCAATTTCAGCCCTGCATTGTTTTTGCTGCTGTGCTCTGATTGGCCAGCCTGCAGCAGCTTAGTCAAAGCTGCCTTGATGAGGTGTGAAGTGGCCTGGCTTCACACAAAGGAATGTGCTTGGGGAGAGAATCTCCCCTCAGCAGATGGTGAGGCAGGAAGGGGGAGGGCTGCCAAACTGGTCTTCAAAGGCAGAGAAGGACATCTGGAGCACCCAGCAACACCCCCACATCCTGCAACCCCAGACAACTAGGTGCCCCCTTGATTAGATTAGGAGAGGGCAGGAGAGGGGTGTGTTTATGATTTTTAGCCACACCAGTGGGTGGGCTCTGCCAGATGTAACCTCCAAAAATCAGATTCAGCCATGTTGGATTTTTAGAGACTGTTGCCTTTTGGGATGGATTTTTGCCACACTTCCCAGGAAGTAGTCATCACAGGGGGACGACCCTGTACCTGATTGGAGAACCAGGACCCCCCTGCTTTTCACCCAGGAGCAAGGATAAAACTGGCAGACCTGCCCCCACACCTCAGATCCCTGCCAGATTTCAAGAAGAAAAGAACTAAAGGAGAAGAAGGACTGCCCTGCTGGACCCCTGGCCTGCACCTGGAACCTGCACTCAGAAGGACTGCACCAGCTGCACACTTGGGCTTCACCACAAGAAGGACTTTGCCTGGCTTCAACTGGTTCAAGGAGGGACTCCCTGTTTGCTACAGGTGAAAAATTGCTAACCAGAGTCCCCCTGCACCAACTCCTGAAAAGTGACCAGCTGACCACTGTCCAGTGGCCAAAAAGGAGTTTGCGCCAGGTGCATTCTGGGAGTTGAAGTCCGCACCCCCCAAGGACCATCACAGAACTTCTGGACCCTTGGGGTGAGCTGTGGACCCCAAAAAAACCTTAAAAGAACATCTGGGTGAAGCCCCAGAAGTTTGGAGAAGATTTGAGAAATTTTGTAAAAAAGCTCCAGAGAGGGACCGACCCGCCGCGGAAATTCTAGCCGGCTTGCCTCAACCGCGACCCGGCCTGACTTGGAGGTTCGTCCCGGTAAAGAAAAACCTCCGAAAAAGAGACTAAGTCCGAAGGTAAAAAGTTGACCGGGACCTCCCAGCCATCGTATCCGAGAAGGGCTCCATGGACGTCGGATCAAGATCCAGGTTTACCCCGGTCGAAGGATTTTCACCTCGAAAAAATGACTAAGTCCGAAGGTAAAAATCTCCACAGAGGAATCCAGCATCGCGTATCCGGAGAAGGGCTCCAGGAGGTCGGATTCGACTGGCAGGTTCGTCCCGCTGAAGAAAATCTTCAAAATAAAGACTAAGTCAGAAGGTAACTTTTTAACCGAGGCCTCCCGCGACTTGTAGCCGAGCAGGGCTCCATCGCGGTCGGCCTGAAACTTTGACTTTGCCCCGGTCGTGGTGCAACCAGATGACCCGATTGGCGCTTTTTGTTTCTAAGCGCTAGAAAAATAATAATTCTTTAAAAATTCATATCTCCGGTTCCCTTTATCCGATTGTATTTGTTTTTGTGTCATTTTAAAGATAAAAATATGAACTATTTTTATAAATTGGTTTTGGATTTTTAAACTGTTTCCTGTGTTTTATTTGATTACTGTTTTGTGATATTTGAATGCTTTACACACTGTCTCCTAAGTTAAGCCTTGACGCTCGTTGCCAAGCTACCAAGGGTTGAGCTGGGATTAATTTACTGAGACCTAACTGTACCTAGGTGGAGGTTAGTGGCTTGTTGCTAGGTGTAGGTACCTACCTGCCCTTACCAATAACCCATTTTCCAACATAAGGCAAGAACAAAAACAAAGCGGTGACAATGGACAACCCTGACGAACTCCTCTATGGAGTGAGAACGAGGGAGAAGTAAGATCATTTAGAAAAATAGCTGCTTTAGGAGAGGAATATAATAACAAAATAAAATTTATGAATTTAGCTCCAAAGCCACACCAGGAAAGTGTTGAAAAAATAAAAGACCAATTAACCCGATCAAAAGCTTTTTCAGCATCCAGAGCTATTGCAGCTAGAGCGACTTTATATGCCACGGACTTACTTAAGATATTAAAAAATAGGCGCATGGTGTCCGATAATAGGTGTCCTTTAATAAGACCAGACTGCTCTTTACCAATTAATTTGGGTAGGAGCAATTCCAAACGCATATCAATAATTTTTGCAAAAATGTTATAGTCTAAATTTATTAGAGATATAGGCCTATAATTCTTACAAAGCTTTGGATCTTTATTATCTTTTGGTACAAGGACTATTAATGCTTCCTGGAAAGACCCTCCAGAGGATTTCACTTCAACAAAATGGGTAAAAAGCTCTAATAATCTTGAAACCAATAATTTAGAAAACCTTAAAAAAAATTCAATAGTAAAGCCACCAGGTCCTGGGGCTTTACCTTTTTCAATATGTTTTAGTGCACTAAGAATGTCATCAATAGAAATATAATTATCAAGCTCAGAAAAATCAGAAGTGTGAAGTACAGGTGGGTTTATGGTAAGCAAGTATTGATCAAGAAGATCCTGAACTGCAACAGAATCAGGGGTATACATTGGGTGTACATTGGGTGTAGAAATAAGCACATTCATCCAAAATTTCTTCATTCTTATGTAATAAAAGATTGGAGGAGTTATAAACCGATCCTATCTTTGTTCTATCTTTTTTTATTTTAAGATAATTTGCTAAAAGTTTTCCAGATTTATTTTGGCCCCATAATGCTTAGCGCTAGACTGAAGAAGATAAGAATTAGCGATATCAGTCAAATTTTTATTGAAAGTGAATTTAGCTTGAAGTAAGTAATTAAGACAACTTGTAGATTTGGAGGAGTAATAAAGATTCTCTAATTTTTTTATGTGATTCATCAAATCAAGCAATCTTTTTTTAGCCGTTTTCTTTTTGTTGGCAACATAGGATATAATAAAATCCCTAGAGACTGCTTTGAATGCATCGCACATAATTTGAACCTATATCTGAGGGGTATCATTATCTATGAAGAACTGTGTGACAAATTTCTCAAACAGCTGAGTAAAATTCTCATTGAGAAGTAGTGAATTGTTAAATCTCCATCTGTTACTTGGCGGATTGTGTGCGATAAGACCAAGGTCCATTCTTACAGGAGCATGATCTGAGATTAATATGGAACCAATCTTCGAACTCAAAACATGTTGTACTGTTGAAGTAAGCCTCAGCAAGGCCTACTAGTGCAAGGGGTTCGCCCTTCTCTGCTCAAAGTCCTCAGACCATATAGGAAGAAGTTGGCACAGAAACTGAAATAAAAGATAAAGTTTATTAAACTTTAAGAGGTGGTACTACAGTACAAACAGCACCCTTCGGTAATGTTTGAAGTAGCACACTGAACAAAGAGAGAGTGGTCCTTTTATATCCACGCAGGGGCTAAAAGAAGGTGGTACAATTATAGAAGCAAGACTTATATACATATAAGGTCATATGGAAATGCACCGTCGACAGGTAGGAGGGGCTAACAGTTCTCAAGGACTAGTAGACACATTACTGTCTGTTACTAATTACTAACAGCTGCAGACCTTACTGGGCATGTGCGAAAGTAGGGGATGCTAAATATAACTTGTCACTAGACAGATTTTCAATTGTAGTTAACAGAAAGGTAGGACAGAGCACATGGCAGCATGTGGCAGAGAAAATGGCTGCCATGAATACAAATGGATTCTGCGAAATGTTCACAATAGTTGCTAAATACAAGATGTCTTCTGCTAATGCTTATTCTAATTTCTACTAAATTACAACAGTACAAGAGGTTGTGAGACAAACAGAAAATCAATTCTTGATTGGGAAAAATGTACTGGGGAAAATTCCTGTAGTGTGGAATTATACAACCTCCAAACATCCGTCAATGCTCTTTGTTGAATCATGGAGGTAAACTGTGAAAAGATGGTGGATGGAACAAATAGAGAAGTGGATTTGCGATCAAGAAAAGGGTCAATAACCATGTTATAATCACCTCCAAAAATCAATTATTCATCTGAAAGAGTCGTTAACTTAGCTAATATTTCAGTCCAAAGGGACTTATCAGGTTGGATTGGCACATAAACATTAAATATGGTGAGAGGTACTTTATTAATATTCATTGAAACTATAACCCATCTACCCTGCTCATCAGAATCTTGAGAAATATCAGTAATGTTCAAAGCCTTATGACACAGTATAGTAGCCCCATTTCTTTTCCCAGTACTCGGAGATGCAAAAACATATCCTACCAATTGTCTTTCAAGTTTAGCTACGTCATCAGCTGTTAGGTGAGTCTCTTGCAACAGAGCAATATCAACTTTCAATTTTAAGATATGTGTCAAAACTCTCTGACGTTTTACTGGGGATCCCAAACCTTTAACATTCCATGAAAGAAATCAAATTGTCATTTAATATACAGAAAATGTAATATGACTATGAAATTAATGCATATAAGCCACTTATCAATATGGAGAAATTGAACCAAAAGAAAACATTTGTTATCCAGAAAAAGAACAATATAGCTGAACAAGAGCATGAGAAAATAGAAAAAAGATCAGAAAAGGAGGAGAAATTAAGAGCAAAAGAGGTAAAGTAAGAGAGAACAAAGATAACAAAATAAAGAAGAAAACATGAAAACATGAAAACTACAGAAAAACACACAATGAGTAATAAAAACATACCTATAAGACAAAAAAAACAATGTGAGGGTGGTGAAACCACAAAGGAAGATGACATAACCTTCACTCCACGACCGCAGACACGAAGGGAAGAGGGACCCGGTCACATAGGTTGCTACCACAAAAGACGGAAATGTAAATGCATGAAAATCTAAAAGGAGAGAAACATATGAAACAATGAAAACCGTGGACAATTGAAACAATTTAAGATTTCAAAAACCAAAAATGGGCATATCCATTAAACAAGAGGATAATTGTAAAACAGAGAAACAAAATTATACAATATTCAAGTCTCTGATATTTTGGAAGTGTCCATTGTGTTGCTCCTACAAGACTCAATAAACCGCTGTAGTAAAACTGCGTCTTCATATGTTGTGGTCTTATTATTGTAGGTCACCTTGAACAAACATGGATGAAAGAGACCATACCGAGCATTAAGTACCTTCAATGCCGGACGCATATCCAGAAACTTCTTTTGTTTGTTCGCTGTTGACTTAGCATAGTCTTGAGCGAAAAGAAGAGTAGAATCTGACCACGTGATCAGACCTTTAGCTTTTGCTGCTCTGAGAACCTTTAGCAAGTCTATATACTCCAGAAAATAAAGTATTATTCCTCTTGGTTTCTTTGATGTCATAGCCAAATGTGAGGGATGACCAAGTCTGTGCGCTCCTTGTATATTCAAGACAGGCGAAGTAAGGAGATCCAAAATCTTGGTCAGAGATGTTTGAAAGAAAGATAGAGAATCCGAGCCCTCAATTCCTTCAGGTAAACCATAGATACATAGATTATTCCTACGATTTACTATATCCTCTGCCTTTTTTTTAACATAGTAACTTCAGACTGCAGAGATTGAATAACCGTCACAGAATACTCAAGCACTTCCACTCTTCGATCCACACAAGAGACTCTGTTTTTCACAAGAGACCATTTGTCGTCCAATAACTGTAACTGTTTGTTTGTATCCTCCATATATGGTTTAAGCGCTCTTATTTCTTCAAGGAGTAACTCCATAGAAATGGTATCAACAACTTTAAGAGGAGATGGAGGATCCTTTTTAGCTCTCTTATTCGAGGACATCGGAACCAATACAGGAAGCTTGGACGATACTTTATTAATAGCAGTAGGAGGAGAAATAGGCGTTGAGAGTGTAGCGTCAAGAGTAGTAGACCTGGCGTTCTCCATATTTGATAAAGGATCAAATGAGTATGACAAAGAAATATTTTCAGAACCTTTATTGCTCTGTACTTTGTTGATAGTCAATTGAAGGTTCCTAGATCTACTCATAAGCAAAAATTAATAATTCTGCCCAAGATATATTAAAACATGTGTTTTATGAAGGAAGGTTCATCTCAAAAAGGAGAACAGCCCAAAATTCTCCTTAAGCTGGACCAAATCATCCAAAAAGGAATACACTGTGCATAAAGAGTCTAAATATACATCCATAGACCAAAAAAGTGCAAAAAGAAACACTCAGAGTTCGATAAATAGAGTAAAAACTGAGTCATGAGGTGAAAAGTGAAAAAACAAAATGGCGGTCGCAATAATTTCCTCAGAGAAATGTAAGTTAGTGATAAAAGGCACAAAAAATACCTTTTACTGCATTTCAAGGGGAACTATGCTGTCCAGGCATATTCCCCTAACTTTTCCCCTCTTCAGCAGCATTAAAATCTTCAAAAGGAAGCAAACCAGCTCCCTGTACCTCCGTCGCGATCACGGAGCTCCGGTGAAGGCGGCCATCATCTACGGTGCAAAGCCACGCCCCCCATCTTTTGTACCCTTAACTGAAAGTGTTTGCAATGTTTACACCACGTAAATGCCACTATCTCTCATAGAGATTTGTGGGTGAAATCCTCCCTATGAGTGTTGATGAGGCAAGATTTGTGTGACACTATGCAACTATATTCTGTGCGTTGCATGGGGACAGAAGACAAGATCACACACACACTTTTCAGTGTTATATGTTGCTGCTTTAAAATGCATTCTTAGATTAAAAGCAGTATTTTCTCATAATGATGGGAGTGCCAAGCAGATGGAACACTGAGTGCTGCACAGGGCTAGAGCGGCCCTATAAAGATGTTCCATGTAGGTTCCAGGATACGTGTTCACCACAAAAGTTTCAGACAGACTTCACAAGACTCTGAGGGGACCTGGCTAACGATCCACGGTAATTCCTCAGTAGCACATCTCCAACATAAAATAGATGTAAGCAAAACTCCATGTAGCAGCTACGCATTACATTTACATCATCTAAAACACACACCTCTAGCTATGGTTTGTCCTTCCTTTCGAAACTTTATACCTTTCCCTTCAAAGAAATCACTAACTACTCCAGAGGTACAAATAGCACAATATCAACAAGTGTAAGCAGCACAACCTTCCAAAGATTTCTTCCATAGAACTATGCCCTTGCATTTGAATCCCAACCACTCCTGCACATTAACTAGGAAACACCATGGGCCTCATTTACGTAGCACTAGCGGCACACTATACCACCGGAGCATCATTTGTTTTGATGCTCTGGTGGCACAGTGTGCCATTCCATATTTACAAGGCCACACTGCCACCTTTTCATGGCCTTGTATATATGGGCCCCTTTTAAGCATAAAACTGTGTGAAAGGGACATTCCATGGCAGTTGCTTTGGGTGTTTCCACGCAACACCCATGGAACACTAAGGAATCTGTTGCGTTCCCAAATTTACAAGTCTGGGAATGTGTCAGATTCCTACAATATCTCGGTGGTGTTGAAGAGACGCAACGGGGAGAAATATCTTTATTTCCCCTCCTTTTTTTACTCTTTCTATGTGTGCTGCAGGGGAAAACACCTCTTTTGATTGTTTTTGTGCAGGAAGGTGTCCCTTCCTGCACAAAAACAATCAACCCCAAAACGTCTAATTACCTAAGGGGTAAAGACAATCCCGATTTTATATTGAAGAGTGTTGAATAATGTCAACTTCTTCACTAAACTGGTTTAGACATTTTTCACTGATTTACTAAAAAGGTTTGGTTTTTTTCCAATAATTTAACGTTACTTTTTTTTTTTTGATCATTTGCTTCACATTCACCATAACATTCCCCAGAGAATAACTTTTCTGCTCGGCTCCAGCTACCAAGTGGGAGCCAAGGAATTTTTACAAACACCAGTTTGCCCTTTCAGTGGTTGGAGTGTATTATATCTGCAGGTGCTCTGTCAAAGGGCACATCAGTGTGACCTTTGTCCCTCATTGCTAAGTGATGGGATTATTTTCTATAGTGTTTAGCACTGGGTGAAAAACAAGTATACTTTTTGTATTGCTTATTTTGTCACGCTAACACCTACCTTTGCAAATGTTTTCATTGTTGATCATCCCACTGTACTATAGAAAAGTCGATCAGGGATTTTGTGACTTCTCAAAAGTTTACTACATTTAGCCTTTTGTTTTGGAACAAGTGAATGCCTGGTTCCACCATAGTCAAATGGCTGAAAGGATGGCCACTTCCATTGTGTCCTCTTATGCAGTGCTTAGTTTGTAAACAAAAAAATAAGTGTGGGAACCCTTGTCAGGAGGCCATTGTACCCTTCACCACCCATGGCTAATGACAATGCTGCCAATGACAATACCCATACACCTACTAACCATCCTGCCACTATGTGTGTGACAGTTCAGTCTGTCGAGGCCCCCAAAGCTAAAATAATGGGTTTCCAAGCTGGCATTATTTGTTTTTCCTATGTACTGATATAATAAACAATTGTTGGCCTTCTCATTTCTAAAGTACACAGACAGCACAACCATGTGGAAGCTGTCATAAGTGCCATTGTTGGTAATTAAGTGATAAGCACCTGAACACACCAGCTCAAATTAAACACTGCTCTATGGGAAAATAACAATTATGCCAGCTACTAGAGCAATCATCATCAAGCTAAATATAGGCTTCACACCTTTCCACTGTTTGAGACCTTTATGAAATATTGATTTTGCACTCCTGGTTAACCCATATGCTTCAAAAAGTAATTGCAAGTTTTGTAACTGGTTTGATCACATTTTGGGCCTGATTTATACTTTGTTGTCATTTTATGACGTAAAAGCGGCAAAAACTTACAAAATATAATTGAATTTTGTAAGTTTGTGCTGCTTTTGCGTCAAAAAGTTATGCAAATGCAGTGCTAAAAAAGTATAAATCAGGCCCTATGTGTGATATATTTGCCTTCTACTTCTTTACATTTTTATGTTTAAAAAAATAGATGCAGTTAACAATTATCATCTACCAACTATACAATAATTATCCATAAATTATATTGTGATGCTATCCATTGCATTTTTATGCATCTATCGTTATTTTATATGGTTATGAATGTTTTGCACATTTTACTGTAACTTAAACAAGAAATATTTAAAGAAATATCTCTTATTAGTGAAAGTCCTAGTCTCTGAAAGTTTGAACTTTTTGGACTTAATGAATATAAGTGATGTATTACTTTAATAATTTAGGAACATTCTTTTTAATTTACTGCACTGATTAAAAGTGTACTGAATTAGATATTGCACGTATTTCAATTTAATATCATGTAATGTGAATCAATCCTAAACGTGAAATACCTAATTTCTGTATTAGAGAGGAAAACTTCATCTCCAGAAGAGTGATATGCTAGAACAGCAAAAGCATTATACGCTCCCTACCAAAGTGGCAAGGTAACGTTCTACTGCAGAAAAATCATATGGCTTCAATTATAAATTGGCTAATTTACCAGTAAAAATAATGACATAATTATGTTTATTAAATACAGTGTTCTAATAAGAAATATGCCTTTAAAAAATAATATATGAAGGATATTTTGAAAGAATGGCATTCACAGTAATTAAAAAATGCCCTCTCTAATTTTATGTAGCTTCTATTTTATATAACTTGCAAATATTCTTAGAAATAGCTATAAATTTGTATGTGGTTTATATTTATGCAGAATAAAAGAGTGCATACATCTCTTGCAGAAGAAAATGTAAATAAACGTGACACCATCCTGAAGGATCAATATAATTTTCTAACATAAATTCCACGTATTACTCCAAAAGAAATATCAAAATGGGTGCTGCTGTAAGAATACCACAACTGTATTAACAATCAGGATGTGCTGTCTCCTTCTGGGCCAAGGCTCATTTTAATTGGTATCCACAGAGGACAAGGGAACCAATCTTAATTACTGAAAAAAAAAATATCTTTTCATAGCTCAGGGACCAATTCTGACAGTTTGTGCCTGCTTTGTTAGTGACATAGGCTGTCATGCTTTGAAACCGTGGCTCAGTCTTCCAATGCAATGGAAACAGCCTCATTTTCAAGGTTGCTAAAGTGATTCTGTAAATGCATCTGTGAGAAGGTTCAAGCACAGAACCACAGTTTTTTTACTCATTTGTGTGGGTAATACGTCACATGCAAATAAGTGAACAGTCCATTGGGATCGTGCAAGCCTATAAGGTGCACCTACGTTTTTTCTGTTTAAGAAAGGGTGAAAAAACATCAGTGGTCCCTTCTGCAAAACACTGACACAAATGCCTGTTGTGCCAGCTCCGATCTGGTTTCCTATAGAATCAGATATTGTCTCTGGGGACCCTATCTTCCAAGTCCACCACTTTTTGCTTGCGATGTCAGATATCCAGGCTGCAGGAGTATGCATAATCCAATCGTTCTTCCACATGCAATGTACATTTTTCCACACCATTGTTTCACGAGTGTCTTCACTTTGGCCACAAATTCTGAAATATATGTGTCGATGAAATCAGCCTTGAGTCCACCACGTGATCTCCTTAATAATAAGACTCATTGAGTTTTTTCTAAATGAAAAAGGCCAGAGGCTTCCCTCCACCCCACGAACTCCATGAAGAGAAGTTGTTGAGTGGCCTTACTGCTCGCCATTGGAGCACCTGGAATGCAGCTGGAATGAAGTTGTATTGTCCTTGTTGGAGGATGGGGTCCGGAGGGCTCAAAACAAGGTGGATACTGTACTGAAGTGCAACTTGGGCCACCAGGAGGTCATGATTTGAGGAGGTGCTATTCGCGCAGTTATGGTGGAGCCGGACTTCAGCCTCTGCCCATCTCCACCTCTGGAGGGGGTGCTCCCTGATTGGTGGGAATGGCTAAGGGTGAGAATATCTTAGGATAGGCCGAATGGATGGGCCGAACCACAGTGGAGACAACCCTCACTGCCCCTGTTAGTTCCTAGCAGGAGGAGAGCCAATCAGTACACTGAGAGGGGCAATTATATAGCCTCCAGGGACATTGCTGTTCCAAGACCGCAGCTTATCAGCAGGACGGGGTGCGTGAGCTCTCAGGGCCTCCCTCATGGTTTTATGGACACAGAAGTACAAAAAGGCAGTCTCCAATCTGCCCCTTGAGCCCTCATGCTTACCACATCAGATGATGATTGTGGGTTGGGCTGCTGCAGAGCGTCTGTTCATGGATGTGAGGCTTGTGGAGATTAGGTTGACCAGCAAGGAAGAGGTGGGGCCCCCAGTGCAGATCACTACTTCCCCAGTGCGTCTTGTTGAATGGGGTGGGAAACAGGAAGGGGACAAATGCTGCAAATAAAGCAGGGGCCATAATTCCAAGCATCCACCCCATGATATACAGACTGAGAGAGTGGCAGGCCCCAGGCAGTGCTCTGAGGGCCTGCATCAATGGTGCTGGGGAAAGGCCAGAGGTGAAAGCCAGCAAGAGAATGAGGCCAACACTGTTATTTGTCCATTTGTGGGCTGGAGATGGCCCTGATGGGCAGGACCCAGGGCAATGCTGCGGGCCGCAAAGGAAGCAACGGTCTCTGTATGCACACAGCTGTCTCTTTTTGTGGCTTAGTCTGGATCTTACCACTGACAAATCTGCATAGACATTTTGGACTCCATGTTGACAATACCCCCATGGAGGAAGCTCAGTGGAGGCGATGCAGTTTGTTGGCCACTGTGTCTCTGTGCTGAGACAAGAGGCGAGGTGTTTGGCATCCCAGGACTCCGGACATTACATTGTACGGCCACCCTATCCTTGAACTAGGGGCCTGACTAAGGAGGGATATTGCTCTTTGAAAGGGGTCCCCAAAAATTGCTTGAACCGGAGAATGTTTCTTCCTCCCCAGAGAGTTTGAGGTCCCACGAGCACCCTGAAGGCCGTTTTATGCCTTATTTCCTGCTGTTCTTGATGCTCTCTATTTATCATTGCAACCCGCCTTGCCTGCTCACTTGCTCTTTTCCATCAATCCACACTAAGTCCTCTGTGTTTCCTTGGTGAATCAGGACAGCAGTGAGTGGGGAGTGTGCTGGAGTATGTGCAGGAGAGAATGGAACAGAAGCAGAAGCAATAGGTGGAGTAAGGTTCCTGTTGATGGAAACAGCGGTCAGTGAAAATGTACGGAGGGCATACTGAGGACTCCCGAGGCATATTGAGACATATTGAGGTCTTGCATTAGTACCCCTTGGCCCTCCCTCTGGATAACAAGGTGAGGTTCAGCAGCATGCGAGATAGCAGTACTTTACCGGAATAATCCAGAGTTTTTGATCAAGCAAGGGGTGGGACAGTGTTGATAGTTTCCACTGCTTATTGGTTGAGCCGCAGTTCACAGAAGCAGCCCAGTGAGTTCCAGGTGCAGCTTGTAGCAGGTGTGCCTCCTCTTCCCCCATTCCCACCTACCGATTGTACTTTGACTTCTGAACATCAGTTCTAATGAAAAAACAGAGTAATAGAAGAAATAGGATATACTCATGACAAACTATTAGCAATCCTGTGGTGCAGCCATGTGTGCTTGTGCCCCACCCTTTCCTTAGACATAACAACGTAAGACCCAAAGTCTAAGAGAATCCAAGACTAAGGGGTGTTGCAGCTCAAGGTAGTGGAATCAAAACACATGGTATGCATTGAAACAAGGAGCCCATAAGCATATTAGGGAAAGTAAAGCCAAATAAGAAAGCAGATGGAAGTTTGCACATGGCACTTGAGGTCAATCAAAATAGAGTTTAACCACAGAAATAACAACTAGCAAGGTAATGTCTACCCAATAGAGATAAATACAATCACATTGAAAGAACATAAAGAAAAATAAAGTTAATTTAGTGATAAAGAAGTAAAGCAAATATCGCCACTGGAGCCAACAAGGAGGTCTGGGCATTCTTGTAGGACCCAAATTCAACCAAAGAAAGATAGAAAGATGAAAGCAGCTAAAGCCAATCCAACTACTGATGCTGTAAGACCATCTAGCTGCTGATGATTCTCTCACTGTAGCATGTCAGGGGCTTGTTTTGTCAGATATCACAGGAGCTTCAATTACACGCAGAAATACCACTGTACCTCAATCAACTAATTCAGATTGCTTTAAAAACCCTAGAAGAACTTCTGAAGCAAGTGGAATTTTGTCAAATTCCACAGATATGCCTGGGTCAAAGTAATTGGAAATTCAAATAATACCAGCCAATGGTATAATTCACTCAGTTGATATGATATTAGTTGAACATAAGGATGATGATATTATGTGTAAAGAGAAAACAGAAGATGGAATATTGACATTCTCAGCCTCAGTACTCCATCAACACCCAGTGATTACCATAAAGGCTCAAGTTCATTGCAACTCAGAGAGTATTTCATGATCCCATTGTCAACCATGGGTTAAATCAGCAATAGGACAGTGTGTGACTAAATCTCAAAGTGAACCATAAAAGGAATTCTTCCACACCCCTAAGTGTCATTCCAGGCAACACGAAGTCTTGATCCATTGCCGGAAAAATCCATCATTGAGCTGTCCTCAGGTATAGACCTGGTCTCAAACTAACAGGCGGCCTTATCCATGGAGCAGTCTGTTTAAGGTTTTATGAACCAACATGAGTATCAAAGACCCTAATAACTACATCCACAGGGTTCAAATCTGTAACTGATCTATTTAGTCCAATTGTGAAATCTGTAACTGATCCATTAGTCCAATAAAAAATATTGTAAGGGACCAGCTTGATTTAAACCCCATCCTTACACAGGTAAAATAATCTTTAGAAGCTGTGGGCCAGTAGAGACATGGTTGATTACTTGGTCTCTATAAGCAATTCATGCAAATCAGCCAATATTCCCTTTTGGAAAAATACAATGAAAGTAGTCCTGTGAATGGTGGCAACCAAAAATATCACTTGCAGGCCCAACCGGGTGTTTGGGGGAAAATGCTAAATACTATGGAAGTGATAATGGCTGCGCTTATCTTTCACTCAGATAACAGTAATATTCAAATACACTTGCCTAATTCACTTGTGGTATATGTTGCGGGGATAGACTCTAAACTACTGAAATTGGCTAATCTCACTCTGCTACTGGATTCAAGCTAGCCTGGCTGATGAAGGGTGAAACCCTGAAACCGGTCCCAGGATGCTTGTTTCCGGTCCAGTGAGGACCTGGCTTGGCAGTTCGGGCTGGACTGTTCCCATGAGGAACAGGGTCAAGACTGATTTGCATATGGCTGGGTCCAAACTGGGATGGCATGGTGAGCAAAAGAACGATGGATTAAACCCAGATCTGTGACTGGGGGTGAGTGTTGTTCAGCACTCCGTCCATCATCCTTTTGTGTTGCTAAAGGGCAAGAAGGAGGAGGCTGGTGCATAGACTCGGACAACAGAAGGTAGGAAGGAGGTTGAGGGAGCAGCAAGCTAACTGTTTAGGGCAGGCAGGAAGGGCAGTAGCAGGACAGCAGCCACAAAGGAGTGTAATGAGGGAGCAGGGGCATTGACTTGGACAATTGATAGTAAGGAGGAGAGGGGCAGGAGCAGCCAGCTTGGGTGTAGGCATCACTCTGCAAGGCCAGGCCCTGCATCCAGCTCCCCCATTGCATTGTGATAAGTATCTTACTTAACATTAATGGAAAAGGAGAGATTCACTGAAAAAACGAAGGTTTCAGTGTTGCTATCATTAAGTTCAGATTTTACATTCACAAAGCCATAGAAATTCAGCTATTATAGTTTATGGCATTTCAAGTCCCCATAACTCATGGCCTAAGGTAACTATAACTCATGCCCTATCCATGCACTGCTAATTACACCTGATATTGCATTACTCATGACATTTGCAGTTTAATTATTGATGAGAAAACTGTGCATGGCGAGGACACATGTTATAGGTACCTTAGAGCTTGAGTTTTAGCTCATTGAAATAACTCTAATATCTGAATTCCAGTAAAAAATATATATAAAACCCAGCTGCAAGAGTTAGAAAAGGAATTAGAGCAATTACAATTAACTGGAGAACAAAAAAGTTAAAAGCTTAAATGGAGTAAAAAATCAAAAAAACATGAAGAAGAAGTACAAAGAAGAAAACAATAAAAAAAAATTCTTGCAGAAAACAAAAACATTAATTATTTTCAGCATAATAGAATATTAACTGAGATCATTTCAATGTACGTCTCTAAAAATATCTGTTTTATTTGATAAGAACACGTACCAACAGGTAAAAGATACTGCCATGGGTTTTACAGTACCTACCAGCTATTCAAAACCTCACCATGGGGTGGTGGGAGGAGCAGGTAGCGTTGTGAAGAAAATTATAATCTGGCTGAGATTCGTTGATTAAGTTTTCATAATTTGGGATGGAGAACTGGAGGAATTTAACAACTATTTTGAGATCTTAAATAACAAGGCAAATTTCAGGTTCACAAATGAAGCAAATGAAGCAAATGAAACAAGGGTGACGTTTCTGGACACAGAAATTTATATAGATGAAGGCATGATTCAAACCACAATTCACAGAAAGAGTACATCAACTAATGCAGTTCTCCATTCTGAAAGCTTCCACCAGACAAGTCTTACATGGAGTATACCTTATGAATAATTCCTCAGAATAAAGAGGAAACTGCACTCAAAGAAAGAACAAGGAAGACATAACAGGAGTACAATCAAACATTTTCAGGATAGGGGATATCCCAAACGTTCTATTCAGAATGGGATAAATAAAGTGGAAGCAAGGAATAGAAAAAGAAGGATGAACACAAATGAATTAGATTGGTTACTTTACTATTGGTGGAGGCAAAAAGTTTGAGAAAATCCTGGAGAAACATTGAGGACTGTTTCAACTGGATGTAACAGTAAAGGAACTTGTAGGTAATCACCCCCTGATCATTTCAGGAGAATTAAGGCCCAGATTTATACTTTTTGGTCCAAGACGCAGTTTTGCACCAAAAAGTTTAGCACCGGTTTTGCACCATTTCTGAGCACCAGCTGGGCACCATATTTATGGAATGCAGCAAGCCGGCGCAAAGTGTGGACTAGCGTAAAAAAATGACATTAGCCGGGTGGGGGTGGCAGTATGGGAGAAAGGGGTTTTGCAGCACAAAATGATTTTAGGCCGGTTAGTTTTAAATAAAAGCATCTGCAATGCAACGTGTCTTGCATTTGCGCGAGTTAGAGCTATTTGCGTTGTACTCCTAAATGGACATTTCTTGCCAAACAAATTAAAAAAAGAAAAGGAAGCGCGAATGCGCTATGTAAAATGTAGCACAATCGCGCTGAAATTGAAAACGAAAAAACAGAGCACGATCACGCTATGTAAACCCCAGCGCAATTTCACTGCGTGGAAAATAAAAAGATAAAATCCGGAAACCATGCTGAAAACATGGAGCCTTGTATGTTTTCCGTTGTTTACCGGTGCTGTGTAGGTGGGCTAAACACCTGAAATGATGTATGCATGCCTTTCGCGAATGAAAGCAATCAGATTTTGAAAGGCAAGCCCACAAACCAATGAAAGTGACTGACGTGACATGGGCATGGTTAGAAGCCCAAAGAGAGATTACCACAGGGGACCCAGTGCTTTGTGCTTGCCCCTAAAAATGACTCTAACTAGCCTACCGTCATTTTCTGACGCAAAACCATCCACACCACATGACTCCTGTCTTAGAAAAGACAGGAGTCATGCCCACCACCCCAATGGCCAGCAGAGGGGACCAGGGTCCCCTGGGCATGACCATTGCACCCAGTGCCATATAGGGAGCCCACTTCAGAGCCCCCAATGGCACTTAAAAAAAACCTACTTATCTGTACTTACCTATAATTACCTGGAATGGGGTCCCCCATCCTCCGCTGTCCCTCTGGTGTGGGTGGGGGTGTCCCTGGGCCATGGGGAGGGCACCAGTGGGCTTATTCCATGGTGTTTCACCATGAAAGTAGGCCCACAAGTCCCCTAGCACCTGCCCTGACCCTGTTGTTAAATAATGGGGCAAAGCAAGCTTTGCACCATTATTTGACTCCTCCTCCCCCTGTGCATGATTTTAGCATGGGGGATAAATATTGTGCTATGGCCATAGAGTCACTGTTTGCACGGAAACGCCTTCTTTGCATCTCATTGACACAAAGTAGGGGCCATATTTATACTCCGTTTGCGCCGAAATTGCGTCGTTTTTTTTGACGCAATTTCGACGCAAAACTAACGCCAACTAACGCCATATTTATACTATGGCGTTAGAGGCGAATAGCGCCAAAGTTCCCGGAATGTGCGTCATTTTTTAGCGTGAACCCCTTCCTTGCGTTAATGATATGCAAGGGAGGCGTTCCCGTCTAAAAAATGACTCCCAGGCCTTTACGTGGTATTTATACTCCCGGGCAAAAGAGACGCCCGGGAGTTGGCGTGGCAAAAAACGGCGCATTTGCGCCACTTTTTAACGCCTGCTCAGGGCAGGCGTTAAGGGGCCTGTGGGCTCAAAATGAGCCCACAGGTGCCCTCCCATGCCCCCAGGGACCCCCCCTGCCACCCTTGCCCACCCCAGGAGGACCCCCAAGGATGGAGGGACCCACCCCAGGGACATTCAGGTAAGTTCAGGTAAGTATAATTTTTTATTTTTTATATTTTTTTTTGGTGGCATAGGGGGGCCTTATTTGTGCCCCCCTACATGCCACTATGCCCAATGACCATGCCCAGGGGACAGAAGTCCCCTGGGCATGGCCATTGGGCAAGGGGGCATGACTCCTATCTTTACAATGATAGGAGTCATGTTGATGGGGGATGGGCGTCGTTAAAAAATGGCGCAAGTCGGGTTAAGACGATTTTTTCGACGTAACCTGACTTGCCCCATTTTAAGACGCCCATGCGCCATTTTCCCCCTACGCCGGCGCTGTCTGGTCTACGTGGTTTTTTCCCACGCAAACCAGGCAGCGCCGGTCTGATTGCGCCGTCTAACGCCATTCCATAAATACGGCACCCGCATGGCGCTTCAGAATGGCGTTAGACGGCGCAAAACTTTTTGACGCTAAACTGCGTTAGCGCAGTTTAGCGTCAAAAAGTATAAATATGGGCCTAGGTTTCTACATCCAAAAAATGACTTTAACCTCATAAATATGGCACTAGACAGATCTAGCACCAAAGTGTAAATGTGGAGTTAGTGTTGCACCAAATTTGCATTAAAAAAATTATGCAAATTAGGTGCAAAACAAGTATAAATATGCCCCTAAAAGTCTAAAGAAGAGACTGGTCCACAGTCAGTTTGAACAGGGTACAAAGCACTGGATGGCCTCCCCATGTTTTCGGGGATGTAAACAATGTAAGTCATGTAGTATAAGAAAGAATGTCAAAGAATTTAAGACTGCCACAGATAAGAAATGGAAAATCAGGCAGAACATAAGCTGCAAAAGCAAATTCATAGTGTATGTAATTGAATTCCCATGCCAGAAACAAAATGGCCCTAATTCTGAGTCTGACGGGCGGCGGAGGCCGCCCGCCAGACTTCCCCCCTCCGAAATACCGCTCCGCGGTCGAAAGACCGCGGAGGGTATTCCGAGTTTTCCCCTGGGCTGGCGGGCGGTCTTCGCAAGACCGCCCGCCAGCCCAGGGGAAAACTCCCTTCCCACGATGACGCCGGCTCGTAATAGAGCCGGCGGAGTGGGAAGGTGCGACGGGTGCAGTTGCACCGTCGCGTATTTCAGTGTCTGCTTTGCAGACACTGAAATACTTTTAGGGGCCCTCTTACGGGGGCCCCGCGACTCCCCCTCCCGCCATCCGGTTCCCGGCGGGAGAACCGCCAGGAACTGGATGGCGGGAGGGGGAGTCGGAATCCTCCATGGCTGCAGAGCGCGCTCCGCAGCCATGGAGGATTCCTACGAGCGGCGGAAAGTCAGCGGGAGACCGCTGGCTTTCCGCGTCTGACCGCGGCTAAACCGCCGCGGTCAGAATGCTCGTAGGAGCACCGCCAGCCTGTTGGCGGTGCTCCCGTGGTCGGTGGCCCTGGCGGCCACCGACCGCCAGGGTCGGAATGACCCGCTATGTGTGTAGCACAATCTGTGAGTGAGAAAAAAATATTTTGGAACACATTAGGGCAACAGTTAACAGAGACAGGAGCAATGTTGTTGCCAAATACATGGAATCACATCAGTCCAGTAAATAGGAATAGTTGACATTCTTTGCAATAGACAAAGTTGAGACATCAGAACGGGGTGGTGACAGAGAAAAAAAATTGAGACAGAAAGTATCATGATATATAGTATTACTTAAGACACCCGCCCCAAATGATTTAAACCAGGATGAGGAAACTTATGTTCATCGAGGTTCATAACAAATAAGGCAAGAAATGGATGAGTATGGCTAACAGAGAACATTAATAAGTACGAACAATAAGACCCAGCTAGACAAAAGTCTAAATCGCCCAGAGAGATCGAATACTGTTATCCGTGAAAGGAAAATGTAATTCCAGTAAAACCATGCATTGAAAAAGTGATGATGCCCCATGGTAAGACATATGAAAAGGACATTGCATTGAATGACACTACGGGCCGTATTTATACTTTTTTTGCACCGAATTTGCGTCGTTTTTTGACGCAAAAACGGCGCAAACTTGCAAAATACCATTGTATTTTGTAGGTTTGCACCGTTTTGCGTCAAAAAGCGGCGCAAATGCGGCGCTAAAAAAAGTATAAATACGGGCCTACATGAACATAAAATGAATTGACGACCAGATGTCTGTCAATAGGGAGGAGAATTTTTTATTAAAATGGGGACCACAGAAATAAAAAGTAACAAAAGAAATGAACTTGAATTTCACATAGCAACCAATAGGGAAAGTGGGTCATGTATATATGATTTGAACGCCAAAAAGCAAATAACTAGGAATGTAATGAGAATATGCAAGCATGTTGAATAGACTCACTTGAGTGACTGCAATCATATCAGGTAAAGAGGAAACACCTTGAAATTAATGAGCAAGGAGGTTTTGCAAACTGATGAACATTGAGTTAATTTCATCAGAAGATTTCATAAATCATATTGAATGTTGAGGCTATTTTGTGAAAGGACAGAAAAGAGAAGGGGGCCTATGAGTACAACAATGCATTGGGATGACAATGAGACTCGAGGTAACACAACATGAGAGAAACAGAATTAGTGTATGCTTCGGAATATAAACAAACACAAGTGCTCTAGTAACAGTTGGTATTATATTACATGTGAAAACATAATGAAAGCGAAAGGCCTTTAACTTTTTAAAGAACTGGTCACTTTAAGTAAAGGGTGAAGATTGGTTACACGCAATGAGCTCAGTTGTGTATTAAACAGTGAAAAAGGACTGTGAAAGTATCTGTGAGCAAGGTCCAGGATAGACCAAAATGCATCAGATTTCTTGTACTACTGTATGGATGTATTATTGGAAGCAATAAAGTATTTCACTGTAACAGTGCATCTCAATAGTAGTTGTGCGGAGCAACGTGGCAGCTTTTATTTGAATTAAACCCCTGAATGTACCTTAAGAAATGAAGTTGATATCATTAGAAAACTGAATACTGTAAACTGTGTTTGCTCTATGGAGACAGTTCTCTCTATACCACACTGTTTGCAAACATTGAAACTCTCATGAGAAATATACCACAGAATATTGAAAATAATCTACCCAGAACAGTGTACATGCTATGCAACAGTTATCAAAAATATTATTTGCTAAAAAAAATAAACAAGGTCTGAAAGTGCTAGAGATCATACTACTTACATCCTTCATACTATGACGAAAACCTGATAGCTGTTCTTCTAAAGCACATGTACATAGGTTACATAAGTTAGCACCTGGGACACAAACGTTAAGTATAAATGATCATGCAGACACAATTCTCTCTGATAACTCAAGGCTGCTTACAAAAGTATGAAAACACAAAGGCCAGGGCACACCTCAGGTAAAACTCTGTGTAGTTGATCCAAGTAGTATTTCAGGAATTGAGTCGATGTCCGGCAAGCAGGTGACACTGGATATTTATTATAGATGAAAATAAGTGGTCAGAGTTCCAATCAAATGACCACATACAACATAAGTCCATACAGCAAAACAGCCGACACGTGTTTCGTCTTCTAGACTTTGTCAAGGCTTAAGCTATGCAAACATATGTAGGTAGGGAGAAGTAAACAGGAGTTCCAAACAAATGGTTGATGTAGAACTCCCGGTGAGTCAATCATAAGGAGTAAAGGTATCAATGATGACCATGATAAGCCTCGTTGCGTGTGGAACTATACCGTGCCGGTCGCGTCGGTATCAAGTAAGTGTGAAAAGTATAAACAGCAGAGTCCTTCGCCTGTTGGAAACTTTTTCGGCAAAATCAAAACGTTATGTGGAGCATAATCAATACAAGTCTACTGTCACTCAAACACAAAGTTACTCATGAATGCACACATTCATAACATGTTCATTACCTCTACAAAGCTATGGTACATTAAGAACACACATGTTTTATAAACACTTACACCTATTAGCTACACCCAAACTGTAAAATATATGTAGTATTAATATGGTAGTCAGTTGCTACTATGTAAACTGTAAACAAACTAGCACACTTATTGAATGATTTAATTAGTTATGTCATCAGTGATGCCATTTGAGATGTCATCAGATATGTCATTGAACATGTCATGTCTGATGTCATTTGTGAGATTATTGCTCATTTTTGGCTACCTGACATTACTTATTTTCTGTGATCAGAATGTCATCATCTGATTCAGATGAGAACTCTACTAATGTTCCTGCAGGTAAACTACCACATCCACCCAAGGAGTCAAGTCAAGTATATCTTCATTCACCAAATTTTGAGGCATAAAAGTATTCAAAAAAGTAGAAACAGTACATACAATAAGAATGAAAATACATCAAAGTTCAATTCTAAACCTGTACAGCATACAAAGTGTCACATTATTGCCCAAATCCTTAATTTTAAAAGTTGCTAAATACAAGAGGTAACAGTACAACATATCAGATGTTTGTGAAGTTCCTGTAAAACAGGAGAGCAGGTCTACATTGGCAGAATTTAACATTTTGTAAAATTTGATTTGATTTTTAATTTTATATAGCGCTTGATTGCCCAGAGGCGTCTAGACACTAGGCCTTAGGAAAGACAGGAGTCATGGCCACCACCCCAATTGCCAGCATGGAGTACAAATGTCCCCTAGGCATGGCCTTTGCACCCTGTGCCATGCAGGGAGGCCCAACTTAGGGCCCCTAATAGCACTTTAAAAAAAAGAAAAACATACCTATACTTATCCTACTTACCTGATATGGGGTCCCCCATTCTCTGCTGTCCCTCTGGTATGGCATTAGGGTTGCACCGAATTTGTGCAAAACAAAATGACACAAGATCAGCACAACTGAAGTATAAATCTGGGCCATTTATGATTGTTGCCTCAAAATTGCACAAACACAGTTTTGCGACAAAAAGTATAGCTCTGGTTGCACCATTCCACAGCGCTAGCTTGTCGCTATATTAAAGGAATGATGCAAACCAGCGCTAAACTTGGGCTAGCATCTTAAAAAAAGACGCTAGCCGGGTGGAGATAGTGGAAGGGAAGGAGGGGGTTGTGCATCAGGAAATGACACTAGCCTGGTTAGAGGCAAGAAAAATGCCTTTACCCAGACTAGCGCCATTTCCTGGCACACAACCACCAGAAACATGACTCCTGTCTTAGGAAAGAGAGAAGTCATGCCCTCCACCCCAATGTGTGCAATGCAGGGGTCCCCAAGTTAGGGCCCCAGTGGCACTTAAAAAAAAAAAAAAACATAACCATGCCTATACTTACCCTACTTACATGGGATGGGGCCCCCCATCCTCTGGTGTCCTTCTGGTGGGAGTGGGGGTGTTCCTTGAGGAGGGCTCCTGTGGACCCATTCCATGGTGTTTAATCATAGAAATGGGTCCACAGGTCCCCTAACGCCTGGTCTGACACAGGCATTAAATAATGGTGAAAAGCAAGATGTGCACTATTATTTAGCCCCTCTTCCCACCCGTGCATCATTTTAGCACTGGAGGATAAATATGGGGCTATGGGCACAGCACCGTTTTTTACATGGGATCGCCTACCTTGCATCTCATTGATGCAAGGTAGGTGCATGTTTCCAAAACATGGTGCAAACTCCTGTATTTTGACGTTAGACATGTTTAATGTCAAAATATAAATATGGAGTTAGGTTTGTGCCATATTTGAATTAAAAAAATGACACAAATTTGGCGCAAATGAGGTATAAATATGGGCCCTGGTGAGTAAAGATCCAAGTCATAGGGGATTTTCTAAATGAGAGTAAGTTTGCACAGTTGTTTAAATTCATAGAAAGGGAGTTCAACAGCTTTACTGTTCTGAAGAAAAAGCTTCTGCCTCACCGGGAAGCTCGTTTTACCCTAGGCAACACTAGGCGCTTCTGCAGATCTGAGCTTCTGAGAAGGTGTATACCAAATAAATCAGTCCTGAATATATATATTATGTAAAGCCTTGAAAGACATAGAAAGAGCTTTAAATGCTATTTTCTTTGCCACAGGAAGCCAGTGAAGCTCACCTATGGCTTGAGATATGGACTGATGTTTTGGAATTTTCATGAGGAAACCAAGCCGATGTGTTCAGTAGCACCTGAAGTTTGGGAAGAAGCCTTTTCATGATGACCATAAATAGAGTGTAGCCGAAGTCCAAATTAGATAGAACAAGAGTGTGGACCACTGTGTTTCGGAGATCAGGATGAATAGGAAGACAGATTTTCCTAAATATCTATAAGTGTGAACTATAGATGAAGCCAACATATTGATCTGATCTTCTGAATGAAGTTTGCTATCAAGTTCTTCACTTTCTACACTGGTGAAGAAGGTGGCCCTATTCCCTGAGGCCACCCATTTTGAGCCCAGAATGAGTTATTATTGTCTAGGAGAAGAACCTCCATTTTGCTAGGGTTACGTTTTAAGCGATTTTGACTCATCCAGCTACTTATCTGAGACATAGAAGAGCTAAATCTAGAGACAGTGGCACCTGGGTTTCTAGACACTGATAGCTAAATTTACATATCATCAGTGTATGAGACCACCAAAAAACTGAATGATTTGATAAGTCTAGCTAGAGGAGTGATGTAAACATTAAAAATTGTGGCACACCACATGGTAGACAAAAGTGGTCAGAGGTAAATCTCTGCAGAGCAAATTGTCGTATGCTTTCAGTGAAGAATGATTTTATTAAGCTGAGGTCAAGGCACCCTATTCCTAATTCAGCAAGCCGGTCGATCAAGATTGTGTGATTGACGATGTTGAAGTCCGCTGAAAGGTCCAATAGAATTAGTGGAGCCTTGCCGTCTTCATTCATAATGGATCTCTGTTCCTCTGATGCAGCTATCAGTGCTGTCTCTGCACTGTAAGATTTTCTGAATCAATATTGTGTACTGTCCAGCAAATTATTGGTGTCAGTGAAGTTCATATGTTCCATGTTCAAAGCCTCCTCAAATATCTTTGCTGGAAAGGGGGCCTGCAGCTAAGTATATATCTGCTAGGCTCTTGAAGATTCAGGTGTGGTTTTCAGTAGGGGTAAAGTAGAGACCATTGTTCACTCCAAGGGGAAGTAACCACTGGTAATTATTTCATTAAACATTGGTGTCAGTTTACTGCTTATGGCATCCGAGATAAGATGCACAATCTTAGGGGGACATGGGTCTAGACGAGATCATGACTGCATTGATTTTATTATAGTAAGAACCTGTTCCACACTGAGTGATGAAAACTTATCAAAAACTGTCAATGAAGGTTACAGACCGCTATACTAGTGGTGAAATGTATTACTATCAAATAAAAACGTGTCAAATGCTTCCTTTACTTTCATCTGAAAGAAAATAGCTGGAGTATTGCAAAATGCTTGAGTCAAATTGTTATTCCTGGGAGCAGGCAGTTTTGCAAGATGTGTATAGTACTAAACCTCTTGTTTGCAGAATTCTTAGATTGTGAGATCTTGGTAAAAAAAAATAGTTTTTTCCTCTAATATGAGTTTTTTTAGATGCTGTGATGAATTGATTATAGATTTCCTTTTCTCAAGTATCAGATTTGGATCTCCATGCTTGCTCTTTCCTACTACACACTTGTTTCTGTGCTCTCAGCTTCTCAAAAAACCATGGGTCTGTTGTTTTTTTTCTGTGATTAGTAAACATTTGGGTATCTATCAACTTTCCTATCAATGGAGAAGAGCTCTGCACTGTTTCATGAAGGTCTGTTGTAGGGCTATGTTTGAGTTCTGACAAAGATTCAGATAGACCAGAATGTAAAGCAGATGAGCTAAAATCGGGAATAAAATATTTCTTCTACGTTATTGATAAAAGAGCAGAAAAACATGATATGTAGAGTTGACTGGAAAGACCTGCTATCACATGGACAGGAGCTAAAATCAGATAAAGTGTGACATTTAGAAAGTAATCCTACCAGCAAAGGTAAGAGATTAAAAGTAAACCTAGAAAGAATAAGTCTTTGCTGGCTATTTAAAATACAGGAAAGATACAGTTGAAGGCCTTTTTTGTATGAACCAGATTATAGGAGGCCTTCAAATGTTTTTGGTTATCAGAAAAGTCTCTAATTGATGCAACATTACCATAAAATAGCTGTTTTAAAAGTCCTTTACCAATGGAATGGCAGCACTCAGGTAAGATGAATGAAGCTGGGTAACCAGTGTCCTCACAGGCCTTTTTCACATAGGCAAGCCATGGAATATCTGCGGAAGATTGAAACCAATAAGACAGTTCCTTAAAACTGACTTATTTGATGTGATCTCTTCCCCTTTCCCAGATAGAATGCCACAATAGAAGGGGGAGGGATAGTTTAATTTTATCCTCAATGTAAGGAATGTCCATTTCAGCACAGTAAGTAGAATTAGCACAACTGTGTGAGACCTCCAGTAAGTCTTTTAGAAAGCTATTTTCCACTTGTTGCAAGAACTTTACATTACTAATGACTCAACTACATGCCCTATATATCTTTGTACAGATATGCATTTGCTGCTATAGATTGTAGACAACACTTTCAATGGCTTAGTTCCCATTTGTTTACAGGAGCAATGTAGGCCATTAACAGATTTCTCAAATAGGGTTTTTCTATTTGTTAGCATTGGTTTCCAATTATAACCAACATCAAGTACGATTCCTAAATATGAGAAAGATGTGGTCACCGATATCTTAATATTATTAATATAATGGGAGTTTTTTTTAGCCGGTTTGAACCCATGAGCCATGGTAAAGAATTTACTCTTGTTATCCTTCAGGTTGAACTCATTAAAAAAACAATTAAATCATAATTTAATAATTGGAGTCCTCTTTATGTTCTAGGTGTTAAAACTGCATTTCCAGTGTACAATAAAATGGGGAGGGGGTGAACCCCAATATCAAGAGTATCCTTAGCTTAGTATATTTAGAGACTTCTCAACTGTCTTCATTTGAAGGGAGAATAATAAAATGGGGCCAGGACACAACTTTGTCTTACATCCCTTTGAATCTCCATCTTTGCCATGGGATACACAAGCAGAGGCCTCCTTTAAAAAATGTCTCACAAAGGATATAACTCCCTGATCAACTCACATCTCGCTCATGACTGACCAGAGTTTTAAATGAGAGATGCAGTCAAAAGCCACTGCAAGTCCATGAATGATATATACAGAGGCCCCTTTTTAACAAGTGAATATTTGTCAATGACTATGCTGACATTTAGGCACTGATCAATAGTGCCCAGACCTTTCTTAAAGCCATATTGGGTGTCAGTTAAAATGTCATTCTCAGCTGCCAAGACCCCGAGCCTATGTAAATATATTGGACCCATAACTCTAGCTGTTGCATATAGTAGTGAAATAGGTCTGTAATTCTTAGGTTGTTCTTTATCCCTGTTTAAGAAAGAGGAATAAGAACAGATCTATTCAATGTTAGAAGAAGGCAAGCCTTAACAAAGGCATTAAACATGTTGGTTAGCAGAGGGGCCCAAAATTCAGGCTTTTCTGAAAAAAATTAGGATGTTACCCCCAGCTGGGCCTGTGGTCTTATTCTTCTTACTTTGAGGAGGTGCCCTGCATACTCGGGGAAACTTAAAGACTAGGGATGAGCTAGTAACCCCCATTGTACCCCTAAACTATTAGCTGTATGATCCTCTTCCAAGGGCACGTGGCTATTGTAAATCATCCTAAAATGTTCTACCTGAGTCTTAGCCAGGGTGTGAACATCTACAGAGGGACCTGATGGATCACTAAAAAGAGGGGTGCAACCACTCTCCAGAAGGTGGCACTATCTCTCCATAGACTGGCTCTCTACAATACAGTTCAAGAGTCCTCTTTTATCTGTTTTTTCCTTGCAGCTCGGATAGAATTATACAAAGCGTGTGCTTTTTAAATGAACCTCATGTCTCGGGTTCTAACATGAAAGGTTGTTTGTAGACCCTCAAGTGATTTAGCACAGACAGCATCGAACCAACAGTGAAGCTTACCAAGTAGAGAGCTGTTAGGACAAGTTAAAGCCAGCCAAATATTTTCAGAAATTTCAATGAATGCTAACCTGAACCTGTCTGCCTCAGCTTGACAGCCAAGACAAATAGCCACCTCTTTATTTTTTTCTGCTTTGAAGTAAACAGGTTGTTGGACTTTATCTTGGGTGATTATTTCATAAAATCATATTTTTGCCCCAGTTTTGGTTTAAGACTAACACGAGCCAGTATATTAACCAATGCCCCATTCCTGTCAACAATGTTAAAGCCCCATGATCACTATAGCATGTGAAATGGGTCTCAAAATCACAAAGGAATAATCAATAGTGGAAGAACAAGAGTTACTTGCAAAGGTAGGAAGGGGTACTAAGGACCTTGTGCCCATATCATAAGTCATGATCAGGTTATGCTTGACCATGAAGCTATTCAGAGTATTCCTGCAAGTGTCAAATGTTAAATAAGTCAAGTCCTTTACTTCAGAGTTAAGAAATCTGCAAACTTGCTTAGCTGACCATTTGCAGTAGCATGCATTAAACCTCCCCTGCATATACGGTTAGCAGTGGTTTGGAGTGTTCCCTTAGAATCTTTTGAATGGCATCATCTAGGTCAATCACCACCTGACTTTTCTTCAACTCAAAACAATTGTTATACGGGTTCACTAAAGGTGTGTCTAATTCTTCCTGCATGGCTAACAAATACATTAAAAAATGAGATGCATTTATAATTGTATTTAATCTTCCTGGAAATGTGTTTACTATATAGTTTGTGAGCCCCCTTCCTTGGGTCTACTTGAACAGGAGGACAAAGCCAACATACAGTAAATGGAATAACCTTG